>NW_026526655.1:41168800-41768800 GCF_024362965.1 Panthera pardus | reverse complement strand
CGTTTTGTACTTTTTAGTGAACGTACGTTTTATCTCTTTGGTGAAATTGATTGCTAGGTATGTAATTCTTTTGGGTAATGTTCATTGTAAATGAAATTGTTTCCATCACCACTATTCATCTCTAAAAGCTGCAATTCTATATCCACTAAACAATAACTCCTCATTGTCCATTACCCCTCACCCAGAAATCTCAACCATCTCCTAGAATCATACAGTATTTGTATTTGTGTGACTAGACTATTTTACTAAGCATAGTTTTTCTAATTTTAATTGAAATATAATACACATGTAACATTAAATTACTTTCTGTTGTACAACATAGTGGTTCAACAGTTATATACATGACAGAACACTCATCACCACAAGTTGATTTCAATATTATTGACTGTATTTTGTATGCTGTATTTTTCATTCCCATAACTTAATTTTTAACTTGGAACACTCATCACCACAAGTTTATTACAATATTATGGACTGTATTTTGTATGCTGTATTTTTCATTCCCATAACTTAATTTTTAACTTGAAGTTGGTACCTCTTGATATTCACCCATCCCCCACAACCCTCTCCTTTGGATCTTTTTCTGTTGTTTCTTTTTTACATTCCACATTAAGTGAAACCACACAGCATTTGTTGTTTGTGGTCTGACTTATTTCGCTTAGCATAATATCCTCTAGGTCTGTCCATGTTGTTATGAATGGCAAGATTTCATTCATTTTATGACCAAATGATATTCCGTTGTATATATATACCACAACTTCTTTATCCATTCATCCATCACTGAGCACTTAGATTATTTTCCTATCTTGGCTATTGTAAATAATACTACAGTAAACATAGGGTGCATATATCTTTCTGATGTAGTGTTTGTATTTTCTTCTAATAAGTACCTAGCAGCAGAATTACCAGATTATATGGTACTTATTTTTTTTTTAATTTTTTAAACATTCTTTTTTTAAATTTTTTAACGTTTATTATTTGAGAGAGACAGACACACAGAGCAAGCAGGGGAGGGGCAGAGAGAGAAAGGGAGACTTTGAATTGGAAGCAGGTTCCAGGCTCTGAGCTGCCAGCACAAAGCCCCACGCGGGGCTCGAGCCCACAGACTGTGAGATGATGACCTGAGACGAAGTCGGCCGCCTAACCGACTGAGCCACCGAGGCACCACCCTATTTTTAACTTT
The DNA here is from genome assembly GCF_024362965.1 of Panthera pardus. Lineage (NCBI taxonomy): Eukaryota > Metazoa > Chordata > Mammalia > Carnivora > Felidae > Panthera > Panthera pardus. The sequence continues at coordinate 41,767,617 of NW_026526655.1, read as the reverse complement.
TTGAGGAACCTCCATACTATTTTCCAGAGTGGCTGTACCAATTTGCATTCTCACGTAGTGCATAAGGATTCCCTTTTCTTCACATCTTCTTCGAAAATTCTAATTTTGTGTATTTTTTGATATTAGCCATTCTATCTGCTATGAGGTACTATCTCACAGTGGATCTAATTTGCATTTCCCTGATGATTAGTGATGTTGATCATCTTTTCATGTGTCTCTTGATTATGTGCATGTCTTCTTTGGAAAAAATGTCTCTTCAAGTCCTCTGCCCATTTTTTAAAAAATCAAATTGTTTCTCTGGTACTAAATTATATTAGTCTTTTTTTTAATGTTTGTTTATTTTTGAGAGAGGGAGAGACAGCATGCAAGCAGGGCAGAGAGATAGGGAGACACAGAATAGGAAGCAGGCTCCAGGCTCCCAGCTATCAGCACAGAGCCCAACACGGGGCTTGAACCCACGAGCCTCAAAATCATGACCTGAGCCAAAGTCGGACGCTCAAATGACTGAGCCATCCAGGCGCCCCTATATGAGTTTTTGATGTATTTTGGATATTATTCCTTTACTTGACATATCATTTACAAATATTTTCTCCCATTTAGTAGGGTGTCTTCTCATTTTGTTGGCTTCCTTCACTGTGCAAAAACCTTTTTAGTTTGATGTAGTCCCAAATTTTCATTTTTGCTTTTGTTTCCCTTGCCTGAGTTGACAGATCTGGAAATATTATTGGTAACATTGATGTCCAAGAAATTACTGCTTATGTTTTCTTTTAGGAGTATTATAGTTTCAGGTCTCATATTCAGGTCTTTAGCCCATTTGGAGTTTACTTTTGTGTATGGTGCTAAGAAAACGGACCAGTTTCATTCTTTTCCATGCAGCTGTCCAGCTTTCCTAGCACCATTTGTGGAAGACTGTCTTTTTCCCATTGTATATACTTGCCTCCTTGGTCATAGGTTAATTAACCATATGCGCATGGATTTCTAGGTTCTCAGTTCTGTTCTATTGATCTACATCACTATTTTGACACAGTACCATAATATTTTGATAAATGCAGTTTTGTTATATATCTTGAAAGCTACTTGTGATACTTCCAGCTTTGTTCTTTCTCAGTATTGCTTTGTTTTGTTCTCGCACTGCAGGAAAAAAAAAAAAAACACTATGGATATTTTGATAGGGATTGTATTGACTTGGTAAATTTCGTTGGGTAGTATTTTTCCAGTCCATTAACATGGCATAACCTTCCATTTATTTATGTCACCTTTGATTTTTTCATCAAGGTTTTATGATTTTCAGAGTACAGTTCTTTCACTTCTTTCGCTAAATTTATTCCTAGGTATTTTACTCTCTTTGATGGCATTATTTTATTTCCCTTTGTGCTATTTTATTATAGAAACACAATGGAGTTTATGTATATGAATTCTATATCCAGCAACTTTACTGAATTCACTTAGTTTTTTGGTGGAGTACTTAGGGCTTTCTATATATAGCATTATATCATCTGCAAATAGTGACACTTTTACTTCTTTTTTAGCAAGTTAGTTGATTTTTATTTGTTTTACTTCTCTGGTTCCTGTGGCTAGGATATCCAGGATTATGTTGAATAAAATAGGGGAGAGTGGACATCTTTTTCTTGTTTCTGATTTTGGAGAAAAAGCTCTGTTTTTCATATTTGGTTTTTATTATGTTGAAGTATTTTCCCTCTAAGCCTACTTTGTTGAGAGTTTTTATTATGAGCAGACGTAAAATTTTTTCATATAGTTTTTTTTTTCATTTACTGAGATATTTACTTTGTTAACATGGTATATCACATTGATTTGTGACTATTGGATCATGCTTACATCCCTGGAATAGATTTCACTTGATTGTGGTAAGTGAGCCTTTGAATATAGTTTTGAATTTTATTTGCTAATATTATGTTGAGGATTTTACATCTATATTCATCAGGGCTATTGGTTGGTAATTTTCTTTTTTTGATAGTGTCTCTTGGGTTTTTGTGTCACAGTAATGCTGGCCTCTTAAAATGAATTTAAAGCATTCTTTCATCTGCTTTTTGGAATAATTTGAAAAAGATAAATTTTGCCCCTTCTTTAAATGTTTTCTAGAAATCACAGGTGAAGCAATCTGGTCCTGGACATTTCTCTGTTTGGAATTTTTTGATTACTGATTTAATTTTGTTCCTTGTAGTCAGTCTGGTCATACATTCTATTTCTTCTTGATTCAGTCTCAGAAAATACATTTGTAGCAATTCATCTTTTTCTCCTAGGTTGTCCAATTTTTTTTTGTCATTTCTTATTGCATTGTCTTATAATCCTTTTTTATTCCTAGTGTCAGTTGTAACATTTCATTACTAATTTTGAGTATTTTTTTCTTGATTAGTCTGGCTAAAGGTTTATCAATACTGTTAGAAATAGAGCTGGTGCTTTAAATCAAATGGGATCTTTATAATTTTTTTTCTGGGACTAACTTTGGCTTTGTCCTTTTTTGTTCTGACCTTGAGGTTCTGACCTTTTGAGTGCAATATTCTGTATATATCTGTTAAGTCCACCTGGTCTAATATGCCATTATCCAAAGCCACTGTTTCCTTATTGATTTTTTTTGGTCTGGATGATCTTTCTATTGATGTAAACTGGTGTTAAAGTCTCTCGGTATTACTATATTAATATCAATCTCTCCCTTCATATTAATTAGTATTTGCTTTATATTTTTAGGTACTTCTATGATGGATGTATAGATATTTAAAATTGTTATATCCTTTTGTTGGATTGATCCCTTTACCATTATGTAATGACCTTTTATTTGTCTCTTGTTAGAGTGTTTAAGTTTGTTTTGTCTATTGCTATAGTATTGTTATACTCGTGGGTGTTTTTTTTTTTTTGCCTCCATTTGCATCTAATATAATTTTTTCTATCCCTTTGCTTTCAGTCTGTATGTGTCTGTAGGTCTAAGTAAGTCTCTTATAGGTAGCATATAGATAGGTCTGTTTTTTTAAGCTATTCATTCACCCTATATCTGCTGATTGGTGCATTTAGCCAATTTACATTTGAAATAATTATTGATATATATTTATTCTCTTTTTGCAGGTATTTTCTGGGGTTTTCGTGCCCTCTTACCTGTAATTTAATAATTTCCTTCCCTTGTGCATATGTTAAAGTTTTGGTTTATAGTTAGCATGGAATTCATGTACAATATCTAATGTGTCTCCAGTCTATATTAAGTTGATGTTCGCTAAATTTCAAACACAAAGAGTTCTAAATTTTTATTCTGTCCTCTAAGTTACCTGATGTTATACTTACATTTTTTATTTTGGATATCCTTAATTATTTATCATTTATTTTACTGCTTTTGTGTTTTAACATTCATACTGGGTTTATAAGTGATTAATCTAATGCTTTTACTGTATATTTGCTTTCACCAGTAAATTTTTTTCCCTTTGCCTAACTTCTTCCAGTTATGGCTTTTTCTTTACACTTAAAGAAATCCCTTTAACATTTATAAAACTGTTGTAGTGGAATTCAGTGAACTGAATTTCTTTACTTCTAATTCATCTGGGAAACTCTCTCATTCAATTATGAATGATAACCTTGCCATGTAAAATAGTCTTGGTTGTAGGTTTTTTAATAGACCACACCACTCCCTTTTGGCCTGCAATATTTCTGTTCAAAAATCATCCTTATGGAATTTCCCTCATACGCATTTTTTTTTCTCTTGCTGCTTTAAAGATTCTCTTATCCTTAATCTCTGTCATCTTAATTATGTCTTTGTGTAGACCTCCTTGGGTTCATCTTGGTTTAGGCTCTCAGTGCCTAGTGGACCTAGAGGTCTGTTTCATTCCCTTAGTTAGGGAACTTTTCAGTTATTATTTCTTAAAATAGGTTTTCTGCCCCCATGTCTCTTCCTCCTTCTTCTAGGACTCCCATAATGGGAACGTTATTAGTCTTAATGTTGGCATAGAGGTCTCTTAACCTATCCTCATTTTATTTATTATTCATTTTTGCTATTCAGCTTGGTTGCTTTCCATTACCCTGGCTTGAAGATTGCTCATTCATGCTTGGGCATCTTCTAATCTGTTGATTCCTCCTAGGTTTTTTTATTTCAATTATTGTATTCTTAAGCTCTCGTGGTGTGTGTGTGTGTGTGTGTGTGTGTGTTTCCCCTTTTTATTGAAGTTCTCACTGGATATATCCACTCTTTTCTCAAGTTTAGTAAGTAGCTTTATAACCATTACCTTGAACTCTTTATTTAGCACATTGTTTATCTCTGTTTCACTTAAATATAGGATTTATTCTTCTGTCTCCTTATTTTGTCTAACTTTGTTTGTGTCTAGGTATAGATGAGTCAGCTATGTCTCCTGGTTTGAAAAAATAACCTTGCATAAAAGAGGTACTGTGCTGAGGTGTATGGGTGACTCAGTGGGTTAAGCATCTGATTCTTTGTTTCGACTCAGGTCATGATCTCGTGGTTTCGTGAGTTCAAGCCCTGAAACAGGCTCTGTGTTGATAGGAGTCTGCCTGGAATTCTCTCTCTACCTCTCCTTTGCCCCTTCCCTACTCACGGTGTCTATGTCTCCCAAAATAAGTAAACCTTAAAAAAAAAGGAGAAGAAGAGGCACTGTGCTGTCCTATAGCATTATTCTCCCTGTCTCCCTGGTCATCAGAAACAGACACTCCAGGAGTATCCCCTGTGTGGGCCGCACATGCCCTTCTGTTGTGGCTGAGCAGAGATTGCTGTTTGCACACTGGTGGGTGTAGCTGGCAGTTACCTTACTGCAGATTGCTGCAATGACCTGTTTCATCTGTTGTGGGCACAAAGGTGTGCAGGTCATTCTCCCTGTGTGAACACCTGAGAGGCTCAGATGCAGCCTCTTTAGACTTGCTGATGGGTGGTGCCAGCATTCAGACTGCCTGAAGGCACTTAGCTGCTGGGACAGCTGTGGGTGCAGGGCTTGCCTGGTGCATGGTGTGTAAGGTTAGGTTTTTCCTCTCCAGGGCAGGAGCTGCTTTGGAGGGGCACCTGTCAGAGTGGGTGGATTGGGTAGAGCAAGTCTATAGGGAAACATTGTGACACGGCTCATGTGCTAGCACAGTAGATGGAGAGTGCTAGCACTGGCTTCCACCAGTGTCCAGCTATCTAAGTTAGGGAAGGGCAAGAAAAATGGTGCTCCCCAGCACTCTGGTCCCAGAGAAAGCTCTTGTAAAGTCCTGTTCCTTCTGCACACATCCTAAAATTAGTTAATATATCTTCTTTACTATATTTTAGGCCCTTTTAAAACTGTTTCTTCTGTGCTTCATCTCAGACTGAATTATTTGTTGCACACCAAATACTGGTCCTTTAAGGGTAGGAACTGTTTTCTCTTGCTCTCTGGCTCTACCAAAGTTAAGCCTCACTGATTTTCAGTGCCAGGCATTACGAAGATTCACCTTGTCAGTGTGAGACCATAGATTCAAGGGTGCCTGGTGTGGGGTCTGTTCCCCTTCTTCTTCCATGCTTGTGGTATCCCTCCCATTTGCAATTAGTGTCACCAGGACTTTGGTTCCTGATGTTTCTTTATCCATCCTACCCTTTTTGAGGTAGCCTTCTCTCTGGGACTAGTTGTAGAAGATCTAATCTTCCAGTCTCAGATTGTATTCAAGGGAAAGTTGTAATGCATGTAGTTGTCAGTGTGTTCATAGAATGAGGTAAGTTTATGATCTTCCTATTCTGCCATCTTCCCAGCAGAGAATTGTCTTCTTTGTCTAAGTTTAATAATATGTCATTGTATTTATATACCATATTTTGCTTATCCATTCATCCATCAATGTTCTGTAGTAGATCTGCTTTTGAATTTAGTTGGTTTATTGTGCTGTATAGGTCCTCTATTTCCTTAATGTAGCTTCTGTGTGGTTTTACTATCCATTATTGAGAGTGGGTTATGAAAGCCCCCAACTATTGTCTATTTCTTCTTCTAATTCTATTGATTTGTTGCACACATTTTGATGGCTTGTTAGTAGATGTGTAAATGCTTCTAATTTTGATATCTTCTTGCTGTATTAAAATTTATATAATCTCATAAAAACCTTGATATAAAATCTACTTTCTGATATTAGTATGACCACCTCTCCCCTCTTTGCTGTTATTTGTGTGGAATGTCCTTTCACTTTCAACCAATTTGTGTCTATAGATCTAAATCTCAGAGATAACACAGTGTTTGGATAATTTAATCCATTTATATTTAAAGTAATTACTGATAATGAGAAATTGTTTGTTATTGTGCTGTTTGATTTCTATGTGCTTTATAGCTTTTTTTTTGTTCCTTATCCCTGCATTAGTGTCTTTTTTTGTGTTTGCTTGATTTTTAAAAATAGTGAAATGTTTGGACTTCTGGAGAAGATGGTGGAATAAGCTTAACTTGTCCCAGGGATACAACTAGATAACACAACAGTATAAATAAACTAGAAAAATGACCCCAAAACTGGTAGAACAGACTCTGCACATCAAAGAGGGTAGGAAGGGCAGAGACACTTTGGGGAGCCAAATGGAACCAACTGACTCTTAGAATGGTAGGAGGAATGACACCAATGGTTGTCTGCCTCCTTATCTAAACTTCTGAAAATCAGTGTCAGCAATCAGAAGAGCATCTATCTCTGATATTTGGTGGACAGGTTTTTGTTTTTTTTGTTTTTTTTTCCCCCTCCCTGGCTACATCACTGTAGAAGCTGTGCCAGGAATATGTACATAGCTAGCTGATGTAGCAGCTACTGTGCAAAAAGCTGAAATTGGACAAAATTAACCATAATTTACTGTTCAAGACTTCAATAGATTCCAAAGTTCCAAAATAGTTAGATTCTGTCAGAGCATTTGTTGAGTAGGTGAGGATATAGAATCAGGATTCTGCCTGCTCCAGCATTGTACCATAATCCTCCCTCATTCTGTCCTCCTTCTCAAACTCTAAGAAAGTGTATGTTGGCGTTCATGATGATATCCCATAGAATCCCTTACTCTTTATTCATTTTCTTTACCCTGAACCTCAGACTATGTAATTTCAATAGCCCAATTTTCAAGTTCCCTGATTCTTTTTTAAATGTTCTTAAATTTGAAGTTGAACCTCTATGATAAGTGTTTTATTTACCCTGTTGTATTTTTCATTTCCATGATTTCTGTTTAGTTCCTTTTATCATTTCTTTATTGATAATCTCTGCTGATTGAGACTTCATTTTTTTCTGAGATTTTTTTTAGTTTCTTGTCCATAGTTTTCTTCAGCTTTTTTTTTTAAAGCACATTAAAGACAGTTAAAGTCTTTGTGTAGTTAAGTCCAATCATGCAGTTTCCTTGGGGATGGCTGCTGTCAATATTTTTTTCACTGTGATTGGGAGACACTTTCCTGTTTCATTTTATGCTTTGTTTAGTGAGATTATTTTGCAAAGTCTATGTTTTTTGTTAGGCGTAGTCACTGAAAACTTTGTCTAGTTATCTCTACCAGCAATCATTGACCTCACAGAGATTTCCTTGAATGCCTGGATTCAATAATCAAAGAAAATAATAAAGGTATTCTTTTTCTTTAAACTCTTTCAAACAGGTGCTGCCTGAGAATCCACTTGTGACACAGGGGATTGTTACAATAACCTACCTCTTTTTCAGTCCACCAGAGAGATCAAAATATCCAAACACAATTTTTGGATATCAAAGTTCTTATTGCCTAGGCTGGTAATAGTAAACCACAGCAAAACATACCAATCTCTTTTTTATAAAGCAATGCCCTTGCAAGTGATGCAAGTGTTCAGTTAGTATTGAAATTTTGATAGTAGTTGATTTTCTTTCATATTTCTTACAAACTCAATAGATATTTTCTTAGAAAGACTGATTCTTGGAACTTCTTAATTCCATCATCTTCAACCTCCTCCTAATTCATAAGATTTTAAATATTGTAACTTGGTAGAAATTATACAGTCATTTCCTTTGATGCTGGGAAGGATAGATTGCCTTTCAAACCTTTGGAGTAAAAATTATATTAACAACAATAGTTTTTGCATATGAAATTATACTGATGAGTTTTACAGGCTGATGGCTAGGACCAAAATGGCATGGAATATCAAAATAGTTCAAAAATATAAAGTAAATGTTTTCTTTCCCCTCACACATATCTATGTCTGGATGTACTTTCTAAATATAGTGCGTGTCTAGAAGAGATGTAATAATGAGGAAACTAAGGAATATTTCCAAACTTAAACTGGCAAAGTAAGGAAAACAAGATATAGAAAAAAATATAATGTTTCAAACTTAAACTAATGCAATTCAAGTAAGAAATTAAAATAATGGGTGAACATGAGGTCCTAAGACTCTTGGGGATGTTTTGCAATCTTATATGTAAATATTGGGCAAGAAGATTTAATTAACAGTATAGTCAAACCTGTTTTGTATAAAGAATTCCAAAACATGTTATTCAAAATTCAAGCTAAAAGTTTAAAAATAAATTGCCCTTGACTGTGGCCAAACTTTTTAGCCTATTTTTCTTTAACATAAAGCAAAGCATTTTTTGCTTAACCTGACTGCTACTGTTCTAATATTTTACTTGTATATGAATGTTCATTTTTCTTAAATAACAAATTTTGCACATTTTTTCTATGATCTTAACCTTGGCTTTTAGAATCCTTCAACAAGGCACATTCAAAAGCTCTTAAAACACAGTTAATAGCACCTGTGTTTTCTAGTATCTGTGTTTTTTCTTTATCCCAGGAATAGGAATTGCCTTCTGTTCAGGGAGTCTGGGCCCTATTAAAGAGACATATTGTAAAAACCTAAATTCCTGGCACAGAGACTCCCAAACTTAGACATTTATTTTGTTCAATTCCCATATGTAAAATCAAAATAGAACAAAACCAGATGCTTTGTTCTAATCATTATTTTTGAGAGCCAAGTGAAAAAATAATGCTTTCCTAATATTCAGTTTCTTTGTGTTGTTTATTTTCTATCCTGTCTATCTTTTCACATGGGGACCTTGGGTATATCAAATTTGTCTTATTTTGCTTTATATCATCAAATCCCAAACATAATCCTGATGAATTAGGAAAATTCTGAAGTATAATTGAAATACTTACCCACTGACTTCAATGTTGACCATATAAATCCATGAATGCTTTGTGTTAGTGCCAGAACTATAATAACCAGATTACAAGATTCAATTTAAAGCAAAACAAAAGAAAATTTTCACAGCAATAATCTGCAGTTCTGGTATTGGAAAACAACCCATACTGACTCTGTACTGACATATTCTACACATAATTCCCTACTTACAAGATTTAAAGTATAAGCTAATAGCATTATAGCTAATTCTCAGCCACTGTTGGAAAAAAAAAATATTATCCTACCTCACCCACCCCTTCCTAATAAGTGATTAAAAAAGCATAAGGTGTATCTAAGTAAATGTCATTATAAAACTATTTCAAAAATAAATAGCACAAGCATGACACCAGTATCAAAGAAAATAACTAAGATAATAGGCATTTGTTATTGGACGAATTATGTCCCCATTGCTAAAACCATAAAGAAATGTTAGTCCTAACCTCTAGTGTTTCAGAATGTAAACTTGTTTGGCAATAGGGATATTAATCTAATAATAAAGGCAATGCCAATAAAGTTAAATGAGATTATTAGAGTGCACTCTAATCCAATATGACTGTTTTCTTTATAAAAAAGGAGGAAATTTGGACACATAGAGATACATGTGAAGAAACACAGGAAGAAATGGGTCATTGAGAAAGCCAAGAATATAGACCCATCTTTCCTTCACAGTTACTCAAGAGGAACCAATCCTGTAAGCATCTTGATTTCAGATTTCTGGCCTCTGGAATTATGAGACATTAATGGCTATTTTTTAAGCCATTAGTTTGTGGAACTTTGATGTGGCAACCCTTTTAAACTAGTACAGCATGATAAAGAATAATGGAGAATTTTCAAGTCTATCGAACCCAAGGTAAAAATTCTTATTCAGATTAAGATAAAGAGTAAATATTCCATCATATTCATAGAAAAAAAATTATTTTACTATTAGTTTTATAAAATTGCTCCATGTTGGTGTCATTCTATCCAAAGACAGTAGTTTCCAAATTTGCCTATCCAAATAGAAACCCCCTCTCCCATCAAAATTAGCCTAAATGATTCACCGGTATTGCTTTTTATTTGGTGATTTCATTATTTCCCTAGGTTTTATCCATATGTTTACATACATATATTATTTTAACGTTGAAGTGAAATAAAACTACCTTAATTTTAATTATTTCTCTAGCAGTAGCAATAACCTTTTTCTTAAGTCTATATCCCTTTCTCCCTTGAACAACTCATGTTGGGGGGGAGGTGGTGTTGGGTGTGCTTTAAGATATGTCTAACATCCACACTCTGCTGTTTTCTGGCCCTATGCCTTTAGCCAAATTTTAGAGTTAGTAAAAGTACTCTCTTTCAGGGTATCTGAGTGACTCAGTCAGTTAACCATCCATCTCTTGATTTTGTATCAGGTCATGTTCTCTCAGTCATGGGATCAAGCTCCACAAAAAGATTCTCTTTCTCCTTCTCTCTCTGCCCCTTCCCTGCTTGCCCACATGCTCTCTCTCTCTCTCAGTACAAATATATAAACTTTAAACTAGTATCTACTTTCTAGGGATGTGATGATTAACCAATTTGACATGGGTAAAGAAAATAACAATGTCCAATAAGACATGTTGTGTTATTGGAGGCATTGTTATAATCATTCATTTATCCATCCATTCATTCATTCACTCATAAATTCATTAAATATTTAATATTTTTGTTTTTAAAGACAGAGCATGCAAGTAAGGATGAAGGGAAGAGGGAGAGGAGAGAGAATGTCAAGCAGGCTCTACACTCAGCCCAGAGATCAAGGCAGGGCTCCATCCCACGACGCTGGGATCATGACCTGAGCCAGAATCAAGAGTCAGATGCTCAACTGACTGAGCCTCCCGGTCACCCCAAATATTTTATTTTTTACACTATGCCAGACATGCAAGTAAATACTCTACATCTATATGTTTTCCTTATCTTTAATATATGAATCATATATATGATAAAAAACTCACACTTTATATGTATCTTTTTTATAGTATTTATTTTAAAAATATTCTTTGTATCTTTGAGAGCCATTCTCCTTCCCTTACATTCACAGGCAACTATTCTACTGTGCTTAAAATTCACTTATTTCATTGTTCTTTAAGAATATTTAGTGTGCATATATTTTCTAATTTTCATGCCATATAGCAAACTAAGTTGATCTACTCAACATTTATGTTTTTGTGATCCATGTAAGTTGTTATATATATATATATATATATATATATATATATATATATATACACACACACATACATACATACACATACACACACACACACTCACACCTAAACTGTTACTTTCAACTCCTCCATAGTGCACCTATGACCCAACTTGTGGACATCCAAATTACTCTCAACATCTTGCTACCACAAATTATGCTAAGGTAAGTATTAGCATGCAGTGCAAGACTTTATCTGGGAAAGATCAACAAGCAGAATCACTGGGCCACAGGGATTGTCTGCATTTTAACTCTTGATTTTGGTTCAGTCATGATCTCACTGTTGGTTAGTCTGAGCCCCGCATCAGGCTCTGTGCTGTGCTGACAGCTCAGAGCCTGGAGCTTGTTTCAGATTCTGTGTCTCCCTCTCTTTCTGCTCCTCCACCACTCATGCTCTGTCTCTCTCAAAAATAAATAAACATTCAAGTTAAAAAAAATAAAGCACCACAGGGTGAGTGGTTTAAACCAGAAAATTAAGTTTCTCACAATTCTGGTGGCTCCAATTCTTAGATCAAGGGGTTGGCAGGTTTGGTTCCTTCTGAGGTCTCATTTATTGGCTTGCAGACGGCGGTCTTCTCATTATGTCTTCACGTGGTCTTCCCGCTGTTTATGTTTGTGTCCTAATTTCTTCTTCTGTGGATGCCTGTAATATTGATTATGTCTTCATTTTAACTTAATCACCTCTTTAAAAGACCTATCTTCAAATACAGTCATGTTCTGAGGCAGAGGAGGTTAGGACTTAAACATATGAATATTGCAGGGGAGGGAGCAGAGCTCCATCCATATTATAACTAATGGAAAATTTACCAAAAATATTTTAGGCCTGAGTAACCACTTCTATAAAATACTATTCCCTAAGTATGGGGCTACTAACTAAACCTTCGTACTTATATCATTAATTTCTTCATATAGCTTCACTTATAACTAAATGAATCAATTCAAGGTGAAGACCTATGTTTTATATTTTCATTTAATGTTAGGAATTAAGATTTAACAGATCACATTAAATCTCAAACTATTTTTCTAGATAGCACAATCAAATAAGCCAAACTTCTCTGATTTTAGCCCAGTAAGGAAAAATCTGTATAGATAAAAAACCAAAATGTCTGCCTTATAATAAGGTTTTGGTAATGCAGGAATTATTTCAAAATATGACTAATATTCTATGCCTGATATGTAAAATTTTAAACATGTTTATTTTTATTTTCATGAATATCATGTAATGTTCAATGACTGAAAGAGAGCCCTTTGTGTTCATTCTGGATTTTCTTTGTTAGAGTAACTGTACTCTATAGAGAAAATTTGTCCATAGACCAGAAAAGTTCCCTTGTGTCAGTTCAAATAACCCTATCCATATTTCTAAGAGGTGCACATAAGTGTGGTGTAGAAAATACTTATGCCTATGCCATTTGGTAGAGCTATTTGTCTGCAACCATTTATATGGATAGGGCATTTGTGAGAAAAACTAATATATCCTTTCTTAAACATTTTCTGGATGCCACGAATTGTGATCAAACCTGTCATATTGGGGTGCCTGGGTTTCTCAGTTAAGTGTCCGACTCTTGGTTTCAGCTCAGAGTATTATCTCATATTTTGTGAGATTGAGCCCTGCATTGGGGTCTGCACTGACAGCATGAAGCCTGCTTGGGATTCTCTCTGTCCTCAAAATAAATAAATAAACCAAAAAACAAACAAACAAAAACCACTATCTTATTTAATCTTTTTAACAATTCTATAAGATAGGTAATATTATGCCATTTAAAATTCATAATCTAAAGCATAGAGAGATAAAGCTACTTATCCTAGGGAAAAAAAAACAAAACAAATACTTTTCCTCCTAGGGATTAAAGCTCAAAGTGGAGTTAATCCACCCAAAGAATGTCGAGGTGCAGCTGTACAATGTAAGTGACTTAGAGGTTGTCATTCTTGACATTATAAAAGCTATACAAACTTAAAGTCAATTTTTTTTTTTTTTCAGTATTTACCATGGAACAGTGATTAGAGGGCAAACTGTCATTCTGAAATCTGGAGACAAACGTACTTGCAGAAAGATAAAGCAACTGAGATCAGCTTACCTTGGACAGAAGCCATTGGAACTATAAAGTGGAAGGAACAAGGGTGCCTGGATGGTTCAGTTGGTTAAGCATCTGACTTCAGCTCAGGTCATGGCCCTGTGGTTTCAGTTTGAGCTCTGAGCTGTGAGCTCAGAGCCTGGAGCCTGCTTCGGATTCTGTGTCTCCCTCTCTCTCTGCCCCTCCCCTGCTCTCTCAATAATAAATAAATGTTAACAAATTTAAAAAATAATAAAAATAAACTGGAAAGGACATAAATGCTAATTTTGATGCATTTCTAGAGATGAGTATGGAGTTGGATAAGAGTGACAAACTAAAAACTATAAAACATTGATGAAAGAAATTAAAGATGACACAAAGGGGAAGATATTCCATGCCCATGGGTTTTGAGAACAAATATTGTTAAAATGTCCATACTTCCCAAAGCAAAGTACAGATTTTTCACAGATCAAAAATAATCCTAAAATTTGTATGGAACCACAAAAGAACCCAAATAGTGAAAGCAATCTTAGAATAAAACTGTAAGTAAGTATCACAATCCTAGGTTTCAAGATATGCTACAAAATTGTAGTGATCAAAACAGTATTTACTGCTATGCATGCGCACACACACACAACACATATATCAATGGAACAGAATAAAGAGGCCAGAAATAAACCCATCATTACATGGGTCAATTTTTTAACAAAGGACTCAAGAATATGCAATGGAAAAAAGTCTTTTCAACAAATGATTTATGGTATTGGATAGCTAAATGCAAAAGAATTATACTGGACCACTTTCTTACACCATACACAAAATAAACTCAAAATGATTAAGGATCTACATGTGAGAGCTGAAACCATGACAATCCTAAAAGAAAGCACAGGAAGTAGTTTCTCTGATGCAGGCCTTAGCAATATTTTTCTAGATAGGTCTCCTGAGGCAAGGAGAACAAAAGCAAAAATAAATTACATCAAAATAAAAAGCTCCTACACAGCAAAGGAAACGACAAAACTAAAAGGCAACCTACTAAATGTTAGATGGTATTTGCAAATGCCATGTCCGATAAAGGGTTAGTATCCAAAATATATAAAGAACTTACACAACTCAACAGCAAATAACCACAAATGATCCAACTAAAAATATGGACAGAAGACACGAACAGACATTTCTCCATGGAAAACACACAGCCAAAAGACACATGAAAAGATGCTCAACATGACTAATCATCAGGAAAATGCACATCAAAACCACAAATCACCTCAACTGTGAATGGCTAAAATCAAAAACACAAAATACTAGTGTCGGTGAGGATGTGGAGAAAAAAGAGTCCTCGTGAACTCTTGATGGGAATGCAAACTGGTATAGCCACTGTGGAAAACAGTTGAAAATAGAACTACCATATGATCCATTAATTATACTAGGTATTTATTCAAAACACATAATATTTGAAATTACATATGCACTGCTATGTTTATTGCAGCATTATTTACAACAACCAAGTTATGGAAGCAGCCCAAGTGTCCATCAATAGATGAATGAATAAAGCGTGACTCAACCATATAAAACAAAGCTATCTTGTCATTTGCCCCAACATTAAATAAAACTTTTTATTACTAAATAATAGGATTACCTCTTTAGAAAACCTCAAAATCTACCAAAAATAATTTTTGTAATTAATAAACTACAGCATTATCAAATAATAAAAGTTAATATACAAACACAATATATAAAATACAAGAAAGATGCTAGACATCATTTGTCATTTGAAAATTATAAATTAAATACACTATAATCAACTTCAACTAAAAAAAAATATATAAATTATCAATATAGTGAGGAAATGGAACAAAAGGAATTCCCTCATTCATTGCTTGTGGGATGCAAAAGGTCGTCAGCTGCCGTGGAAGACTATCTGAAGGTTTCTTACACATCTAAACATAGTCTTACCATGGAAACTCCAAAGTTTTTACCCAACTAATTTGAAAATGTATGTTCACACAAGAAACCTGCACATGAATAAAACAATATTTATAATCACCCAAAATATGAATAACTGAGATATTTTTCAATATGTGAATGGGTAAACAAAATACAGTGCATACATACAATGAAACAGTAGAAGATATATAAGGGAATGGGCCATCAATGCATTTCGGCAATGCAAGTACCTGAATGAATCTTAAAATGCATAGTATTAAGTCAGTCTGAAAGGCTGAGATTCCATTCCTGTGACATTGTAGAAAAGGCAAAAGTATAGATTTTAAACAAATTTTAAACAAATTTGAATAGGTGAAGTTCACAGAATTTTTTAGGGCACTGAAACTATTCTGTATGATACTGTAATGGTAGATACATGACACTTTTTTAAAAAAATCAATAGAACTTTATGGCACAAGTGAACCTTAATATATGCATTTTTTAAAGAAATTAGTTGACCAGGATACTCAAGGTGGAATTCGGACTGTGACAAAAGGCTTTACCTGTATTACAAATTTGTGAAATTTGGGGTGGGAGTAAAGGGGGTAAAGGTGCTGATCTATGTGATTTTGAAAGTGAGACTAGAAGACTAAAGGCAAGAGAAATTTTACTTAATCATTGTTCTAAACTTGGTAAAGTTTTTCCCCACAAGATGCAGGTTAACAATTCTAAAACCATTATTTGCATATACAGAAATAGAATGATGGAGTAAATGGATACTGAATGGTGGGAGCTGGGTTAATCACTATTGGAGTGGAAGGCTATAGTCAGGGGAGGATGCTAGAATAAACATGTGATAATGGGTTAGGGTTGTATTAATATAAACTCATATTTAGCTTAATATAGATACAGATGTAGAGCCATTTATATTTATAAATATGTGTACATTCATAGGTTAGTATGCACACATGTACTTCCTTGTTCTTCCAGCTGAGAGAGCCTAGAAGCAAAGATATCAGTAGCAAGGAGTACACTTAGTGACCAATCTTAATTTCAAATACCATTCTTCAATAAAAGCAAGCAGAAATCCTTAGTGAAATGGCTGACATTAGGACTTGAACAGAGAATACACAGAATGAACCTGGAGCATCTTAGCATTTTGTAGAACTACGATTTAAAGGCATTGAAAATAAGAATACAAACCCAACAAGTATGTTGGAGTGCACAAATGTCAACGGAGAGAGCTCCTAATTGCCCACACCAGTAAGGTTTGGGGAACAAATATGATTGGATTATAACCCAAAGTATAGCATAAATATCTTAGTTCATTCAGATATGAATTATTAAATATGTAACTGAGAAAGAATAGGCAGTCCTCCCAGAGAACATTACAAATAGTTTACGCAGATACTGCCTCTCCAACAGTAGAGCATAACTCCTCATCATTTCAATTTGAGTTATACAGAGTTACTTCTTTCCAAATAACATTGCACTCCAATGGGATTGGGGAAAATTACAGTGGAGAAACCTGACAAACCCTCCTCTAGGTAGGGGATCAAGGTAAGCATTAATGATGATATTATGTTAAAAACACGTACCCTTGATATGATGTGATGAAAATGGAACTTAATCTCTGTTGTCTTTTCCTCAAAAAAAAAAAAAACCCCTGTGCAACCCCAAGAAATACAACAAACTAAAGTCGATAAACATTTTATAAAATACCTAATCAGTACTCCTCAAAACTCTCAAGTCATCCAAAACAAATTCTGAGAAACTATCACAGTCTAGAAGAGCCTTAGGAGACATGACAACTAAACGTAATGCACTATACTGGATGGGATCCTGGAATGGGAAAATGAAATTCAATTAAAGATTAGACTTTAGTTAATAACGATGTATTGGTGTTTATTAATTGTGACAAATGTACCATACTAATAAAAATGTTAATAGAGGAAAAGGTGTGGGATATATGGCAATACTGTATTATTATTATAATTGTTTTGTAAATCTAAAACTATTCTAAAGTCAGACTATGTTTTCCTACCCTGATCATTTATATATAATACACACACACACACACACACACACACACACACGATATAGATATATAATTTAGTTAAAAGACACTGAAAGACAATGTACAAGCATTCTTCATTGTATTGTGTCTCATTTTAGTGTACTTAACAGATTTTTTAAAACTAAGGTCTGTGGCCAATGTTCCTTGAGCAAGTCTATCAGCACCATTTTTTCAACAGCATTTGTTCACTTTGTGTCTGTGTCACATTTTGGTAATTTTCACAATATTTCAATTGTTTTATTAATATGTTATGGTGATCTGTGATCTTTGATGTTACTATTACAATTAATTTCAGGGGTCACAAACCACACTCGTAAATAATGGTGAACTTAACTGATAAATGATGGTGATTGATAAATGATGGTGAACTAAATTGATAAGTGCTCTGACTACTCCACCATCCATTCCTCTCTCTCTCCCTCTCCTCAGCAACCCCCCCATTCCCCAAGATACAACAATATTAAAATTAGGCCAATTATGAACTCTACAATGGTTTCTAAGCAAGTGCTGATGTAAAAGCCCTAACAAGTTATCCAGAAGATCTAGGTAAGATAATTAATGAAGGTGGCTACAAAAACAACATATTTTCATTGTAAACAAAACACCCTCATGATGGAAGAAGATGTTACGTAGGACTTTCATAGAGGGGAGAAGTCCATGCATGGCTTCAAAGAACAGCCTCTCTTGTTAGAGGATAAAATGGTGGGTGACTTTAAGTTGAAGTCAATGCTCATTTTCATTCTGAAAACCCGTAAGAATTATCCTAAATTTACTCTGCCTGTTCTCTATAAATGGAACAAAGACTGGACGACAGCACATCTATTTACAACATAGCTTAATGAATATTTTAAGTCTGCTATTGAGACCTACTGCTTAGGAAAAAAAAATTCCTTTCAAAATAACACCATTCATTGACAATGCACCTGTTCACCCAAAAGCTCTGATGGAGGTGTCCAATGAGATTAAGACATTATAATGTTTTATTCATGCCCGCTGACACAACATATATTCCTTAGCCCATGGATCAAGGAGTCATTTTGAATTCCAAGTCTTATTATTTCAGAAACATATTTTGTAAGACTACAGCTGCCATACACAGTGCCTCCTCTGATGGATCTGGGCAAAGTTAATTGAAAACCTTCTGGAAAGGGTTCACCATTCTCGATGCCACTAAAGATATTCATGATTCATGAGATAAGGTCAAAATACTAACATATACCAAAGTTTGGAAGAAATTGATTCCAACCCTCATGGATGACTTTGAGGGGCTCAAGACTTGATGGGAAGAATTAACTGCAAATGCAGTGAAAATAGCAAAATAACTAGATGTGGAACCTGAAGAGAACACTGAATTACTGCAATCCTATCACAACATTTTAACAGATGAGGACTTGCTTCTTATGGCTGGATGAGCAAAAAAATGGTGTCGTAAGACGGCATCTACTCCTGGTGAAGATGCTGTGAAAATTGTGGATATGTCGAAAAAAAAAAAGGATTTAGAATGTAACATGAACTCAGTTGATAAAGCAATGACAGTTTTTGAGAGGAAAGGCTCCAACTTTGAAAGTTCTACTATGGGTAAAATGTTATCACACAGCACTGCGTGCTACAGAGAAATTGTTCATGAAAGGAAGAGTCAATAAATGTCTTAATTTTAAAATTTGTCACAGCCACCCCAACCTTCCACAACCACTATCCTGCTCAGTCAGCAGCCGTCAACATGGAAGGGAGACCCTCCACCAGAAAAGAGATTATGACTTACTGAAAGCTCAGATGATGGTTAGCATTTTTTTAGCAATGAAGTATTTTAAATGTATGTACATTTTTTTGGACATAATACTACTGTATACCTACTGCATACACTATAATATAGTGTAAATATAACTTTTGTAAACCCTGGGAAACACAAAAATATTCATTTGATTCACTTTGTTGAAGTGGTCTGAAACCAAACCTACATATCTCTGAGGTATGAGGTATGACCATATATTCTATCATATAATGAAATATAGGTCAAAACATGCAATACTGATATCATTCCAGGAAAATGACTACCTATATCTTGTTTTTGGATTCTTAGAATTATTTATTCACTTAGGAATATGGTTTTAAATTGTATAACCTTAAATACTGGAACTTATTTTAAGATGACTTAGTCTTAATTTTCTATATTTTGTTCCTTGAAATTTTATAAGAAAATTAAAATTTATAATATTTTTTTTGCCCAGTGAGTCAAACTGTATGATTTTTTTCAATTATATTTGGGTTTTATACACTTTATGTTGTACACTTCTTAAACTTTATGTTTATACATTTTATACACTTTATGTTTTATGCACTCTTTTAAAAAAATTTAACGTTTATTTATTTTTTGAGAGACAGAGACAGAGCATGAGCGAGGGAGGGGACAGAGAGAGAGGGAGTCACAGATTCCAAAGCAGGCTCCGTGGGGCTCAGACTCACCAACCATGA
Source organism: Panthera pardus (assembly GCF_024362965.1). Taxonomy (NCBI): domain Eukaryota; kingdom Metazoa; phylum Chordata; class Mammalia; order Carnivora; family Felidae; genus Panthera; species Panthera pardus. The sequence goes on along the minus strand of NW_026526655.1, from coordinate 41,747,782 downwards.
GCTCATGACCAGAGCCAAAGTCAGACGCCCACCAAGGTGCCCCTATGTTTTATACACTTTTTATGTTGATGGCATGTTGGTTAATTTTATGTGTCCACTTGAGGGAACCACTGGGGGCCAGAATTAAATATTGTTTCTAGGTGAACCTCTGAGGGTGTTTCTGAATGAAATTGGCATTTAATTGGTGGGCCCATTGTCCCCTTTTCAATCCACTGAGGGCCTGAGTAGAACAATGGCAGAAGAAATTTGCTTTTTTTTTTTTCTTTTTCTTTTTTCTGTCATATTGCTTGAACTAGAACACCTCATCTTATCTACGGCCCTTGGTCTAGAATTTACATCTTTGGTTCTCCTATGTCTTATACCTTTGGACTAAGGCTGAATTATATCACTGACTTCCCTATATTTCTAACTTGCAGATGGCAGGTCACAGAACTTAGTTTCCACAATAGCATAATCCAATTCTAGGCACATCTGAATGGTTTTGTTTTTCTGGAGAATCCTGGCTACCAATATACGAGCATTTAAAATCTCTTTTATTGTAATTTTAATGTCCATACTTAGGGTTGTTTAGTTCTATAAAGCCAATAAAAAGTGAAAGATGTGTCTACAAATTTTACTATGTTTACATCATATACATGTAAAAATTTAAAGACTTCTAATAACTGGCTGAACATACAAATAAAAGCGTTAAAAATTCAGTAATGAAAATATATAAGAATATTTAAGATTTAAATTAATCCACTTTTTATATCCATTTTTTATAAAGCCTATATTGAACGATAATAAGACGGTACAATTATACACATCACATTACTAGAATATGTTAACTACTCTAAAATCAGTGGAAAATAATTTAAAAATAATGAAACCATATGATATTCCATTTTCATCATTATATATCAACTGAACCAAAACAGGAACCAACTTAAATTAGGTGCATAGAATTTATTGTCACTAAAGACTTTTATTTTTATTATTATATTTATGTAATATAACTGGTATAGGCAACCATTAATACTTTTCTTTTCTCACTATGAAATGACAAGGGGACCTAGCAATATGTGTGTGGACAAGAGTCTAAGTATCTGCATAAAATCAAAAGTGGGGCATGTTCAATGATACTGCCTTTTTCTTCAGTATTCTATCCTGATTCCATAATGTTTTATTCTTACGCATTTATAGACTATTTCATAAAGCAGGGAGAATAGACATGGTATCAGTTATTCTTTTGTAAGGTTGCATAAGCTGTCAAAGGACATATATCATGTAGTAGATAAAAAATTTATCACAATTTCCTTGCATTGTGAATTGCAATAACTATAGAACTAGATGGATCTGTACGCAGATGATGTGTCTACATGTATTCTGCATATGTCTCAAAACCTTTAGCCTCAGTTTCCTATTTTTTAATATAAGGGAAATATTGCATCATGAATTCCTGGGAGAATAAGGGAAATAATATATATTAGAAATGCCAAGTGCATTATGTATGGGATATGCCTACTGTTTCATAGGTGTTCAATAAATGATAATTATATTATCATTAAAAAATGTATATCACTGGGGCACCTGGGTGGCTCAGTCGGTTGAGCGTCTGACTCAGTTTCAGCTCAGATCATGATCTCATAGTTTGTGAGTTCGAGCCCTGCATCAGGCTCTGCACTGATGGGATTCTCTCTATCTCTCCCCCTCTCTCTGGCCCTTCCCTGCTCATACTGTCTCTCCCTCAAATTTGATAAATAAACTTTAAAAAATTTTTTTAATCCAAATTCTTAAAAAAAATCTATATAGTTTACATAATTACAAGCTTCTGTAGAGCCGTAATTGTGATTCATTTTAGAATCTACCACAGAAGTTAGCAGTGTAGTCTGTTTTTATTTTAAATTTTTGAATGTTATGGAATTGAAAGTCATTTTATATTCTAATAATTTTCTTTCTATAATTCAATCCTGAGGACTATCCAATATTTATAGCTTTATTTAAATGAAAATCTACCTTAGTATGCATTGCCACTCACGATTTTGAGGATTATATTTTTGTATAACAAACATAAGAGCTCCTATGTATATTTTATTTATACTTTGAAAATTACCATTTTGATACTCCCAAATAAAAGTCAACTTTGAAAACTGGATTTCTTCACAGTGCATTCCACTGCAAAGATCTCAAATAATAGTTAAACAAGAGAGGAATAATTGCATTATTAAAATTGCATACAATTTAAATATTGGAAATCTCTAGAATATCAGTCAGAAGGTTACTTAATTAAATAATTCTTAATCAGAAAAAGTTAACTTTCTCTGTCAGGCTGATATTTCTTGCAATCCTTTTACTAAAAATTTTTATAATCAGTAATTGTTTATACCATTATCTGAGGAATGCTGATACTTATATTCCTGTTACTTAGTACTGTTTAGTACATAATTTTAAATAACACAGCTTAATTGAAAAAAAAATGTTAGTTCTTTTTACCTATAATATCTGCATCAGCATTTCATATATTTAAGACATTGATCGAACAAAAGTATAATTAAATGTATCTCTCTGCCTTGCTATTTTATTGACCATAGTTATTTTAGTTATGACTCTCTATTCTCATTTTTCCATATGTCACTTGAAAACTTAGCTGTTTAATAAGTCCTGGCCATTATATTTTTTTCATATTTTTCTTTTTCTTTTCCGTTGTAATTTCAAGTCAACGCTTTATTTGGAAGGAAAATATTTAAGGAGGATAACAAGGTTACTCTTTTATAGTACATGTAGTTGACCTGAGAAAACATTCTGATGATATAGGTAACGTTTCAAATGTCATAAAATGTCTTCTAGTTTTTGTTTGTTTTTTTGTTTTTGTTTTGTTTTAGCTTTGAGAACTCTATAAATATTGGTGTTATATAACAGCTAGCAAAATGCTGTTTTATAATTTTCTGGGAAACAAAATCTTCATGCTACATACAATGTTAATTAACATCGATATGATTAAGGTAATAGGCTTCTCAGCAATTGGAAAACCAGAGTTTTTCCTTCTCTCTTTTCTAATAGTTATATCAACATATCATGCCTGTAAAATTAGTAGAGACTAAAGATTTAAAAATTTAATGTTACGCCAATAAATATCGATTCACTTTTTCTTAAATAGCAGAGTGAATCAGCCGTTTTATATAATAATCTTAAACCTTATACAGGGCAGACATCAACTGACTGGAATCTAATTTTTAAAAATTCTCCTGTGGAGTTGCTGTGCAAAGTGGGATGATGGAATTAGGTATGTGTTTCACCATCACCTCCCAAGTGAAAAATAAGCACAGAATCCTATTGCTCAGGACTATTTTTCTATAGCCTAAAATACCAAAGGAATTTCGTTCAAGGAAGTGCTGATACTTTCAAGTTGGAAGAGAAGAGGATTAAATAAAAACAGTCCTCGTCAACCCCACTTGAGTGTCCAAGGTTGCATAGATTCTAAAGAGGCTTGATTTCACAAGATATGGATCCTAGTAGAGTTCCAACAGGTCTCTAGCTCTACATTCTCTGCACCTATAGCCATACTCAAGATATGTTCTGTTGTTTTTAAAGATTGTGTGGCTTTATAGTTATTAACTGTTTATTCTAGCATTTATCATTCTCTAGCTTTATGTAACAGAATAAAGAGATCATCTATATATGTATATGTATATATATGTATGTATATATTACACATATATATGTAATATATATAACAAAAGACATTAAAATGGCATTTGATTGGAAAAGACAATATAATAGTCCCAATCCCCAGTTACAGCCTGTGCCACCACCTACATGGCTCATAATAATCTTATGAGTTCAGCATTTTCTGCCTCTTAGAGCTTCCCCAACAGCTCTACCACCTGAGCTGATCAAGCATACAAACACCTGCTTTATACCACATGACTGCCTGAAATCTAGACTTAAATTTTCCCAATAGAAAGGTATGAATAAATAAGAATAATTATTCTTTTCTAATGTATGGACTGGGAAATTTTAAAATAATTTCCCTAAAATATGAAATTCTGCATAAAACAGAGCAAAACATTATTTTTCTACTCAAGTGCCCAAAATAGAAAAAAGAGTCCTAGATCCTCAACACGAAAACAATATTGCAAAAGAAAAATCTCACGGGGGTAAAATCATGAGTGGTTGTTGTCTTGTATGGATGTGAGTGAGGTAGGGTTTGGATAAGAGATGTGACCTAGTGGCAAGAGTCGTCTTATCCCCCACAGACATAGAAGTCAAGGCCTTGGGTCTTTATACAGTAAAGGATTGGAACTAACATATCTGCAAAAACTTGGAATTCTCAGGGTGGTGAAGGAGTAGAGTTTTAAAGACACCTAGCAACAAATGAAGATGATAGGAAAATGTGTCTGATTATGTATGAGTCCTGAAAGAAAGAAAAAAAAAAAAAAAAATATATATATATATATATATATATATATATATATATATCTCCCATGAGAATTTGAAGCTATAGGTTTAGAATTCATACAAATTTGGGATTCAAATTTATACTACTCAAGTATTCAGGAAACTTCCAAATTTGAAACTGTATTAAAAATTGGTCCAAGACCTAGAGTATATGTCAAGTGTCAAGAAGAAACTAATGCAAAATTGGTTTGGAAATGCAGTTCTATAGCCAAAGCTCAAGGTTTTCTTAAAGATAAAAAAGACCTACAGAATATAAATCCATGATTTAAAAATGTAAAAGACAAATTACAAAAAAAAAAAACAAGAAATAGATCAAAACAGAAGAAAATAGAATTACAATGTAAAAAATATAAATCTGCTTAATCCAAAAGTTAAGAAAAAAATAACTTTTCACAGAAGGAAGCAAAACTTGTAAAAATAAGAGACCATCAATGAAATGAATTCAACTGACAGATAATACAACAGGATAAAGTAAGTGAAACAAAGTCAAAATACTGGTCATCAAACTACATGCAATGAAGAGTTGATTCAATTGAAATGTCCTAATTTTCTATCTTTCTTTAAGGAGTTTGTAGAAGTATTGATTCAGTTAAGGCTTTGTTAAAACTACCACATGTGTGAAAAACATACAATTGTTCATTCAAAGAGTAAAATGTAAACCGTAACTGTTAAAGGATTACAAAAAGAAAATTTGATCAAAAGTGACAGGAGAAAATATGCAAGTTTTAAGAGCATGGCAAATATAAAGATAGATCATTTTAGTACATAACACATTATGAATGTTCACAGGTAGGAGAATCATGAAACTATCCATAGTAAAATACAATCTTAATATTCAGTGTGAAGAATAATTCTGGAAAGACAGATCAAAGTGTCGGAATGCAAATTGGTGCCGGAACTGTGGAAAACAGTATGGAGGCTCTTCAACAATTAAAAACAGAATTACCATATGATCTAGGAATTCCACTACTGGGTATTTATCCAAAGAAAAGGCAAACATTAATTTGAAAAGATATGTCCACCTGATGTTTATTGCAACATTATTTAAAATAGCCAAGATTGGAACCAACACAGTGTCCATCCACAAATAAATGGATAAAGAAGATGTGTTGGGTATGCACACATACACACACACACACACACACACACACACACATTGATCATTCACAAAGAGGAATGAAATATTGCCATTTGCAACATGATGAATGTAGAGCATATAATCCTAAGTGAAACAAGTCAGAGAAAGATAAATGCCATATGATTTCACTCCGTATGTGGAATTTAAGAAAAAAAAAATGAAAAAGAAACAAACTAGTAGACAAACAAAAGACTCTTAAATATAGAAAATAAACTGGTGGTTGCCAGAAGGGAGTTAGGTGGCCATTTGGATGAAATAGATAAAGGTAATTAAGAGTATACTTATCTTGATGATCAGTAAGAATTGCATAGAATTATTGAATCCTTTTGTACACTTGAAACTAATGTAACACTGTAAGTTAATACGTCAAGTAAAGATGCACATATCAAAGAGAGAGAGAGAGAGACCAATGTATAGTAAGATAAAAAACTAATATTTATTAAAATTTGATAATGAGGGACACCTGGGTGGCTCAGTTGGTTGAGCATCAACTTTGGTTCAGGTCATGATCTCAAGGTTTGTGGGTTCAAGTCCTGCATTGGGCTCTCTGCTGTCAACACAGAGCTCACTTCAGATCCTCTGTCCCGTCCTCTTTCTGTCTCTCCCACACTTATGCTCTTTCTCTCAAAAATAAACAAACATTAAAGATGTGACAATGAATATGTAGATCACATTATCTGTGTTTATATATTTAAATAGTTTATAATTTTAGTAAAGTATTATCTATCATAATTCCCAAATATGTTCATTACACAGACACCAAAGTCAGATAAACATATCACTAGTTAAGTAAACTGCATACTAATACCCTTCATAAATATAGGTATAAAACCCCTTCACAATATACTAGCTAATTGCAACAAGTAAAAAATATAAAATATCATGAACCATAACATTGGGATTTGCCTCAGGAAATTAATAAATGTAATACATAATGTTACATGAAATTAACATGAGATTAATAAATGTAATACATAATGTTACTAGAATAAATGATGTAAATCATTAACTCAATTGACACAGAATGTGATAAAATTTGATAAAATTTTTACCTCGATTAAAAACAAACAAACCTTCAACAACTAAGAATGAATAGCAATGTCCTCAAAATAATCCAGGGGGGTTACAAAAACAAACAAACAAACAAACACAACTGATGTCATTGTTAATGGTGAATGATGTAATTCTTGCCTCCTAAATTCAGAAAGGAAACAAGGAAAGACACTTTTGCCACTTCTACTCATCATGTACTGGAGATTCTGACCAGGGAAATAAAAAGAAAAAAAAAAAAAAAAAGAAAGAGAAAGTATTTAGATAAGAAATAACTAAATCTATATGATGAACGTAGAGCATATAATCCTAAGTGAAATGACATAATATATACACACATGACATAATATATACACACATATTTCAAATGACATTATACACACATATTTTGAAGAAATAATATAAAAATATCATTTCAGCAAGACTGTGAGATATCACAGCTCAATAATCAAAACTCCACTGAAGACTTCCAGCAGACATGATGAGAACCACTTCTCAGTGAAATTGATGAAATTATTAAATAAAAATGAAAAATAATTCAAAAAGTCTAGAATGGGTCCTTTGGGCATATAGCAAATGAAGAAATTTCAAGAAAACCTATGAAAATCTAGGAAGAACTCTGAGAGTCTGCTATGTCTTAACCAAGATATGAGCCCTCTTTCCTCCCTCCCACCTCTGTGAGGTGAAAGCTCTGTTCAAGGCAGGTACAGTTCTCAGGTACAAGAACATAAGCCTCCTCTCTCCCCAGCTCTTAGTAGCAGACCAGCTTCCTAGGAGAGGCAGACCATCAGCATCTGTTATCCCACTCCAGCTATCTGTTAAGTCTAAATTTTGGTGACTCTGGCTAAGAGGTGAGGCTTCCTTATCCCACCATGTTCCCACTGCATATAGGTATAACACCACTGTGAATTCTTGGTTTCCAGTTTTCTCAGCTTGTGGATGGGGGTTCTACTCCAAGAGAGGAAAGGTAAAGGAATCTAAATCTGCTATCCACCATCCACCAAGCACTTAGCTCCTAAAGTGGGAGTGTCAGTCAGACTGAAGTATTCCATTGACCCACCCAGACAAACAAGCCATGGCCCAAAGATTTTGTCTGGGGTAAAGAAACAGATTTAGAGAGGGGAGGGAGGCGCTCCAAGTCCTATGCAAAGGGCCTTCCTTCATTTGCAATAGAGTGTAGAAAAGGCCAACCCCAAGGAAACTAAAAAAACAATGGAACTTATCATGAAAGAAATTGGATTTATTTGTAGATCTAGGCTAAGCTGTAGGCTACCTATTTTCCCAGTGATAAATGGGAAAATAAATAGGTGGGAACAGTACACCTGGAATCAGAAAAAAGAATTTCAAACACTGACTTAGGAAACTATCCATTAAAAAGAGTGCAAATTTAACTAGCCTATGAAGTAATTTATGATTCAAGATATTGTTAAAATGTGTGTGTGTGTGAGAGAGAGAGAGAGAGAGAGAGAGAGAGGGAAATTAGCTGGCAATTAATGGAAGTTAACATATTTTCAGGAAAGAGAATGCTGAGACCTATCAAAACTACTGTTATCCCAGAGTGACACAGGCCTGCCTTTCCCTGGGGAACAACAGCACAGTTCAAACTGCACTGGGTGCCTAGTAGTCTTCGTTATAAAGAAGCCAGCCAGTCTGGAACAGTAAGCAAAGAGCAGCCATGAGCTCTGGGAGAGGTACCCATATCCAGAGTTGTAATAATCCATTATGTAACATGTCCAGTGGCCAACAGCAACACGAAAAATATGAAAATATGCGTTTCAGAGTAATAGGAAAGTGTGACCCATATAGTGCCCAAAAGCAACCAATAAAAATCAGCTGTGACCAGATGGGGGATTTAAAGAAGACTTGAAAGTAGCCATTACAAATATGTTTGTAGGACTAATGGAAAACATGATTAAAGAAGAAAGGTATGATAACAATATCACATTAAATAAAGAATATCAATAAAGAAAAATTACAAAAACGAACCAACTATAAATCTTAGAGTTCAAAAGAATAATAAGTATAATAAAAATTCACAAGAGGTCAACAGGAGATTTGAACTTGTGGAAAAATTAGCAAACATGTAGACTGGTAATTGATTTGCAATCCAAAAGTCAGAGAGGAGGCAGAAGAAAAACGCACAATGTATCAGAGAAACGTGGGACATTAAATGACCCAAATGTGCATAATAAGAAAGCCAGAAGGAAAAGAGAAAAAGTAGATGGAAACATATAGGAAGAAATAACGGCTAAAACATCATAAATTTATAGACAAATATGAACATATCTATCCAGGAAGCTCCACACACTCGAAGTCACATAAACTAAAAGAGATCCACAAAGCTAACAGTAAAAAATGCTGAAATCCAAAGACAAAAAGAAAATCTTGAAAGCAGCAAGAGAAAAAGTTATCATTTACAAAGAAACGCCAGTAACAGCTGACTTTTTCTCAGAAACGGAAGCCAGAAGGCAGTTTTACATAGTAAAGTCAGAAATAAAATAGATGGCATTCCTACTAATCTAACTGGCATTTTCAAAAAGCACATAAGAAGGAATACCATGAACAATTGGATGCAAAAACATTTAGATAACTTACATGAACTAGACCAATGCCTAGAAAGACACAGACTACCAAAATTGACAAAAGAAGAAATATGACACCTTAATGGACCACTAACAAGTCAAGAGATTGAATTATTAATTAAAAGCCCCCTTCACACACAGAAAAGCATAGGTCCAGATGGCTGCATTCACGTGCATTGGTGCTCTAATGTTTGATAATTTTAAGAGTTATCAAAATTATTACAATAAATTTTACAAAAAGTATGAAAATGTATACATTGAAAACTGTAAAATATTGTCAAAATAAATTAAGAAAGATGCAAATTAGGAAGACGATGGAGTAGAAGGGTCTGAGGTTCACTTCATCCCACGGATACACCTAGGTAACACCCACATCAGTAAATAACTCAGAAGACGACCAAAGACTGGCAGAACAGACTCCTCACAGATAAATTTAGAGAGGAGGCCACATCAAAGAGGATAAGAAGAGTGGAGTCAGGGTCAGGAACCAAACAAACCTGCTAAACTGTCCAAGGGAGGGAAGGAGGGATGCCACAGGCACAGAGAGTTCAGAGGAATGGACTCCACACAGGGCACCCCAGGCATGGAGGACCCACACTGAGAAGATGAATCATCTTAATAGTTGGCTTTGAAAACCAGGAGGTCGTAACTTCATGAGTTCCTACAACCAGTGGGGCTGAACACTTGGAAATTTAAAAATCAGCAGGCTCTGCCCTAGGAGGAAACTAAGTTCTTGCTCTTAAAGAGAAAGCACAACCAATAGCCCTGCTGAGATACAGCATAGGAGTAGCAGTTTGAAAAATATTTAAGTTATATTGGAGGGAGATTTGTTTACTAGTCTCAGAGCATGTGCTGGAGGGCCAGGGATGTTTGGGAGACTTCTCCAAGAACAAATGGGTACTAATTCCCACCGCCAAACCCCAACCAAGATAAAGGGACACTTGTGGGAACCAGCATAGTGCTAACACTCTCCATCTAGCTTGCTAACAGCCTACCCCACCCCAGTGCTCTTCTTCAGACCCACCCCCTCTAGCCCTGTCGCTGCAGAAGTGTTTAGGGTGCTGCAGGTGTCCTCCTGCAGTGGACCAGAGCAGACCTTGCTGGCACAACACACGTGCAGTCCACTTCCCCTGTGGAACCAACCCATCTAACACAACCATGGCAAGAGTCCGTCCAAAGAGGTGCTGCAAGGACGGCGGTATGTAAGCAGCTCCCCACAGGGACCATCACCACCCAAAAGTGACTCCTGTCCTGAGGAGAGGGAAAGAAAACTATATAACCAGTTCAACTCAGACCTGGCAGTGAATTGGGGGCAGGTATCTAGTCTGATTGCAAGCCTTGCCCCCTTCTCAGAGGATAACTACCCTGCAGTTTGGTGCTACCAGAGCTCTGACAAATACCTGATCCAAGTCAACTCAAGCCTGAGGCAGCCCCACACTAGTTCATTACCAACATAGGGACCAAACCCTGCCCACAATAGGCAAAGAGAGCCATTAGAGACAACTGGACTGAAGGAAAATGTGACACAGCCAGAATTCTAGGGTGCATGCGACACACATAGGAGACATCTCTGAAGTGCCAAATTGTGATGAACAGGGCACATTACACTATAAGGCACTAATGTGACCTCTTCTTCAGAAGGCCACTGCATTCAAGAGGAGAGGACATAGCTGATTTTACTAACACATAAAAATAAACATAGAGAGTTAGACAAAAGGAGGCACCAGAAGAGTGTGTCCCAAATGAAAGAACAGGTGAAAATTACACCAAGAGAGCTAAATGAAATAGAGATAAGTAATATGCCTGACAGAAAATTTAAAGTAATGTTCATAAAGATACTCATTGGACTTAAAGAAGAGAAAAGGACCAGGGTGAGACTCCCAACAAAGAAACAGAAAACATAAAAAGAACCAAAGATGAAGAACCCAACAACTGAAATTAAATATGTACTAGAGGGAATAAATAGACTAGAGGGAGAAGAATAGATCAGTGACCTGGAGGACAGAGTAACAGAAAGCAATCAAGTTAAACAGGAGAAGGGATAAAAAAAATAACAAAAAAAATAAAAATAGCTAAGGGAACTCAGCAACACCATCAAGCAAACAATATGTATTACAGGCATCCCAGTAGGAGGAAAGGGAGAAAATTTATTTAAAGAAATAAAGCTGAAAACTTATTGAATCTGGAGAAGGAAAACAGAAATCCAGATCCAGGAGGCACACACACACACACACACACACACACACACACACACACCATAATCAACCCAAGGAGGTCCACACCAAGACATATAGTAATTAAAATAAAATGTAGAGATAAAAAGAGAATTTTAAAAGCAGCAAGAGGAAAAAAGAAAAAAAAAAAAAACAGTTACATACAAGGGAAATGCCATTAGGCGATCAGCTGAGTTTTGGGAGAAACTTAGGAGGCCAGAAGGGAGTGGCATGATATATTCAAAGTACTGAAAGAAACAACAACAACAACAACCCCTGCAATGCAGAATACTCTATCCAGCAAGGCTATCATTCAGAATAGATGAAAAGATAGTTACCTAGACAAACAAAAGTTAAAGGAATTCACCACCAAACTAGCCCTATAAGATATGACTTCTTAACTTTATTTTAAGTTTACTTATTTATTTTAAGAGAGAGAAAAAGCATGAGCGGGGGAAGGGAAGAGAAAGCGAAAGAGAGAGGGAATCCCAAACAGGTTCCACACTGTCATCACAAAGCCCAAAGCAGGGCTCGAACTCATGAACTTGTGAGATCATGACCTGAGCCAAAATAGAGTCAGACATTAAACTAATTGAGTCACACAGGTGCCCCAAGCCCTACAAGAAATATTAAATGAGTTTATTTGAATGGAAAGGAAAGATCATAAGCAGAAATAAGAAAAATAGGATACACAAAAGCCGTAAAATTAAGTATATTTAGAAAATTCACTCGAGATTCACGAAATAAAAGGATTTAAAGTATGACACCATATATTTAAAAGGTTCCAGGAAGGGGACTAAAAATTTAATACTTGTAGAAAGGGGTCAAAACTTAAACAACCATCACTGTACTATAGACTACTATATTCATAAATTGTTATATATAAAACTAATGGTAAACACCAACCAATAATCGGTATAGATGTGCAAAAATATAAAGGAATCCAAGTACATCACTAAAGAAAGCCAGAAAACTGTGAGAGAAAGAGAAAAAAGGAGAACTACAAAAACAACAATAAAACAAGTAAAAGCAAATGGCAGTACATGCCTATCAATAAGTACTTGAATGTAAATGGACTAAATGCTCCAGTCAAAAGACATAGGGTGATGGAATGGTCAAAAAAGCAAGACACATTTATATACTGCCAAAAGAGATTTAGTTCAGACCTAAAGACACATGCAGATTGAAAGTAAAGGAATGGAAAAGCGTTTATCATGGAAGTGGAAGTGAAAAGAAATCCAGGGAGCAATATTTATATCAGACAAAATAGTTTTATTTTAATTTTTCAAAAGATTTATTTTTATTTTAGAGAGCATGAGTGGGGGAGGGTCAGGGAGAGAGGGGGACAGAGGATCTGAAGTGGGCTCTGCGCTGACAGCAGGGAGCCCAAAGTGGGGCTCAAACTCACAAACCACGAGATCACGACCTGAGCCAAGGTCGGACGCTCAACTGACTGAGCCACCCAGGAACCCTTCAGACAAAGTAAATATTAAATCAAAGATGGGGTGCCTGGGTGGCTCAGTCAGTTGAGCATCTGTCTGAATTCGGCTCAGGTCATGGTCTCGTGGTTTGTGAGTTCGAGTTCCACATCAGGCTCTGTGCTAACAGCTCAAAGCCTGGAGCCTGCTTCGGGTTCTGTGTCTCCCCCTCTCTCTGCCCCTCTCATGCTCATGCTCTGTCTCTCTCTAACTCTCAGTAATAAATAAATGTTAAAAAAGAAATTTAAAGCAAAGGCTGTAAGAAAATATAAAGAAGGACACTAGATAATCATAAAGGGAACAATCCAACAAGAAGATACTTACAATTATAATTATTTATGCACCTAACGTAGGAATACCCAAATACACAGAGCAGCTAATACCAAACATAATGGAAGCCCTCAATAGTAATACAATAATAGTAGGAGACTTTTACACATCACTTACATCAAGGAGAGTGCATCCAAACAGAAATTCAACAAAGAAACAGTAGTTTTGAATGACACATTGGATCAGAGGGATCTAACTAATATATTTAGAACATTCCATCGTAAAACAGTGGAATGCACGTTCTTTTCAAGTGCACATGGAACATTTTCCAGAATAGATCACATATTATTCTACAACACAATCTCAATGAATTAAAAAATGCTGAAGTCATACCATGCCTCTTTTTCCAACCACAATGCCATGAAGCTAGAAATCAACCACAAGAACAAATCTGGAAAGAACACAAATACACTGAGGTTAAACAACAGGCAACTAAACAATGAATGGGTCAACCAAGTAATCAGAGAGGAAATTTAAAAAATGCATGGAGATATATGGAAATTAAAACAAATCCAAAATCTAAATTAAATTAAAACAATCCCAAAATCTATAGGATTCAGCAAAGTTGCTCTAAGAGGGAATATTATAGCAATACAGGCCTACCTCAAGAAGAAAGAAAAATCTCAAACAATGTAAACTTATACCTAAAAGAGCTAGGAAAAAAAAAGAACAAAACTGAAAACCACTATAAGGAAAAAAACAAACATTACAACAGAAATAAATGTAGTAGAAACAAACAAATAATATAACAGATGAATGAAACAAGGCACTGGTTTGAAAAGATCACCAAAATTGAAAAACTGATAAATCTTTAGCCAGACTAATGAGAGAGAGACAGAGAGAGAGAGCGAGCTGAAATAAACAAATTCAGAAATGAAAAATGATATATAACAACTGATATCACAGAAATATAAAGGATTATAAACATATAAAAATATTATATGCCAACAAATTGGATAATCTAGAAGAAATGGATACATTCCCAGAAAATTATTAAAAAATTCAATCAGGAAGAAATAGAAAATTTGAACAGACCAATTACTAGGGAAGAAATTAAATCAGCAATCAAAAAATTCCCAACCAACAAAAGTCCAGTATCAGATGGCTTTGCAGGTGAATTCTACCAAACATTTAAAGAAGACTTAATATCTATTATTCTCAAACTGTTGCAAAAAACAGAAGGGGAAGGAAAGCTTCCAAATTCATTCTATGAGGTCAGTATTACCCTGGTATCAAAACCTGATTAATACACTACAATTTAAGAGAAGTACAGGCAACTGTCTCTGATAAACATGCATGCAAAAATTGTCAACAAAATAGTAGCAAGCTGTATCCAATATACATTAAAAAACTATTCACCATGATCAAGTGGAATTTATTCCTGCAATGCAAGTGCATTCAATATTTACAAATCAATCACCATGACACATACATCAACATGAGAAAGGATAAAAAGGATATGATCATTTCAATACATGCAGAAAAAGCATTTGACCAAAGTACAGCATCCATTCATGGTAAGAACTTTTAACAAAGTAGGTTTAGAGGGAACACACCTCAACATAATAAGGCCATATATGAAAAATCCACAGCTCACATCATCCTCACTGGTGAAAAACAGAGAACATTTTCTCCAAGACCAGGAAAAAGACACACATATCCACTCTCACCAATTTTATTCAACATAGTATTGGAAGTCTTAGCCACAGCAATCAAAAAATAAAAATATATAAAAGGCAGCCAAATTGTTAAAGAAGTAAAACTTCCACTATCTGCAAGTGACATGATACTGTATATAGAAAACCCTAGACTCCACCAACAATCTAAAAATGATAAATGAATTTGGTAAGGTCACAGGATACAAAATAAATATCCAAAAATCTGTTGCATTCCTATATACTAATAAAGAACCAGTAAAAAAGAGGAATTAAGAAATATTTCTTATTTACAACTGTGCAAAAAGAAAAAAAATACTTAGGAATAAACTTAACTAAGGAGGTGAAAGAATTGTTATCTCAAAATTATAAAACATTGATGAAAGAAATTGAAAATAACACAAATAGAATGATATTTCAAGCTCATGGGTTGGGGGAACAAATATTTTTAAAATGTAATACTACCCAAAGCAATCTACAAATTTAATTAATCCCTATGAAAATATCAATGACAATTTTTACAGAAATAGAAAAATAATCCTAAAATTTACATGGAACCACAAAAGATCTTAACTAACCACAGCAATCTTGAAAAGGAAGAATAAAACTGGAGATACCACGGGATGCATGGGTGGCTAAGTCGGTTGAGTGTCCGACTTCAGCTCAGATCGTGATTTCTGGGTTCGGGCCCTGGGTCAGGCTCTGTGCTGGCAGCTCAGAACCTGAAGCCTACTTAGGATTCTGTGTCTCCCGTTCTCTCTGCCCCTCCCCTGCTTGTGCTGCCTCTCTCTCTCTCTCTCTCTCTCTCAAAAATGAATACACATTAAATTTTTTTAATTAAAAAATACGCCTACTCAAAAACGTGTTCATAGCAGCATTATTTCTAACAGTCAAATGGAAAGAACCTAAATGTCTGTCAACTTTTAAACAGATAAATACATATGGTATATCTATTCAATTAATATTATTTAGCAATTAAGAGAATAATTAGCATACGCTCAGCATGGATGAACCTTGAAAACATTATGCTTTGTGAAAGAAGCCAATCACAGAAGATTACATATTGTGAAACTCTCCATTCAAAAAAATGTACAGAATAGGCTAATCTATAGAGCAAGGAGATTGATTAGCTGAATGGGGCTAACTGGCAGAGAGGGAAGTGGAGAGTTATGGCTAATTAACATAGGGTTTCCTTTTAGATGATGAAATCTAGACTTAGAGCACAGTGGTGGTTTGTACAACCCTGTGAATATATTAAAAACCATTGAATTGAACACATTAAATGGATGAATTTTGGAATGAATATGTCATCTGTTAATAAAGCGGTTAAGGGTCGCCTGGGTGGCTCAGTTGGTTAAGCGTCCATCTTTGGCTCAGGTCATGATCTCATGGCCCGTGGATTCGAGCTCTGGGTCAGGCTCTGTGCTGACAGCTCAGAGCCTGGAGCCTGCTTCGAATTCTGTGTCTCCCTCTCTCTCTGCCCCTCCCCATTTGCACTCTGTCTCTCTCTCTTAAAAATAAATCAACATTATTTTTTTTTAAAAATTAAAAAATACAGCTGTTAAAAATACAACATGGAATAAAGGGCCAATATATATGGTGGCAAATTATCAATTGTATGTTTCTACATTATGTATTTAATTAATTACTAAACTATAATACCTGGATCAAAATTGAAAATAATACCTGGATCACAATTGAAAATAAGTGAAGTTGGGGCCACTGAGTGGCTCAATCAGTTGAGCATCTGACTTCAGCTCAGGTCATGATCTCACAGTTTGTGAGTTTGAGCCCTGCTTCAGGCTCTGCACAGAGCCCACTTTGGATGCTCTGTTCCCCAGTCTCTCTGCCCCCCCGCCCCCCCCCGCTCACACTCTCTCTAAAAAATAAATCTTAAAAAAATATATATATACATATACATATATATATATACATATATATATATACATATATATATATATATATACATATACATATATATATATATATGCTGAAGCCAATTACACAGGAAAAGGTTTTTTGAGAGCTATTTAATATGAAGAGGCAGGGATATTTGAACCAATTATCAATCCATTTTACTTTAACAATGTTGTCTTTTTGTGTATGTTTGCATTTCATAATCCAGAATGAATTTATTTTACTAGTGGTTGTGTTTATATATTGAGATATTTATTTTTTTGCACTTTCTTTGTTAAAGAAGGTAATCATGTGGTATAAATTGCTTTTGGCAAAGTATTATTGATTGTCAATATATCTCGTAATGATTTTTTATTTAAAAAAACTCAATTGCATTAGGATATCCTGACAATACACTTGATGCCTAATGACTTGATAAATTATGCAAAGTATTAAATAGTAAAAATATGACACCCAAAAGCTTTCCACTTAAGGGAACTATACACTTTATACCAAGAAATATATTCATATTTCATTGATTCTATTTACTGATAAAAGCCAAGGTTTTGTCATATAAAGGTCCAAACTAAAATAACGGAGATAGTGTTGCTGTATTAGTTCTGCTCATATTCATCATCTTGAAGTTTTATACAGATTGAAAATTTATTATTCAATGTTAGGATAATGAGAAACACCATCTCCTTCACTGAACATTAAGAAATAAATAATAAGTTAAAAAATCATACAGGAGAGCAAAAATGTGTATGTGTGTTTGTATGTATAGTATAAAAGTATATATAGTGTATATGCCAGAATTATAAAAATGTTTACTTGAATACAATTTGTTAATATTAAACTTATTGCATAACAACAAAAAAAATCCACTGTATTTTTTCAATGTATTCTAGCCTAAAACAAAAGAGACTGTAAGCATTCTGTTAACTTAACTTCACTGGAATAAATATGATTTTTATTCATGTGTTTGATTTGCTCATTTAGTCCATCAGTAGGTCATTTCTTTCTCCCCAACTTCCTTCCTCTCTCTCTCTCTAATCTATTATCTATTATCTATTATCTATTATCTATTATCTAATATATATTGAATACCTACTGAGCGCCTGGATATCAATTTGCACAAGATGCTCAATAAATATTTGGAAGTTACAGTAATTTCATTTTAGCATTAATCACAGACTATACGTGCTGCCTTTATTCGTTTATTCTTTGAGCGTATGATTTCTTCTATGACTGTGACTTCCCAGAAGAATAGTAGCTTTTGTGCTGACTCAGGTACAACCTTGCCACTATCTCTGTCTGGGAATAAGTTTTATAGAGGCATATTTCTCTTCCATTATTTGCTCCGTTCCAGAAGACTGAGTGAACTGTCATGTATTACAAATTACTTCTAACTTTGCTGCATTCTACATGGAGTTACCTTTGTGGAGGGTAGACATCCACCAAAACTAACAAATTAACTAAATAGATGGTAACAGAGATGTTAAAACTGCAGATATCATTAAAAACAGTGAATATTCATTGTATGCATACTATGTGTCAGCCACTATTTTTAACTTTTTACATGGATTGAATTATTATTCGATCATTTCCGTAATTTTATGAAATCAATAATAATATCCAAATTTATAGATGAAGAAGAATTCACCTCTATTTCTTTTTTATAACTCTCATCCAACATTACACACCAGATTTTGTCATAAACTGGGACCACATACATGCTGAAATTTAATATTTTATACCCTCGTATCTTGGTATCTTGTTACAATGTCCTGTGTTTCCTCCTTTCCCACTGTCTTATTTTTCAAAAATTAAAACATTAATACCCAGTAGGAGCAACTAACTTACTCTTCTACCTGTATCTCTATACATCCAAGATTCCATGGCATCGACTGTTAGCTATTACTCTCAACACTCCTGTTTTCTTTTTTATTCCAAACAAGCCTTACCCAATGCTAATTCTAAAATAATGAAAATGAGGAACGATAGAGAAAATAACAGTGATAAAAACTCAATACCACAGAGGTATTCAAACACAGTTCAATCTTCACGTGACTTTTGTATATTCAGCAATCTCCCCAGGGAACTCTACTCATTTTCTGTCCTATTTCCTCAGTAATTATCCTAAATTCTTAATTTATAATAAGATATACCTTCATACATTACAATCATAAATAACTTTCTGTCTGCCTTCATGGTGGACATTAAGGCCATCTGACATGACATTCCTCTATTTAGCTCCACATCTCCTGCCAGCACTTTCTATCTCAATAGTGCTATGGCATTCTTATTCATGCTTACATTCCTGGAAATGCAATTCACTTCACTTCTACTTTGTGTTTTCTATTTCCTGGCCATCTCTCCCAAATTAAAAACAAATAAATACAGTAATTGAATAATATATATCTCTAATTACCTACATTTCTGTTTCCATCCGTCTCTAATTGTCACATACTATTTATTTCTTGTAATCATGACATGTCAACAATCATCCTGAAAAACCTTTTCTAAGATCATCATGACCTGCCTTCAGCTCAAGGGAATGGAAACTTAACTGATAAATCTTCTGCATTATTAAATTGATCACTCTATCATCTGAAAAAATCTCTTTTCTAATTCACTGTATTTATTCTTTGGTTTTCTTTTTCTCTTTTTGACTATATCGTAAAGTCTTATTTATGCATGCATTTTTAATAATGCCTTAAGTATCCTCAAGGGCTAATATTTTAGCTGTTGTCTTTTGCAAATGATATATTCTCTGAGATATTTCCTCCAAATATGTTGTTCTACCACAGTAAATTAGTTTGACTTAATATGGATATTCTAGTGCTTAGTACACAGTCTAGATTTCTAACAAGTGGTTTTGTTTTGTTTTTGTTTTTTCGTGGTTACAGGACTTCTGAATCTAGAATTCTCACTCGGGTCCAGATAATTAAATTCAATTTTCCAGACAATTTTTCTTCTTGGATATATCACAGCTACTTCTAATAATTATATTCAAAATTTCACTTTTCCTCAATTCTAACCTCTCCCCACACACTTGTATCTTCATTGCTTTTCACTGGTACCGTCACGTGTACAGACATTCTACCCTTGGGTTTTGCCACCCCTCTACATCCGCAATGCGATTTCTTCTTCCTGATGTGGATATATACTCTCCATCAAACTTCAATTGGCTACTTCCTATGTACTAAATAATACATCTCTCTTTAAAAACCTTAGCTGAGGGGCACCTGGGTGGCTCAGTCAGTTAAGCGTCCAACTGTGGCTCAGGTCATGATCTCGTGGTTTGTGAGTTCGAGCCCTGCTTTGGGCTCTGTGCTGACAGCTGGGAGCCTGGAACCTGCTTGGGATTCTGTGTCTCCTTCTCTCTCTGCCCCTCCCCCACTTGTGCTCTCTCAAAAATAAATAAAAATGAAAACAATAAATAATAAAAATAAAAATAAAAACCAACTAATTGAACCCCGACATTAGACTCTTCTCCTGTATATTCTGCCTCCACTTACTACTTTATATTGTAAGAGCACTACAATTTATTTTTCTTTACAATACCACTTTGACAGTAGATTCCCAAAATGTTTGAGGAGCCCAAAAGCCGTCAGAAATACTAATTTGTCTTCTTTATGGATTTTTGACTTTGTGAGAAATTGCTTGAATTTCAGTCAAAAAATTTACTTCATTACAATTTTTTTTCCATGTAGCATTTAATTGTACTGTTATAGAAGAAACTCATAAAGTTAGATAGATGATCAACTTTATGCATTCATGACACAGGATAAGTAATCAAGAAATTTGATAGCAATGACTAACTTAATGTGTTACAATGTTAATAATTTAAGTTTTGTAGTAATAATGTACTCTTTTAAAAAAACGAATGTGAAGTATATAGCATAATGCTTGACATATTCATGTTTTATTTTAAAAGTTATCTAATATCTATTCCATTATGATAAAGAAGTTAATTTTGTTTACTGATAATAGACTAGTCTTTCTAAATCTGTATTATGTTATTTTTCTATGTGGTATTTAAATGTTATATAATTTTGTAAAAATTTTACCCATTATATTTTTGACATTTCCATTTTCTTAGTTACTTTTTTATGAATGGGAAAGATTGAGAAAAAATATTCCTATGAAACAAAAGATTTCTCAATGAAGTATATTTAATACAGATAGATAGGGTACATATAAAGGTTTTATTTCTTCAACACTAAAAAATGCAAAATGTTCTGAAGCAATTGAAAATACGATTTAATAGTCTTGATATAAAACTGTACTAATAAAACTTTCTGGTTTTCCATAGAAAGAAAACATTTTCCTCCAGATTACAACTTAAATTTTTACCTTGCGCTCTGCAATGCACTTCAAGATTTACAGCTTCTGACATTCTCCTTACAATACCTATTATATCCAGCCAGTGAGCACTTAATTGATAATGATGAAAATCATCTCTCTATCTGTGGCATATGTTGAACATCTGTTTCGGGCTATAATTTTAAATTTATGCCTTCTGTTTAAAATCGAAGCATTGAGAAAATACGTTTTCACTTTTCCGGTCTTATTTTTAATTGTTGGCTGACCAATGTGACTAAAACCATAGTAGAGATTTTCACTTTGAAACTGTCTATCAGGTGAATATGGAAGAATCAGAAGCATAATCCATTATAAACATTGATCTACAAAATATTTCTGTGACTCTAATTACTATGTATTCTATAAATACTCCTCTTTGCAGTCATGTGGACATACATATGTAATTTGCTAAGTTTCAGACCTTTAATCAGAGTTTACTGTTAAATAAAAGTTCAGTTGAAACCTATCTGCTAATCTTTGTCTTATAAATAAACATGGTGTACAGGAAAGGAGTAAGTTTGGAAAACTCCTGTATACAAGTTGGTTTCCCTTGGCCAAAATTAACGTTCTTTATCTCTCTGAAACCATTAAGACTTATCCATACACTGGATATTTTCTTCTTTCTTCCATAGTTTCCTTTTTCCCTGCTTTTAGTAAAATTAGCCGATACTTCCTAAAGGAATTTTTCATGCTTCATTCTATATTATTCTGAGGAAGATTCTTTTCAGGGAAACTTTCCTCATACCTACTATTCCCTACTGTCAGGGGATGGGCAGATGATTCAATCAAGGCATCCAGCGTTAGCTCCTGGTAAGTGAAATTTGAGTGCAATGTCATCTTGAGATAATGAAAGATAATGAAAGTGAAGACCCACCAATACACATTCCATGTGTTCCTGTTTGAATTTTCTAGAGCTGTGAAATTCCTGTCCTTTATTAGAAATAGTCATTAGTTTTTTCTTCCTTTCTCTCTCTTTTATTAATGGTTATTTCTTTGAGAGAGAGAGAGAGACAGAGAGAGAGAGACAGAGAGAGACAGAGAAAGAAAGAGAGAGAGAGAGAATGCACACAAGCGAGGGAGGGACAAAGAAAGAAAAAGAATCCCAAGCAGGCTCCTTGCTCTCAACACAGAGCCTGATGAAGGGCTCAATCTCATGAACTGTGAGATCATGATGCGAGCTGAAATCAAGAGTCAGACGCTTAACTGAATGAGCCACCCAGGTGCCCCCATCTCTCTCTTTTTAAGTTATAACTTTTTGCTAGCATAATTCCCTTTCTAAAAATTACATTAGCTAGAGTGAATTGAGACAAAAGAATTCTTACCAATTCAGTACTCCACAGTTATTGTGATAATTAAATTTTATTAATTGAAATAACATGTGAAATTGCCTATGTGATAGGTAGATTCTAACAGAACAGGCTGAATAATTATTTTCTGACACCTTTGCTACCCTGACATCTTCCCTATTTCCTATTAACTGTTTTTATGATATCTGTAAGCACTTTATGAGTTTTTAGTACTTGGGAGTCATGGAATGTCAAGCCTCAAACTTTGCCTGGTCTGAATTAGAGTGTATCCAAACCAGTATTCTCGTCTTATAGAAGTGAAAAATTAATTAAGGATTAAACACCTATCCTCGTATTTGTAGAAGTTGGCCATGACTGTGATTTCTGCAAGTACCTTTTTGAGGAGAAAAATATGAGCCACTAAATTCATAGATTATAGCAGAGATTGGTTCATGACTGCACCCTGCAAATCCTGAAGCATTGTTCTAGTATCTTAAATAACGTGTGCCACACAATAGATGTAGGGTAGATCTCTGTTGAGGGAATTATCATCTTCAAATGTTTTTTTGCTCCTTGTGATTCTATTCCTTAGGTTTACAGCCATCACAATTCCTTTGTTGTTTTTTTTTTATGTTTTTAATGTTTACTCATTTATTTGGGGATAAAGGCAGGGAAGGGCAGAGGGAGAGAGAGAAAGAATCCCAGGCAGGCTCTGTGTTGTGAGTGCAGATCCTGATGTGGGGCCTGATCTCACTAATCATGAGATCATGAACTGAGCAGAAATCAAGAGTAAGACACTTAACTGACTAAGCCAGCCAAGCATCCCGCAATATCTTTATTTTATTTTATTTTTTTTACAATTCCTTTATTTTAAATGATCCACGGGTTTCTTCTCTAACTACTTCAAAATAAAGTAACAAATAAAAAAAAGAATAACATGTAAATAAATATGGCATATATGTGTGTACACACACACACACACACACACACACATACAGAGAGTCAGAGAGAGAGATCTATTCCATCCATGTGGTTCATGATTAAAGATCTGCTCACCATGTCTCTGGAGATAAATTTTATTTATCAATTCTCCATTCTAAGTGGCATCTCAATGTAAAATTTAAAGTACTTTTCCTAAAACATAATATTCAAATGAAATTACGCCTTCAAATTAGCTATTGGGAAACTGTAATTACAGAAATAACATTTTTCTTTAATACGTACTACATAACAAGAGTAATATATATATGTAAATATTGTAAGATGGAATAACATTAATATTGTAAATGAGTATAAACACATATATCATCATAATTATGCATCTTAATTTTAAGCAATATATCAAGGTATACAAGCTTGCTTAAAATTAATACAATTTACCATAAAATATATGCTTATATCACAGAAATCTGCTAATGTGTCAATACAGCAGTCTTACAAATAAACCGAGGAAGTGAGGAAGAAAGAGTAAGTAGAACTAATGCCTAGAGTAGAAGCTGAATCTGTTAGTTTTCCTTCCAAATACAACACTTAGATTTACTGAATGATGACCTGCTTCAAAGTGCAAGACAAAATTGCAAAAGTGGTTACATCAAATGCAGTATTGCTGAGAGTTTAACCAAGCAACTCCACGGTTTGCTACCAAGTTAACCATTTCATTTGGCAAAGCAGTTGGCAGTGACTTTAAACTAACACTTGCACCCCTATGCAAGTGCATGCCATCGATAGCAGCCCTCAAGGTCACAAGCATGCCTCCCACATCCTCCCGGTTAACCAAAAGCCTGCTTGTTTGTTTTCAAACCACCAATCCAGCCTCAGCCCAGGACCCCAAAAACATTCCACTCACAGACCTTAATAAAGTCATGTGCCCAGCTCCTAGTGCTCTCTCCCTGCACTCTGTCTTGACTTCCCTGTGTGGCCCCTCCAGGCATGCCCTTACTTCCTCCAGGATCTGTGAGTAACCAACTTCTCTATTTTTTTAAGTTTATTTATTTTGAGAGAGACAGACATAGCATAAGTGGGAGAGGGGCAGAGAGAGGAGAGAGGGAATCCCAAGCAGGCTCCCAAGCTGCCACTGCAGAGCCCCATGTGGAGCTCAAACCCACAAAGTCATGAGATTATGACCTGAGCCGAAACCAAGAGTCTGATGCTTAACTGACTGAGTCACCCAAGGACCCCCAAACTTCTCTATTTCAATTTCTCTTGTGGTCTGTTGTGGAATGACAGCTCAGCATCCAGCACCCTGTGCTCCAATCAACAAATACAAAAGCAATGTAAAGAAGATTGTCGAACATTAAGAAACATGAAGATTGTTGGCAGTGAAATAATGTCTGTGGACATCTAGCCCAACTCACTATAGATAAAGGAAATTGGGGTCTGGAGTAATCAATGGATTTGCTTAAATTTACACAGGTGGTTTTTTGAAGGATTAGGGCATCTGTCCTTTCCTCCTGGCTTTGTTTCTGGGTTTCCCCTTGGTCATCACTTTTCTTGAACAATTCCCTTCACAGATCAGCACATTCATACATCTGGTTGAATATCAAATCTTTAAAAGAGAGCTTAGCCAATTAAAAATAACACCGACTTCCCCTCACACCTGCCACTTGCTTGATCTGAAGCAATTATTATGTTTATAACACTTGATGTCTAAACTTGTTTTCCTCTGGCTCTATCTCTCTTTCAAGCTTCTTGGAGACAGCGGTCTCAGCTGCCTTGTTTTTAGGGCCATATAACTTAGAACAGTCACACATAGGGAAGGATTTGATAAATACTTGTGTGATAAATTATTACATACTGTTCACATCTAAAATATCGCCTCATCAGAGGCTTTTTCTCACCATTCTGTCTGAGGTAGTAGCCCCCAGTCTGTCACCAAACCTTGCCAGACGCTACTGTAACTGAGCAGTCTATTAATAGAAAAATTACTAAATTATGTAGCACATCATATATTCACTATGTGCTGCACACAGCTTGACAATTTTAATCAAATCAGTATGTGCAAACTAATAACTTTTGCTATTAATTATATATGCTTACTCTCTATTGATCAAATTAGTTAAACAAGTTCTGTTCTATGTAGAAATACTTCAAATAAAAACTGGAGAAACAGCTCATCAGACATATTGCTAATATTGAGATATATTCTCTATGCCTCTATTTCCTTATCATTGAAATGATGATAATAATAGCACTGTTCTTGTAAAGCTGTTAAACATTGAATGAGTGACTAAAAATAAAATACTTTGTAGACCTGCATATAAAAAAATCTGAATAAGCATTAGTAATTATTTTTTGTTGAAATGTAATCTCCATTTATATTTCTAACAATGCTTTAAAATTTAGATGTTGATTATATTCAGGCAATAAACACTTTTACTATTACTTGTGTTTAATAGATTTTGGGTCATGAATACCTCTAATAATGAAGCCAATTAATTTTTTACCAATGATCAAGGATTTTACTTTTATAATATTTGATATGTTAAATGCATTTTCCCTATTACCCATTACGCTGTATATCAGTGTTGCTACTCAGTAAACAACTCCAGCAGAAAAGATAATACCACCATAAGTGGCAAACATACTTGTTTTTCTAAAACTCATTTGATGAAATCATTTTATCTTCACTACTGTTTTATTGGCTAAATCATTATTTCCTTGGCTGTGCTCTAGAGCATGGGGCAGAAAAATGAATATTTGACATAGACTATGGCCTACAAATTCTAAAATATTTTCATCTGGCTTTTGTCAGGAAAAAATAAAAAAAAAGTTGGCAGACCCTGAAGAACTACATATGATCACATACTTGTATTCTTCCTTCTCTTCCTCTTTTTTTGCCTCTACCTCTCACTCTTTTTGCTTTTTTATCTTTTACTTTTTTTCTACTGATAGATGATAGATAGATAGACAGACAGGCAGATATAGATGTAGATCTTAAAAAATCAAAGCAACATTCCTAGAAACTAGGGCTGGGCCAGACTTGCTCCCCACTGCAGGCCATACTTTGCTAATCCTTTGTCTAGATTTTATTATATATATGTATGTACATATACATAATAAATTATCTATCTCTAAATAATATTATAACATTTATGCAAATAGCTTACTAATATTAGTATAGTTCCACCCTCCTCCATATTTTATACATTCAAAAATATATGGTTACATTGTTATTACTTTTGTTTTGGATGGTTAACTGAAGTTTAAAGAGATTTAAAATGAGAAAAATGTTTTAGTTTACTCATAATTCACCATTTCTGGCCTTCTCCATTCTTTTCACCTAAAGCCATATTTCTGTCCACTTGCTTCTTTTTCCAATTTGCCTGAAGAACTTCCTTTCCCATTGCCTACAGTGCAATTGCTCTATGAATACTTTCAGCTTTGGCTTGTCTGAAAAGTGTTTATTTTGTGTTAAATTTTGAAAAATATTATCTTGGTGTATAAGATTTCAGTTGACTGCTTTTTGCTTGTTCCTTTTGGCACTTAAAATATGCTGTTCCATTGCCTTCCAGATTGCATAATTTTATTATTTTGTATCCATATAATTTATAAATACGCTACTTTTTTAAAAAGTTATTTATTTATTCTGAGAGAGAGAGAGAGAGAGAGAAAGAGAGAGAGCAAGCATAAGAGGTGGGGGGGGGGAAGGGCAGAGAAAGAGGGAGAGAAAATCCCAAGGAGGCTCTGCACTGCCAGTGCAGAGTCTGACGTGGGACGTGATCTCACAA
Organism: Panthera pardus; assembly: GCF_024362965.1. Classification (NCBI taxonomy): domain Eukaryota; kingdom Metazoa; phylum Chordata; class Mammalia; order Carnivora; family Felidae; genus Panthera; species Panthera pardus. The sequence goes on along the minus strand of NW_026526655.1, from coordinate 41,720,622 downwards.
ACTGTCAGATCATGACCTGAGCCAAAGTCAAGACCCAGATGTTTAACCGACCGAGCCACCCAGATGCCCTAAATTTGCTACTTTTAATACATTTATGGTTTTCAGTAAATCAGTTATCATACATCTTGTGTTTCTCTTTATGTCTATTGCTCTTGAGTTTACTGGATCTGTGGTTTATAATTTGTTTCATATTTTGAAAAATCTGGGAGAATCATTTCATCAAAATTTTTTCTCTCAACTCCACTTGGAATCCTAATTGCCCGTTTATTAGATATCTTGGTATTTTATATACATGTTAATAATGCTCTAATCAATTTTAATATTTTTCTCTCCATTTTATATAGCTTCTTTATCAATGTTTTCATGTTAATTGTTCTTTTTCCCCTACTGCTCAGTATGCTGTTAAATCCACCAGCTGTATTTTGCATTTCGTATATTCCATTTTTCATCTCTAGCTGATGTATCTGGAGCTCTTTATATTTTCCATTGTTCTTTCCATTATGTTTTTCCTCTCCCTTTCGTCTCTGAACATATTTGTAGTAAACATCCTAAAAGCTGTATTAAAATGTTTTCTTGCTAACCCATCATCTCTGGCACATCTAGGTCTACTTTTATTAAATGTTTTTTTCTGTTATTGGTTCTAAGTTCCTGTTCTTGCATGCCTAATTTTTAATTGATGTGTGAAATTGTGAATTTTGTGTTGTAGTTACTAGGATTTATACCCTTTGCACAAATTTTAAGGTTTTATTTTGGCATGCAGTGAACCTATCAATCAGTTTGATCCTTTATATTTTTAAGCTTTGTTAGGACACAGAAGAGACTTTAGGGTTTTTCAGTGAATGCATGAATCTTCTGAGGATTCTACTTAATTCCCTTTTCTTATAAGGACTTTTGATTCTGATGCTTGAGGGCATGGATGATTTTAGTTTTACATCAGCTTAGACAATTGTTTGGCCTGTTGCTTTTCAGTTGTTCTTTATCAGCATCAAAAAGTATCACCATGCACAACGGAAGATCTATGCAAAGTCAAAGAGCTTAGGAGATCCCTCTTTACATGTCTAAATTTTCTGTTGCAGATGTCTAAGCACTAGTGTTTTGCCCCAGAACTTATAACTGCCTTGGCCTCCCTCCATCTGCCCAAATCATTGAGTCATGGGACCCTGTTTGTATTTCCTTTCCATTCATTGCGGACTTGAAACTGCCTCCAGGCAGTATGCTGGGTAAAATTTAGAGCTCATCTTCTTGGTTTCTCTTCCCAAGGGATCAAAGTCTTGTGTTGACTCTAGTTCAATGTGTGAAAACGGTTCTTTCATATGTTTTTTTCTGGTTTTCTAATTGTGAAGGGAGGAAAATCTCTCTAACAGTAAGTCCTTCATAATTTGAAGCAAATGTCTTGATACAATTTTTCATTTAGTATCTTGGCCTGTACAAGGGACAATTTTATAGGTTTATTCTGGATTTTTCCCACTATAGTATCTATTACCTAAGAGGCCATGAAAACAACATGTGGGTTCAGTCGAGTATTTTAGACCAGGCACATTAACACTGATTTGCACATCGACTATTTCCACTCTGAATTGGACCTCGTCCAGGACTCAACTTATCACCTGTCTCTTGTATGCTCCATTCTAACAGAAGGCAATAGCGATGTCCAAGTCCTTGGATATTAAAGCTAAACTAGACTGAGCATTCAAAATTCTAAAAAAAAAATCACCATTTTCTTGTCCCTATTATATTACTCATGTTAATGAACATAGTCTGAGGAAGAATGTGGAGCAAAGTTATTACATGCCTTCACTATGGTGATATGGGATCCTCTTTCTTAGGGACTCAGACTCTCCATCTGATAACAGGTTCTGGAGTTGAATGTGTACTCAAGACTAGAAAGTAGGCAAGACACTGTGAGTTTTTACTGCTGCCACTGTTCTAAGTTTCATGATTATAAATCAAGTAATCTTTATTTTCAGTATGTAGATTACAAAACTTCTTTGTTGCTACCCATCTGTCTTTTCCCTAGAGACACCATGTTCTAGTAGCCATCTTGATAGCTCTGTATTAGACATGATCTCAGGCTGCCACCCTGTCCTTGCTACTTATTAAGATAACTGTCTCCACCTTGTTTCTGATGATTAAAGGCCATTACATGAATGCTATTATATTGGAATCGTATGTTCACCTTTACTGTTAAGGAACCAGGTCTTAACCTCTCCTAGTCTCAGCCTACAAAAAAGAAGGTACCAGTGATTCTTAGGAAGGTACTAGGATTCCTGGAGTAACCCTGTCTGCAACACACTTCTATCACTGCAGTAATAGAGTGAATTCTGTAACATCACATAGGCTACAGGTGGCTTGTATGTTTTCAGTCTTCTTAGAGACCCTGACCATTTTACTGAACTTTTTGTTTTATTTACTTATTTTTTTTTACTGGCTTCTATAGAAGGTATGGAGTTTATAACTCAATTACTGTAAAGCCTTTACTATTTCCAAGTATTTAAAAATCAAAATGGCTGTTTGTGAACAGATTTCTCTCCTGGTCCTACTCCCATCTTGACAAAGTCTTAAATCTTATATCCAAGGAGAGGGCTCTCATAATGATAATCGGTCTTTTATCAAACTTTACTTACAGGCCCAGAACATGCAAGGGGATCTGTGATTCAAGAGTCTCAAGTGCTTTAATTCAGGGATCACCATGCCACATTACAAATTTAAATTCTACCCAAACGGTGCTGTGACATTGGCATAGTCGGCTTAAATTAATAAAATGTCAACCTTTTTTTGTAGCTCTGCTTCTTTTCCAATTGAGTCTTAGGCTCAATTCACAGCTTTTAGTACCCTATAGTTGAGGTGTGAATTTTTTTATATGCTACTAAAGAGGCCCTCTGGCTGTTACACTTCACCTAAATTGGTGATTAATCACACCCTCAGCCTTTCATTGTCTTTCTCCAATGCACTTATTGTCCCCATAACAACTATCAAATGCCATACTCCTTGTAATTACTACTTTCCTGTACATCTCAAAGTCCTGATACCTTGTACCCATTACTGAATTAACCTCTACTGGCATCACATTTTAGTTTAACCACTTTATCATTCATGAAATTTAACAATGACATTGCTACAGAATACCAGTACCTGTCCTTATTCACCATGTTACCAGTAATGAGGACTTCATCGCCAGCTGGTGTTGGGAACTCCAATGGCACAATTACGTATCAGGGTTGCATTCCCAGGACCCTGAAGAATGAAATGCCTTAGGTATATTTCCTTGAAAACACTCAGTGTTATATGCAGGCGGTTTTATGGGAAGGACTCACAGGAATAAGAGTTTTGACAGAGTAATTAAAGCAGAGCTGGTTAGAAAGATATGTGGAACTGTGATTCAGTTGCTATAGTGGCCTCAATCAGCCTCAAAGAGAGTGGTGAAGTCAGAATGGCCCTTTAGAAATGTCCTCCCTAGAGGCAAGGGGAACAAGTTATATATTCCCTTTTTGAGCCAATCGAAACTTGTGAGAGCTAGCTACCTTCAGCACAGGAATGCAAGCATACGTCATCAATACTCAGTATTTCTAGCAACTGGGGTATTTAACAGAGGATCAAGATGGCACACCATTCCAGGTGCTATAAGGATACGAATTATTTAAAGAGACACCTATAATAAGTTGTTATAATGTTTATGAAGAAGAGTTAGAATATGTTATGACTGCACAATTTGTCTCTTCAATCAAATCTGGGGCAAGGGAATTTCTTTTATAGAAAAACTTACGTTTATGTTGGAGGTCTACAGACAGTGTTTCCTAAGACATGGAGAAAACATTGTATGTTACAGATTCAAAGAAATGGTTTAAAACACTGATTGGGTTAGAGAATACTCAGGAAATAATTCCATTATTTTGTAACTGTTAATATAACACAGCCACACACACACAAAATATTGCAGGCATTTTGATTTCCAATAATATGCACTTAAATATAGGACTATAGGGACACCTGAGTGGCTCAGTCGGTTGAGCTTCCAACTTTGGCTCAGATCAAGATCTCACCGTCTGTGAATTTGAGCCCCGTGTTTGGGCTCTGTGCTGACAGCTCAGAGCCTGGAGCCTGCTTCAGATTCTGTATCTCCCTCTCTCTCTGACCCTTCCCTATTCATGCTCTGTCTCTCTCTGTCTCAAAAATAAGTAAACATTAAAAAAATTAAAAAGAAAGAAAGAAAGAAAGAAAGAAAGAAAGAAAGAAAGAAAGAAAGATAGAAAGGACTATAATTTATATAAGTTTAATATATCCAAACTAGTGTTGCCATAAGAATCAGTCAGCATTGTTAGGGAGCCCCATATATATTGGGCAACATTTGTGTCGATTAATACAACTCTTTTGGTATTGGTTTATGAAATATAATCTGATTAGTTTAAATTACATCTCAAATTTCATCATAGACTGTATACTTTGATTATTGGGTAGGAATCTGAACGGTATAAGTTACAAGTTAAAAAGATGAAGACATTGGCCATTAATGAGGATAATCAAAAGAATGTGACATGGGATCCAAATAAAATTCTTAAAACTTACTATATCTTTACAATAAAGTAAAGAAAGTAATCCCAATGTTAGTAGTTTGAGACTCTAGCCTTCTGGATGGTATATTTAGTAATAATACATATTCATCTCCTTGAAGTAACAGCTTACTATATTTTCTCTATTCACATACTACCAAAACATCCTCTCAGTTTTTCTGTCAAGATTCTCTAGATTATATTCTTTATTTTTTTATTAATGGATTTATGGCAGACTATTCTAAGAACTGGTTAAGTGTTACAGCAGGTGTTAGAGCATAAGAATGAAACAAATTACATAGCACTTATAGGAGAATCTATATTTATATAAATAGTAAGATACATTATTAAATAAGTGAACACACAAAGTAAGGGGATTTGGCAAGGGTAGATTAGGTTTACTTAAATTCTCCTTATAGTCTGTAGTCAATGGGAATAAATGAGTAAGAGTAAGAGGCCCATCCTTATTTTAATCAGAGATCTTTAGTTATTTTCCACAAACTGCCCTATCCATCCGCACAGTTTCTTAAAAATAAAACAAAAAATTAAAAAAAAAGAATTTCAGTGATTAAAAGGGTAGAGGAAGGGTAGGTAACAAAAAGTGTCTCAATAGGGAATGAGTATAAATCTACCACTAACATCGAATACCTAATCCAATGGATCAGTGGCACTGTCTTTCTATGTGTGAAACAACATATTTCCCCTGACACCGTCTTCTGGCACTTTAGAAGCGGTCAGCAGGTTATGGTGGCTATGCTGCCACCAATAAGTAAATTATGGGATCAAGCTGTGAGGAGTGGCTATCATCATTCACTTTTTTCTTCTAATGTCACGTTTTTCATTATGTCTCAGGTTCACTGCAAAGATGTATTCCACCTCTAACCTTCATGGCACCAAGTAAAAATAAATGTGGACTTCAGTAAGTGAAGAGCAATATTTCATTGGCAAAAACAGCCTTTCAATTTTAATGATGACTAACTGCTTTGACCGGTTTTTGCTTTATTCTTCTACACTGGTAAATAAGAAAGGCTATATTATTTGAAGTTACGGATACTAACGTTTAAATCATCTCTCTAAAATATCAGCCCATGTGTAATACACACCTATGCGTGTTACATTTTCTTGAAAGCTATTTTCAAAGTAATTGTTGCATTATGTGACCTTTTTTCACTTGTTGACATTTGAAATGGTTCAAGATAATTGGTGGGAAAGTCCCTGGTACCTTAATATGCACAGTGGTAATTATTCCAAACTGTTCTAGTGGTCACTGTACTTTCCACTACTGCACACAGTTCAACAATGTTGCGGTGGGGCAGCAAGGAGATAGCTAGTTCCAACTAAAAGATACCTTTGTTTAAACAGTAAATGTTGTTTTTATTAAATTGTGGCATTTGATTATGTATCTTACTATTCCCTGTGTCAAAATGGAGGTTTGCTTAAAGCATATAGAAATCCCATGGTGTTCATGAGGAAAAACCCTTGGGAAATGGAGTTGCGAGCTGAACTAGCCACTTTTTTTCATTGAATAGAGTTTTCACTGAAAGTCACAATATGATTATTCCCGCATGGGTATTTGGCAAATATAATTTTGAACTATGCATAGTTCATTAATGCCGAATACAATGTCATTGCTCTGGTGGGATTTATTTCTCTAGTTGAGAATGCATTCTCTGTTTTTCCTCATCTTATTTACTTAATGTATTTTTGGTACTCCATTTCAGTTTACCTATTTGTATTTTATAATTCGACCTCATCTCTGTTACATACACACTCTCTCTTCACCCCTCCCTTTATGTACACACACATAATATCTGCACATATAATATATACCTATATGCATATGTACATGCTTTATACATAGATTATATACATACATAGTATAGATGCATTACAATTTTTTATTAACTCTTTTATATTTTACTCCTCCTGTATCCTTTATATTATCATAGACTACATGTTGTAAACACAAGACAATAATACTTTTTCATCAAAGGGTCATGTGTATACTAAAAATTTTAGGAAGAAAAATAATCCCTTATATTTATTGACATATTATTGACACCTTTTTTGGTGTTCTTCACTTTTTCTGGCTGATTTGAATTTTGATTCAGCATCCTTTCCTCTCAGCCTGTACATTTTCCTTTAATATTATTTATAGTGCCAATGGCTGGTTTCAAATTCTATCTTCTTTGACCTGCAATGTGTTCATTATTCCTTCATTCTTAAATGATAGTTTTACAAATACAGAATTCTGGATTGACAGATTATAAAAATTATTATTTTTGGCAGTCTTTAAAAAGACTGAACTTCCTAGCGAGAACTCAGTGGTTATGTTTATCACTGTTGCTCTGTGTTCTCTGTCCCTTTTCTTTGGCTTCTTTGAAAGATTTGTCTTTACTTTTGATTCTTAACAGTTTGACTGTTTGTCATAATTGGGATTATCTGGGATTCTGATCATATAAATTTGTCTTGGCCTATTTGGGATTTTTTTTTCTTTTTACTTTATTTTTAAAAAATTTTTGGCTGCCTATTATGTCTATCCTCTCCTTTTGTAGTTCCAGGTACATGCATATCAGACCTGATATGTTTTTACAGACCCCTTAGGTTCTTGTCTGTTTTTGTTTTTGTTTTTTTCTGCACTGTTCTTCAGATTAATTTCTCTCATTGTATGCTCAAGTTCATGGACTCTTTCCCATTATCTGTGTTACACTGTTAAGTCCATGTTCCAATAATAAGTCCACTCAGTACTTATTTTTCTTTTAATTCAGTTTTTTAGATTCTTTTTTAAAAACATACTTCTATAAAGTTTTTAATATATTTTAAAATATTTTGTAGTTCTCTATTGAGATTTCCTGTTTTCTCATTCATTACAAGCACAATTACATTTCTGCTCTTTGAGCATAGTTTAAATAGATTACTTAAAATTGTATTTGGCTAAGGCCAACATCAAAGTATTTTGCCTTTCTTTTTTCTTTTATTATGGCTCACATTTACTTATTTTTTGTATGTGTTATAATTTTAGGTTGTTCCTTTTACATTGTGAAAAATGTTTTAGAGATTCTGAATCCTGTTCCATTCATTTTAAAGTATTTAATTTATTGTTCTTTATTTTAAAAAACTTCTTTATTTTTAATTTTTTTCTTGAAGTACATTTGACACACAATGTTACCTTAGTTTGAGGTATATACAACACAGTGATTCAAACCTCCATACATTATGCTATACTCACAAGGGTAGCTACCTTCTACCATCACACAATGCTATCACAAAACCATGGACTATATTCCCTATGATGTACCTTTCGTCTCTGTGACCTATTGATCCCATAACTCAAACCCAAAGTCTGTACTTTGCTGATGATATCGTATTATACATAGAAAACCCTGAAGACTCCACCAAAAAACTATTAGAATAAATCAATTCAGCAAAATTACCAAATACAAAATTGATATACAAAGCTCTGTTGCATTTCTATACACTCATAAAAAAGTAGCAGAAAGAGGAGCTAAGAAAACAATTTCATTACAATTTAACCAAAAATAAATAAATATAATACCTAGGAATAAACTTAAGGCTATGAAAGACATGTACTCTAAAGCATTGATGAAACACATTAAAGATGACACAAATGGAAAATATTCCATGCTCGTTGATTAGAAAAACTGATATTATTAAAATGTTCATGCTACCCAAAGCTATCTAGAGATTAAATACCAAGACCACTTTTCACAAAACTAGGACAATCCTAAAAATTTTTATAGTACCACAAAGGTTCCAAATAGCCAAAGCCATCTTAAGAAGAATAAAGCTAATGGTATTAAAATGCCAGACCTCAAGATATACTACAAAAGTATAATAATCAAAAAGATATGGTACTGGTGCAAGAATGGGCATACAGATCAATGGAAAATAAACAGATACCCTAGAAATAAACTCATGCTTATGTGGTCAATTAATCTATGATGAAGAAGGCAAGAATATACAGTGGCAAAATAGTCTCTCAGTCAATGATGCTAGGAAAACGGGACAGCCGAATGCAAAAGAATAAAACTAAGGTATTTACAAAATCTATTTCAATATACAATTATTGTGGATGAGCTAAAATTCCTAGTATAGTCTACTGCAGTATATGACAAAAGAAATCTCTATTTGGCTATTTTATCTATGGCTAGGCTGACTGGAAGTCTCGTTTGCACATGTATAGTTTTGAAACCATATATTTGGGTAGAGAGTATGTTTAAATATAAGCCCCATGTGCCATTCTGGACTTTCATCCTACGTACCTTTCTAGGATTTTCTATCTAGCTAATGTGGTTTCTCTAAGTTCTGTTTTAGTTTTTCAATTCAGTAAGGCTGTAGGTTTTTTATCAAGCAAAAATCTGTTTAATACAGGAAATATATAATAAAGGAAAAAAGTCTAACGCCACTCTGTTTTCCTAAGTGTAGACTAACCTTTAATTTCTGTGTTCTCTGGGTTATTCTCTAATGACTTCAGGTAGTTGATTATTTATTTGCCTGTTTATTAATTTAGTTACAGAACTGAGACATGTTGGATGCATATGATTGATCTGATAAGTACTACTTGGAAATTACTGGAGGTGCAGCCATCTAAAAGTAATTTTGTGGTGTATTATTAGGAGAAGTCAAGACTTAAGATAATTTTGTTCAATTTAGAATATACAAAAAATGTATGGCAAAATTGTATAGAAAACAGTGACGAACTCTAGAACACTGAAAATAACAAGAAGGATATAGTATTTGTCCTTGGATTTTTTCTTTTTCTTTTTTTTATGAATGGAAAAATCACTTCAGCTTGATGCATATAGAATTGAAACTTATGTCTAGTTTTAGAACAGGGTATTCATTCTCACCTAACATCAGTTTTATACAGGGTACATATCAGTATCCTTTTTTTTTTTTTTTTTTTTTGAGATAAACTGAATTGATTCGCAAAATAATGTCATCATTTTATTTGATAATTTTGAATGTTTGAAATAAGTATCTTAAAAATGTAAATAACCTGAAAATAAGACATGTCAACAATGTTTCATAGATTAGAATTAGAACCCATAGACCTCACATGCTTTATGGAAGCATCAATATCCAAATTGAAACCAAAAAGAAAAAAGGAAATAAAATGATTAAAGTAAAGAGGGGATTTGTAATTAAGGGAATAATTGTGTGTCTCATCTTACAGATGTACATATCATGGCTATCCCCACTACCTTTAGGAAAATTTTTCAGAAAGTCAGAAATCATTAATGTTTTTATTACAATGTCATATCTTTAGCAACATAAGTTAAATTGAAAATCAGAACTGAGTTATTGCAGTATGTGAAAGTAGGGTTCTGAAGTGTGAAATGTGTAATGAGATAAGAGACAGAAGTATATGTAGAAAAAAAGGAGGGAGAAGTTTGCATGAAAAATAGGTCATCAACATGGCAGCACTTCCTTTATATCTAAATGCATGTTTAGTGATAAAGAGGGATACGAAAGAAAATGTTTTAAGTAATTATTATGTGTCAAAGTCCACATGTATTTTTCCATTTAATTTTACAACAAAGTTTAGAGATAAGTTTCATTGTGTGTATGAAGAAGAAGAAAGAGATAATTTGTAAATATTTCCTGTGAAAGTGAAAGTACTGATATTCAAAGACACATGCTCTATCTCTTTGCACATTAGTCTCCAAATATTTAATTCTAAGTCTACATCAGACAAATGATTTAAACTATTGGGCTCATTAAATAGTCAATTAAAAGTAATTACTTGCTTAACTGATTTTTCACCAAATTGATTGACTCTTTTGCAGAAAATTCTGCAATGACAATTATGTTTAGTGTGATTTACATAATAGGTGCAGATTTTATGTGTTGAACTCTTGTTTATAAAATCCTGATTATAAATAACACATAATTAAGATATACTATAATCATCTTAAACAAGAATTCTGAGTAACAAATGATAGTACTATGCATGTACTATTTTTTTGCAAAACAATACAAACTGATAATGCAGCAGAATTACACTGAATGTGATCTAATCTTTTTGATTATGCCAAAAGCACTTCATGATATTGCAATAATTCAAAGTCTTTAATATGAATACCAATTACATTATGATGGTAGAACAAGAAAATGACAACTAATTGTCTCCTGTTAATAAAATGATAGATAAACTAAGCTAATTTTCTATTTTCCCCAAATAGGTTCTAGTTAAGTTCAAAGCTCTCCACAACATAGGTTCTCAAAACATATTTATTAATGTGACTTAGATACATTAGCTTTTACCCTCTCTCCCTCCAACTTCCTTTACAGAGTAAGCTTAGTATAAACATAAGTAAAGGGAAAATCTTTCATCATCTGGCCTACCGGGGGATCTACTCAAAATTTGCTTTGCAGCCTAGTGTGCCCATCTCTGTCAATTCCAGCTATGCTAAAGGAGTATTCCTCTTGTCCCACCTAGAACTCTATAGTATTACTTCAGAAGGTTGAAAACTTTAAATAAATCTTTTACTTTGAGACTGTTAAAAATTAACATACATAAAAATTAAACATAAACATAACATAACAAACAAAAATTAAACATAAGAGTGAGTCACTCCAAATTAAAAGCTTCCAAATGGAGGTCTTTTGTGAAAAGATCCTTAATCCCCAAGCTATTTCTAATGTCTGGAAATGGTGAGGCTATCCTACACATATTTATGAAAAGCTATAGTAAGTTCCAGGAGAATCCTCATTGCTTTTGTGCTAGGAATATTCATCTTTTCCATATATATTAATATCAGTTCTTGGGACATTTAAGGCCACTTCTCCCATATTTTCACCATTAAATATACCACCTGCAATAGACATAAATATGCATCCTGTGAGCCAACATTTATAACCATAGAAATCAAAGGAATTGGTTAAGTATTTAGCCAATGGGTCTCAATTTTATTATTTTCTTTATGGGGAAATGGGAGGAGGTAGGTACTATATTCTTTCAAACACATCACATTTTCTCACCTATTGAGTAAGTGTTATTATGTATTGGATTCCATCACTCTCATGTTTTTCCGGTATTTCCCCAAGCCTCTATAATACTAATGGATTCCCATTTTTTGGTATAAATAAACCACAATACATGTTTATGTTTACATGTTATGTTATGACTGTCTTTGATTCATCACCAAATGCTTCAGTTGTTTATTTATTTCTTTTTGCCCAATTAAAATCTATAGTAAGAGATGTGATACACGTACACTCAAATAAAAATAAATTAATTAATTAATAAAAAGACCTCACACAATATCACTAATGATTTTAAAGTATAGAGCTAATCATAGAAATTGTCTAAAGCTAAAACCATGTAGCAAAGCTCAACTGCCTTACAGGGATGATATGCTCTACCTAGTTTATTCTGATACAAAATGTATCATGGCATAGCTTTATAAACATTGCATTTCCAATTTTGAGTACAAATAGGTTATGGAAACAAAAATTTCAGTGGAAGCATACGTTTAGAGATCATCATATCAATATCAGGTATTCACATAGTACGAAGGGTACAAATTAACAAACTGTCATAAATGTTCTATATTCATTCCATTGGACAATGTAGGGGGAAGATGTATGCATTTAACAAAAAATACAAGAAGAAAGATAGAAGAGATGTTCATATTGATTATGTAGTAGCAAATTTCAGAGACAAAAATATCATGATATATATCAATAACAAATTAATTTCAATGAGGAATTTAACTACAAACACATAATAAATTTAGAATAATTGAACTGTCAGTAGGTATAAATCCAAAAGCAAAAGAGTCACCAATGTACTTTCACTTTTCAGCTTTCCCCTCCATATTTATATGGAAAGGATTCTGTTAGAAAATATATTTTACCACTCAAATTTAACTTATTTCATAGTGATATATACACATGTGGCTCCCAGAAAACCCAAGGCTCCCTGTGCCCATGTCATAAATTTTCTAATCATTCCAGGCAGATATTTGTTTTGAAAAATGTTAAAATAAGTTCCCTGTCTTTATATATTTCTATCCAATCTGTTTCAATGAATGTATTGATTCTGGATCAATCAAAAATATATGGATTAGGAACTTTCAATATGCCAAATATTTGGGAGAATATTTCTCCCCACCTACCATTCCCAGGTATTAATATATGTACAATTTTTTAAATTATTAGTTTATGTAATTACTGTGCTCTTACTTGCAACATAGAATTTTTTAAAAGTACAAACATAAAAATTTGCACATCCATTTGCACAGTTTTACTCCTTGGTAGTCTTGATACAGTCAAAAGATGCTTTGCTAACTTTTCTTAGTGCCCTCAAAATTTTACTTTACCTACAAATATTTATTTTACTTAAATTTTTAAAAGAAGTATGAAAGAAACAGGATGCACTAATTTATTATTTGTAAGACTTTCATTATTTTTGGTGATTGTTTTCATTTTAGTTGTCCAAATACTTTGACTTACAACCTGTAAAACTAAGTACAAATCTCACTGCATTTGACCCTCTCATAACCTCACTTGTCTTCCATAATAGCAATCATTCTTCTACAGGTTCCAACTTTCTCTAACGGATATTTCTCACCATCTTTCAAATACGAATTAAAACATCTTAAAAGGTCCAGGGAGGGAGGAGTTAAGATAGCAGAGCAACATGGAGATGCTGAGGTTGTCTTGTCCCTGAAACACAGCCAGATCAGCACCAAACCATTTTGAAAACATAGTAAATAGATCTGAGGATTAACACAATAGTCTGTATAACTTGAGCCACAGAATGTGGCAGGTATATGGCGTGGAGAGGTGAACTGGGGGAAGGAAAAGCCGCAGAGGGTAGAGAACTGTTTTTACAGAGAGAGGACAGAGAAAGTAACAGGGGGAGAGTCTGGAACACTGGGATCATGCAATAAAAGCACTCCCCTGAAAGTAGCTGGAGACAAAGAGAGAAAGAGTGAAAACATTCTGAGGGGACTGACAAAGAGATCTGACCCTCAAAACCATTGACAGAAAGAAAGAAGAGGGTTTTAATACCACCAGGATCCTATAAAGAGTGGAAAATGGAGCCTGAAGGTTTGGAGCTCAGTACCTGGTGGTGTTCTGGTAAGGAAGTAGGGTGAATCCCCCAGGAGCAGGCAGTGGAGTCTGAGGGGTACCATGTGCCACACAGATAGAAACAGTTTCCCTGCTGGAGTGCATTTGGTAGAGGCTATACAGCCTCACTGTGGGCAAAGGTCCTAGGGGGTCTTAGGGCACAACCATGTTTGCTGGTATTGAGACAAAGACACCAGAGCGCTGTGAAACTTGGCGTCAGCTGTGCATTGTGATTTGCCATAATCACTGGACTTTGTCATTGTGCAATCACATGAATGTTTTCTGGGGCAAACTGGCACCTAGCCATTACTGAGGGAGACCCTCCCGTAGAGATTTGGTGGAAGTCCAAGCTGTGGGAGTCTCTGAAGTTTAGGGTTTTGAAACACAACCCCATCTGAGATAAAGTTCTGGAGGGAGGTGACACGTGGGAGGCAGACAGCTTGGACACAGACAGAATAGAGGCAGGGAGTAGACAGAGGCCTGGGAACAAAGGAGGGGTGCTTGATCACAGATTGGTGAGAGTGCAAGCTCCTGTGCCAGAGAAGCGAGCTGGGTGCTATTTCCATCTCTCCCATGCACTGATCTACACCAGCAAGCTAAGCAGCACCACCTACGAGAATGGAGCCATAACACCAAGCCCCATCTGACAGCGCCTTTGAAGCACATCCCCTAGAAGTTTAGCACAAGTCACTCCACCTGCTTAGTGTACAGACTATAGAAGGATTCATAGTTGGAGTTCTAGGAGAACCTGGATGCAACTTCATTCAGGTTTCATTCTATGAACTGTTTGCTAGCTCATTTATTCATTTTGTTTGCTTCTGTTTTGCTTAAATTGTTTTCTTTTTCTTTTTTCTTTTTATTTTCTTTCTTCCTCATTTTTGGATACAGAAAGAGAAAATTTTATTTTTATTTTTATTTTTTTAGCTTATTTTTATTTTTTAAATTTTTATTCTATTTCATTTTCCTTATTTTATTTAATTCTATTATATAAATTTTTTAATTTAAAATTATTTCTTACCTTTTTTTATTTCCTTACTTTTTTTCTCTATTCTGTCAAGCTTCTTTCAACAAGCAGACCAAAACATACATAGGATCCAGCTTCAATTATTTGATTTTTTGTTTTGTATTGCTTTTAATTTTATAATTTTTATTTTTTACCTTATTAAATTTTTCTTCCTCCAAAATGACAAAATGAAGGAATTTACCCCAAAAGAAAGAAAAAGAAATGCCAGCCAGGGGCTTAATCAGCACAGATATAAAAAAAGTTGTCTGAACTAGAATTTAGAACCACAATAATAGGAATACTAGCTGAGGTTGAAAAAAACATAGAATCCCTTTCTATGGTGATACAAGAAATCAAATCTAATCTGGACAAAATTAAAAATGCTATAACCAAGTGCAATCTTGAAAGGTTGCCATGATGGCAAGGATGGATAAAACAGCAGCAAATCAACAGTTCAAAGATAAAATAATGGAGAATAATGAATCGGAAAAAAAGAGGGAAACAAAGGCAAAATATCACAATACAAGACTTAGAGAATTCAGTGACTTATTAAAAAGGAATAACATCCAAATCATAAGAGTCCCAGTAGATAGAGAGAAAAGGGGTAGAAAGTTTATGTGAGCAAATTATAGCAGGAAACTTTCTAATGTGAGGAAGGACATAAACATCAAAATCCAAGAAGTAGAGAGAACTCCCATTAGATTCAACAAAAACCGATCATCACCAATTCATATCATAGTCAAATTCACAAAATACGCAGACAAGGAAAGAATTATGAAAGCAGCAAAGAAAAAAAAAAAAAGTCCTTAACCTATAGGGGAAGACAGATCAGGTTTGCAGCAGACCTATCCACAGAAACTTGGCAGGCAAGAAAGGAGTGGCAGGATATATTGAATGTGCTGAATTGGAAAAATATGCAGGTAAGAATTCTGTATCCAGCAAGGCTGTCATTCAAAATAGAATCAGAGGTAAAGTGTTTCCCAGACAAACAAAAACTAAAGGAGTTTATGACTACTAAACCAGCCCTTCAAGAAATTTTAAAGGGGACTCTTTGAGTGGAAAAAAGACAAAAGAAAACACAAAAAGACCAAAAGCAACAAAGACTAGAAAGGACCAAAGAAGATCACCAGAAACACCAACAATGGTTAAATTCATATATTTCAGTACTCACTCTAAAATTCAATGGTCTAGATGCTCCAATCAAAAGACATACGGTATGAGGTATGAGTCTGAATAAGAAAACAAGACCCATCTATATACTGCTTACAGAGACTCGTTTTAGATGTAAAGAAACCTGCAGATTGAAATTAAGGGGATGGAGAACCATCTATCATGCTATGGTCAAAAAAGAAAGTCAGTGTAGTCATACTTATATCAGACATACTAGATTTTAAAATAAAGACTGTACAGGCATCTGGGTGGCTCAGTCGGTTAAGCACCTGAATTCGGCGCAGGTCATAATCTCACAGTTTGTGAGTTTGAGCCTCACTTCAGGCTCTGTGCTGACAGCTCAGAGCCTGGAGACTGCTTCAGATTTTTTGCCTCCCTCTCTCTCTTTGTTCCTCCCCCTCTCACAATCTATCAGTCTCTCTCTCAAAAATAAATAAAGATTAAAAAAAAATAAAAAATAATAAAAAATAAAAACCGTAACAAGAGATGAAGAAGGGCACTATATCATAATTAAGGGGTCTCTACACCAAGAAGATCTAACAACTATAAATATTTATATTTGTATTATGTATACATTGCTATAGGTGTATTATGCTAAGTGAAATAAGTCAGAGAAAGACAAATATCATATGGTTTCACTCATATGTGGAATTTAAGATACAAAACAGATGATTACAGGGGAAGAAAAACAAAAATAACATAAAAACATAGAGGGAGACAAACCATAAGAGACTCTTAAATACAGAGAACAAACTGAGGGTTGCTGAAGTTGTGATGGGTGGGCAGAGTTGCTAAAGGGGTGAGGCACACTAAGGAGGACACTTGGGATGATCACTGGCTGTCATATATAAGTGATGAATCATTAAATTCTATTCCTGAGATTATTATTGCACTATATATGTTAGCTATCCTGGACTCAAATTACAAACAAACAAACAAACAAATAAATAAATAAGCATACATACATACATACATAAAAATAAAACATCTTAAAAGACACTTTAAAAGACACTACCAAATTATGGCTTCTATATTCTGTACTCTTCCCACTGTGGTAGGCACTACCTTTGCCACAGCCATCATTAACTCCTAAAAATTTAATGTCTTATATATAATTTATCTTATTATAATTTTTCTAACACACCTCCACTTTATTTCTTTCACACTGGAACATTTCATTTTAAAGATGATGTTTAAAAAATTCCAAGTGGGATAACAAATCAAATCTTGAGTTTAACACTACTAATGCACATTTTTTAGTCACTGTCCCACAGTATCCATCCAATGGTTGGACAATGAGGAAAAACTCTTAATTTCAAGGAAGAATATAATGAAAACACAAAATATGTCAAATGTGCAAAAAGACAAAGGCAAGAAAAACGTTATGTGAGAAACAGAAGATAATTCTATAACTGAACGTGGTATCAAAGTGAAATTTTTGAGCAAGAAATTTCTTTGAAATAAGAAAATGATGAAAAAAGGAAAGGATTATATTAAGTTTAAAATTATTGACTTGTTATTTTTCACAGCAAAATAGTGTAGAACATAAAACTTCAAAATAATGAGAAATGAGAAACACAGAAGATAGAAAAAGATTCAATACATGAACTAATGTCTAAATAAGATAAAACACATAGAAGATAAATGCTTTCAAAATTAATTTAATAAGACTACATTAAGAATTTGAGTCTAAAGTTTGAAAGGATAAAATTTATAAGAGAAAAAAGTAGTAATGACTAATGGTAGCTGAACAAAGACAATTCAAACATCAATAATTATAAAGGTTTCAACAGTCAATAATTATACAGGTTTCTGGGATCTCTAGCCCACCTAGCCTCCCCTACCAAAAGTCACCTAAAAGGAGTAAAGTAATTGAATTTGTTTAAACCAGTGTTGTATAAAACATTTATATTGTATAAAACTTGTATAAGGCAATTTTTAACATATGGACATTTGGGAGTCTATAAATCTTTGGGGGAAAAATGGGATCCAAATATTGAAATAATCTCAATCATCATCCATATATAAAAGGATAAAGGCATGTTTTCAAGCATGCAGATACTTACCAAGAACAGTTACCATAACCCCATCTTCACAGATAATAATAGTAATAATAATATTGGATCGGCTTCATCAACCCATGAAGTGCAAGAACTGATTAAAAGCCTGAGTTTTAAATTCATGTAAATCTAGAACTAATGTACCAACACATAATATAATTATTATAAGCTATTGTAATATAAAAATTTATTAATAATCTGAACAAGAACAGGGAGGAGGAGATAGGAGAAAAATGGGTAAGAAGCGTATAGATTGCCTCCTCTATCATAGATGAAATAAATCAGCACTATATAAAAATAAAGAAGAATTGATTAGATTATTAAATGATAAGTATTAGATATAGGAATATAATTAAAAAACCAAAATACAAATTTTTTTTGGAGGAAAATACTTAGAATAGGGGAGTACAAATTACAAATATTCAAAAAATTGGAAAGGAGAGCTCGATGGAATGAGTATATAAAGCTATCCATGCATTCCTGGTTCCCTTAAAAGCTATACGCACGCATATAGAAGACCTGAAAGAGCCTGCCATAGAGTGAAATCCATGTCAGTCTTGAGAATTGGCTGAACTTTGAGCACCAAACCCACATTTTGGTTCTTCCAGTTGTACCATAAAGAAAATGAAAAGTCAAGCTATAGACTGAAAGGGTATATTTGCTAATCATATGCATGAAAAATCGTATTTATCCACAATATATAAAAATCTCTTACAACTCAATTGTAAGGCAACTAAAAAACCTAAAAAGGAAATGGGCAAAACATTTGCATTGAAATTTCCCAATGAAGATACACAAATACCTAATAAGCACATGAAAAGCAGTTCTATATCTTTAGTCACTCGGGAAATGTCAATTAAACCACCACGAAATACCTAGAACACACACTAGAATGGTGGTAATCTGAAAGACTGACAATACTAAGTATCTTCAACAATTTGGTAGGGAACTCAAGCCTAAGGAGAATTACTGAATCATATGAAAAGTCAAAACCTATGTCCATACAAAGACTCACATGCATAAATTCATATAAATATTATTCATAATTCCCCAAAATCATTATATCCAGTCCAAACTCCCATTGATTACTTAGTTGATAATACAAAGTTGCATATACATATAATGGTATACCACTCAGCAATAACAAGAAATGAACCAGGTGAAAGAAGCCAGACCCAAAAGAACACAAAATTTATGATTCCATTTACCGGAATTTTGAGAAGAAAATCTATGGCTATTGGTGGTTGTCTAGTCAAGGAAAGAAATGGGAATTTATTGCAAAGGAGGCTAAGGAACATTTTGAGGAATGATTTTAAAGTTCTAGAACTGGAATATATTTATGGCTGCAAAATTATAGAAATTTATTAAAAGTGTCTGAATTGGACACTTAGAATGAGTGAGTTTTGTATACATTTGTCTAAATAAAGCTATTAAAATATAATTAAGGTTAAATTGAGTTGTAGTTTAACTAGCTTTACCTTTTCAATGTGAAATGTTAGAATTATTTTACTACCAAACCACGGTCTTCTGAAGCACAGACGTTTTCTGCAAACCTTGCTATACTAGAGCTCAGTGCAATACCTCTTCCACTGTAGACCAAAATGAAAATGTGTTCAAGTACACATTGAAGGAGAATTAATTAGCTCAAGTATGAACAAGTGTGCAGGTGGTGCTACTCCTTTCTGTGTCCAGAGAAAATAAATTATACAGACAGGAGCAATAACTTAAAATGTCAAGTAGAAGAACATCAGATAACGGAATAGACAAAGAGACAAACTTGCCATCAAAGACTTGAGTCCTGTTTAGCACATGCTGTGAAGGTTATTGGTATAATGATATTTTTTTCATGAAATTTTATTTTTATGAAAATATTTAGAAAAAATTCTTACAATATTTCCATGAACTATAACACACGTTTTGATGAAATTAGATGAATAATTCTAAGTAGTCAAAACTATATTGGTATAAGCAAAGCAAAATATAATTGTTGATAAAAATGTAGACATGCTCTCCATTCTAATATGTTATCTTGCTCCAAACATTGTTCCAGGTTTTACATTTGGCCATAGATACATAAATTAGGTGCACATATATAAATGAATGACACCATAGAAACCATACCTCTTTCTTTCTGGAATTTATTAAAATATACTGACAATGACATTAATAACAAATAATTTTATTTTATATATTAACTATATGTTATATAAATTATGTATTAGATTCAATTATATACTGAACATATATACCATACTTTATATTATGCTATATTATAAAATATTTTTAATGTTTATTATTTTTGAAAGAGATCACATGTGTGTGCATGAGTGGGGGAGAGTCAGAGAGAGAGGGACAGAGTATCTGAAATGGGCTCCATTTCGTTTATGTCATTACTGTATAAATTAGACGTAGTTAGAATCTGTGTCACATGATCTTGTATATATGTATAATTCTATATAAACATTAGAAATGTGACAATTATTTGATAAAATAACTTATTCAAGTCGTATAGTTACAAGTCTGCAATTTACTCTTTTTATCTTTTCTTTACTTCAAATGTTGATCTCAGTAACAGCTATTTATCATCAGCTCTTCTCATTAAACAATTTTGTCACCTAGGTTCCTTCAGTGAATTCAACCTGTGTTTTTTGTAGTCAGGATGGTCAATATTTATATGATTATACTATTCAAAAATGCTTATTTTCCATATTACATGGACTATGCTTTCTAGCATGGGAGTTGACAGTTTGCTTTGATACTTTCTTATATTAAATCCACTGTCAAGAATAGAAAAGAGGAAATAGTATTAAGGAAAACATCTGAGAATATCTTATCACTGTTATTGACACTTAAAAATTTTATGTATTTTTCTGACAAGCAATTTTCACTAGATATTTTTAGTAATACACTATAAATTAACTGATGGTTAGTGTTCAAACTCTTGAACAACAATCAATGATTATTTTCTATCACTGAGTTACTACTAGAAAATTTGGCAGTTGAGGCAATTTTGTGAAACCCTGACACACATATAGAATATTATTACTGCTACCTTTTTTGCATATGGTTGGCTTTGTTTTCCATATCAAAGAACTTTAAATATTAAGATGTAATTAAAACCATTGAAGCAGCCGACACTGTTACATGTTTAGATGTGGGGATGGTAAAGTTATATTTGTTTAATAATTAAAATGTTCATAAAGAATTACAAATCTGGAGTATTGCTTTGCATTTTATGCACTAAATGAGAAATGGTTAATCATGAGACACGTATCGAGTATCTAACAAAAATATTACAACTAACTATATTGCTTTACTTTAATAGTATACTTGTTTTTATTTTGGCAAACTTTTTATTACACACTGAGTTTTTTTATTTGTTCCTTTAACATGTGTAATTTAACATGTTTAAACATTAACATGTATAAAAAAACTCTTAAAATATTATATTCCCAGATCAGGCATTTGTTAACAATCCTTAAGAAGATGCACTATAAATTGAATCACGCTTGGGGCTCCTGGGTGACTCAGTCAGTTGAGTGTCCTACTTTGGCTCAGGTCATGATCTCACAGTCTGAGGGTTCGAGCCCTGTGTCGGGCTCTGTGCTGACAGCTCAGAGCCTGGAGCTATTTCAGATTCTGTGTCTCCCTCTCTTTCTACCCTTCCTCTGCTCATGTTGTCTGTCTGTCTGTATGTCTGTCTCTCTCTCTCAAAAATAAACGTTAAAAATTGTGTTTTTTTTTAATAAACTGAATCATGCTTACCAAAAGTAGACCAAGATGGCACAGATCTAGCCCAGTTAATTTAAAGTCAAAGGACATACATTGTCAGTATCACTCATCAACAAATCAAATATTTGGGAGAATTACTGTAGGAAAGAAAATGATGGCTATATTTGACTGATGGAAAAACAATTGTAGAGTAAACTCTCCCCTAATGCACTACTGTAAAATTATTTTTCTGATAAGAGATTTAATATGGACTCTGCAGATATCAGATTACAGATTTAAAATTTCTTAGATAGCAATTAGAATATTTGGGACATTTGAAAAAAATCCTACAATGTCTCCTTAACTTCTCCTGTTGGCAGGCAAAACTGGTAATTTATCACTGCCATAACAAAGCACTATGTGTGGATATTATGATCAGAAAATTAATGCGGGGCAGGTAATACCTGGGAACCCTCATAATTGTAGTTTTCCTAAATCCCACAATAAGTATTGAATCACAGTAGTCAACCAACAGTATATTCAGAACCTTTAACAGGGTTACCAGTCTCTTCAACAAATGATATTGGGAAAGCTGGAAAGCAACATGCAGAAGAATTAAATTGGACAACTTTCTTATACCATACACAAAACTAAATTCAAAATGGATGAAAGACCCAAATGTGAGACAGGAAACCATCAAAATCTTAGAGGAAAACACAGGCAGCAACCTCTTTGACCTTGGCTACAGCAACTTCTTCTTTTTTTTTTAATGTTTATTTATTTTAGACAGAGAGAGAGAGACAGAACATGAGTGGGTGAGGGGCAGAGACAGAGGGAGACACAGAATCTGAAGCAGGCTCCAAGCTCTGAGATGTCAGCACAGAGCCCGACATGGGGCTCGAACTCACAGACCGCGAGATCATGACCTGAGCAGAAGTGGGATGCTCAACCGACTGAGCCACCCAGGCTCCCCTCTGCAGCAACTTCTAACTAGACACATCTCCAGAGACAAAGAAATCAAAAGCAAAAATGAACTGTTGGGACTTCATCAAGATAAAAAGCTTCTGCGCAGAACAGGAAACCATCAACAAAATCAAAAGGAAACTTTGGGAATAGGAAAAGATATGTGTAAATATCATGTTTGATAAAGGGTTAATATCCAAAATTTGTAAAAAACTTACCAAACTCAACACCCAAACAATAAATAATCCACTTAAGAAATAGGAAGAAGACATGAATAATTTTTCCAAAGAAGACCTACAGATAGCTAACACATGAATCATGAGAAGGTGTTCAACATCACTCATCATAAGGAAAATACAAATCAAAACTACACGGAGATATCACCTCACACCTGTAGGAATGGTTAAAATTAACGACACAGGAAATAACAGATATTAGTTGAGAATGTTGAGGAAGGGGAACCCTCTTACCCTATCGGTGAGAATACAAACTGGTGTAGCCACTGTGAAAAACAGTACGGATGTCGCTCAAGAAGTAAAAAATAGAACTACCCTATGACCCAGCAATTGAAATCCTAGGTACAGTAAAACCTTGGTTTGCAAGCATATTTTGTTCCGGAATATGCTTGCAATTCAAAGCACTCGTATATCAAAGTGATTTTCAAGAACCATTGGCTCAGTTGTGATTGCATGACATTCGGCATTGCATGCTACCCGTATTGCAAGACATTACTTGTTTATCAAGTTAAAATTTATAAAATGTTTGTTTGCAAAACACTCACAGAACAAGTTACTCAAATTCCAAGGTCTTACTGTATTTACCCAAAGGATATAGAAATACTGATTCGAAGGGGCACATGCACCTCAACGGTTATAGCAGAATTATCAACAATAACCAAATTATGTAAGGAGCCCAAATGCCATCAACTAATGAACTGATAAAGAAGATGTGGTATATTTACACAATGGAATCTTACTCAGCCATCAAAAAGAATGAAAGCTTGCCATTTGCAAGGACGTGGATGGAGCTAAAGTATATTATGTTAAATGAAACAAGTCAGTCAAAGAAAAATATGGCTTCGCGCATATGTAGAATTTGAGGAAAAAAACAGATGAACACAGGGAAAGGGGGAAAAAGAGAGGGAACAGATCATAAGAGACTCTTAACTATAGAAAACACACTGAGGGTTGCTGGAGGGAGGTGTGTAGGGGGATGGGCTAACTGTATGATGGGCATTTATGAGGGCAGTAGTTGTGATGAACAGTGGGTATTATATGTAGGTGATGACTCACCAAATTCTACTCCTGAAGCCAATGTTACGCTATATGCTTACTAACTAGAATTTTAAATAAAAACTTAAAAAATGATAAAAAAAGATATAAGCTGCAAAAAAAAAAAATCACCAGATGTTTGAGAATTCTGCTGCTAAGGGGCAGTTCAAAAGTAAGAATTAACAGTGTTTGAAGACAAATGAGAAATTCCACAAACAGAGGAACTTATAGTTTCACTGAAATAGTTAAAAGACCTATTTTAAAAGGCCATTAAATATGTCTGCTCTGTTTAATGCGATAGCATTTGAAATTGTAACAGGAAGAGATAATATATTAAGTCGTCTTAAATTTCAGTAGAGCAAACTGAAACCCTTAACCAGAAATTTCCACCAAAATATTTGAGTAATAAAAATGTATCATGGATAAAATAAAGTATAAAGGCATAAAATATAGAGCTAAGTGTTTCAATCTCTAATAGAAAATCTAAGAGAGAAAACAGACAAATAGATGAGATACCTTAAGGAATAATGTCAGAACTAAAATCCTCAAAACTTAAGAATTCACTGAGAATTAGAAGGATTAAAACTCAAACACAATTTTTTTTTTTAATGAGGAAAAAAAGGAAAGAGCAAAGAAGGGAAAAAGTACAATCTCTACACATCAGGTTTGATAAAAAAAAAAAACACTCAAAGGGGATTACAGAAGAAACAATCCATTGTCTGTAAAAAGTTGATTGACAGTATATTTCTTATTAGCTACATGGATATTGATAATAGTTGAACCTCTCCAATTACCAAGGGAAAAATAGAAAACTAAATTACAATAGCAAAATAATAATTAGCCCTTATGAACATTTGTGAGCTTCTAAGGATAAGCAGACTAAACTCAAGTTTCTTTCCGAAAGCACACTAAAGAGTATGTATTAATTAAAAGGAAAGATTAAGTTAGAAGGTCACTTATGCTTATAGACAAACTAGAATACCAAGTACTAGATTTATTCTCCTGCCTGAACAACAACCCAAAACTGTGATACAGCAACTTTGAGATACTGCACTTTGGCAACAATGTAGAATAATCATTCTAACATGGGCAAACAAGTGAAAGGAATTTCACTAACTTATTGTCTTGATGCAGGAGAGTTCCCTGCTCACGTTGCCAGTAGAGAAACTGGAGAATTCATCTGAGGAAAAGACAGAACTGAGTCTCTGATAGTAGTAAGGTAGAGTTCACAGGACAAAATAACGGAGAGGGGAGAGCTTCACAGCAGTCCTGGAGCCTGCAATTAAGTATTCATCAGAAATTTTGATATGAGGAAACCACTCAAGGTAAGGGAAGATCCACATTAAAAAATTAGTGCCTGTTACCACCACCTAGACTGGAACAATTCCTAGCTCATGAGGGATTTAAAAGACTCCAGGGGAGCCCGGGTGGCTCAGTCGGTTATGCATCCGACTTGGGCTCAGGTCATGATCTCAGGGTTCCTGAGTTTGAGCCCCCCGTGGAGCTCTGTGCTGACAGCTCAGAGCCTGGAGCCTGCTTCCGATTTGATGTCTCCCTCTCTCTCTGTCTCTGCCCTGCTCACACTCTGTCTCTGTCTCTCAAAGAGTGAATACACATATATATAGACTCATAAAGTCTTGCGTCAAAAATGGGTCATAATTAGCCTTACACTTGCCACTGCTCTAGGTCTACCGAGTAAATCACATGAGTCCTGAAAGGATCAAACTGTTTCCATAGGAGAGAAAAGCTTAAGAGAAATTATGGTTATCCTACGATATTCCAGAACTCAACCAAGTAAACTCACACTGTACGGCATGCAATTCAACACCATCAGGTATCCAAAGAAGCAGAAAAGCAGAACTTATAGTAAAGAGAATTATCTCAATTGAAACCAACTCAAATGGTACAGATGCTTAAAATTATCAAGAAAGGACAGTAAAATAGTTTTTACATTAGTATTGGTATTCTGTATGTAAAAGGGTCAGTGGAGATTTGGAATATGTAAAAAAGAAAAAAAGACACAAAGCAAGCTTATAGAAATAAAATCTATAATTTCTAAGATGAAAAAATACTCTGTATGGAATTAATAGCAGATAAGGTATTGAAGGAAAAAAAAGAAGTTACCTACAAGACAAAGGAGTAGAAAATATCCATATATGTAATTTATATATATATATATAAAACTATCATTGTCATTTATATATATACATCAGATTATATGTATTATAATATAATATAATACATATAATATAATATAATTAATATAATATAATATATAATATATTTTATATATATATATATATATATATATATAATTACTACTTAAAGGAGAGGAAAGAGAGGAAGGGACAAAATATGAAGGAAATAAGAAATATTGGCCAGAAGTTTCCAAATTTGATAAATATTATCAATCCACAGTTCCAAAATGCTCATTGCTTATATTGAGAAAACATATACTATGTTTTCTGACCACTGTGTAACTTAACTAAAAATGAGTAACTATAAGATATCTGAAGTCTCAAATATCTGAAAGTAAATAGAACACTTCTAAATAATCATGGATCAAAGAAACAAATCAAAAAGAGAATTAGAAACTATTTTGAACTGAATGAATTTAAAAACACAAACACAACATATCAGAATTTTGTGGGATGCTATACTAAAGCAAGACTTGGAAATTGGAAGATCAGATTCCTGTTTTGAAAAGAAAAAGGATCTGAAATCAGTGACCTTATCTCCTAGTATAAGAACAAGAAAAAGAGAGGTAAGAAAACCAAAATAAGCAGAAGAAAGGAAATAATAAAGATCAGAGTGGAAAGCAGTAGAAAATAATAAAACAATAGAATAAATCAATGAAACCAGAAACTGAGTTTTTTGTTTTGTTTTTAGATAAATTTGATAAATCTCTAAAAAAATGATAATCTAATCATACTGAATAGGTAGAAAAAAGACAAATTATTGATGCCCACATGCATTCACTGGGGAATTATACTAAAGCTTTAAGAAAGAAATAGTATCTATCATGCTCAAAATATTCTAGAAAACTAAAGAGAAGGGAATAGTTTCCAATGAATTCTATTAGTCATATTTTATTATAATACAGAAACGCCCCAAAATTTTTCAATAAAAAAATAACTAGTAAATGATGTCTTTCATGTGAATAGATGTAAAAATTCTTAATAAATATTTATCAGATCGAACCCAGCAACATATTAAAGTAATAGCATATTATACACAATGGAGTTTGTCCCAGGAATATAATTTTGATGTAACATTAAGTTAAAAAAAAGTCAGTCAATGCTAAATTCTACATGATGTCTATATTTTCCTCAAAGAGTGAAAAAAAATTAATGGAAGAACTAGACAAATTTGCAACAGACCTTGAGAAAGGTCTGGAGCTTAGGTAATTATTACATATCAAAGATAATTTCTTAGTATTTACAAATATACAATGGCTATATAACATGCTAACATTAGGGATACCGGTGACTGGTATGCCAGAACTCTCTACTATCTTTGCAACTTTTATATATTTTTATTCTCAAATAGTTTATTTAAAATCAATCAATGCAGGGGTGCCTGGATGGCTCAGTCGGTAAAGCGTCCGACTTCGGCTCAGGTCATGATCTCTCGGTCCGTGAGTTCAAGGCCCGCGTTGGGCTCTGTGCTGACAGCTCTGAGCCTGGAGCCTGTTTCAGATTCTATGTCTCCCTCTCTCTCTGACCCTCCCCCGTTCATGCTCTGTCTCTCTCTGTCTAAAAAATAAATAAACGTTAAAAAAAATTAAAAAAAAATAAAATCAGTCAATGCAATTCACAATATTAACATACTGCTTTTGGGAAAAAACCATGATCATTTTTAAACATTTTTTAATATTTATTTTTTAGAGTGAGACGGAGACAGAGAGAAGAGAGAGAGTATGTGTGTGAGTGGGGGAGGGACAGAAAGACACAGAATCCAAAGCAAGCTCCAGGTTTTGACCTGTCAGCATAGAGAGCCAGCCACAGGGATCAAACTCACGAACCGGGAGATCATGACCTGAGACAAAATAGATGCTTAACCGACTGAGTCACCCAGGCACCCCATTTTGGTTTTTTTAAGGTATCTTACAAAATCCCTGATGAAATCTCTTAGCAAACTTGGCACGAACGTGAACTTTCCTAAGCTGCTACAGAGAATCTATGAAAAACTTTCAATCTTTTCAGTAAATGGTGTAGGAATAATTTGACGTCCACATGCAAAACAGTGAATCTAGATACAGACTGTATACTCTTCACAAACATTAACTCAAAATGGATCACATACCTCAAATATAAAACACCAACTATAAAACTCCTAGAAGGTCACATAGAAAATCTAAAAAACCTTAGGTTTGGCAATTACTTCTTAGATACAAACCAAAGGCATGATACATGAAATAAATGATAAGCTAGCCTTAATCAAATTAAAATGTTCTGTTCTGCAAAAACCAATGTCAAGTGAATGAGGAGACAAGTCACAGATTGGGAGAAAATATTCGTAAAAGACACATCTGATAAGTGTACAGCCATGTTAAAATATGCACAGAAGTCTTAAAACTCAGCAATAAGCTACCCAATTAAAAAATGAATTAAAAAAACCCCCAGAAACCTTACCAAAAAAGATATACAGATGGCCAATAAGCATGTAAAATGATGTTCCACATCACATGTCATAAAAATAATGCATGTTAAGACAATACGCTACCTCTCCACACCTATTAGAATAGCCCAAATCTGGTACAGTTACAACACCAAATGCTGGTGAGGATGGGGAAAAACAGGAATTCTCATTCATTGCTGGTGGGAATATAGAATAGTACAGCCACTTTGATAGATGGCTTGTTATTTTATTTTAAAAAAATGAAATATTCTCTTACTATACAATCCAGAAGTTGTGCTTTTTGGTGTTTTTCCAAAGGAGTTAAAACTCATGTCCACACAAAAACCTGCATACAGGTGCTTATAGTAGCTTTATTCATAATTTCTGAAACTTTGAAGCAACCCAGAGGTCCTTCAATAGGTGAATGAATAAACAAACTGTGTTATATCCAGACAATGGAGTATTATTCAGCAAAAACAATTAACTACCTAGCTATGAAAAGACATTAAGGAAACTTAGATGCATATTACCAAGTGAAAGAAGCCAATGTGGAAAGGCTCCATACTGTGTGATTCAGCTATATGGCATGCTAGAAAGGTCAAAACTATGGAAATGATTAAAAGCTAGTGGTTTTCAGGAGTTAGCGGTGAGGACAGATGAATAGGTGAAGCACAGAAGATTCTTAGGGCAGTGGTATGATCCTATAATAGTGGTTTTAGATGATTACATATTTTCCCAAATCCATAAAATGTACAACACCAAGAGTGAATTATTTTTTTGGAGAGACAGAGACAGAGTCCGAGTGGGGGAGAGGCAGAGAGAGAGAGAAAGAGGTTGACACAGAATCCGAAGCAGGCTCCAGACTCTAAGCTGTCAGCACAGAGCCCAACACGGGTTCGAACGCAGGAGTTGCAATATCTGTTGAAGTTGGATGCTCAACTGACTGAGTCACCCAGCACCCCAACCAAGAGTGAATTCTAATGTCAACTATGGATTCTAGATGATAATTATGTGTCAATGTAGATTGTAACATTCAGTCAATCATATGAATGTACAATTTTGGTGGGGGATAATGATAATAGTGGATACTATGCATGTGTGGGGTCAGAGGGTAGCAATTACATTAATAGGAATTTACCAAAAGGACATAAAAATGCTGATTTGAAGAGCAGTGCTGTTAACAATAGCCAAATTATGGAAAGAGTCCAAATGTCCATAGACTGATGAATGGATAAAGAAGATGTGGTATATACATATAATGGAATGATACTTGGCAATGAAAAAGAATGAAAGTACCATCTCCAGCAATGTGGATGGAACCAGATTGTATTATGCTAAGTAAGTCAGAGAAAGATATTTATATGATTTCACTCATATGTGGATTTGAGAAACAAAACACATGAACAGAGAGGAAGGGAGGAAAAATAAAAACAGAGAGGGAGGCAAGCCATAAAAGACTCTTAATTACAGAGAATGAACTGAGGGTTGCTGAAGTGGAGACGGGTGGGGAGATGGGTTAAATGGGTAATGGGCATTAAGGAGGACACTTTTTAGGATGAGCACTGGGTGCCATATCTAAGAAATAAATCACTGGGTTCTACACTGTATGTTAATTAACTTGAATTTAAATTAAAAAAAAAACTCTTAATTTTTTGTAAACCTAAAACTGCTCTATAAATAAAATCTATGAAAAACAGAATACATGTTAAAAATTCTCATTGCAAGAATTCTTGTAACTATGTCTGGTGATAGGTACAAGTAGACATAACTAGAGTTATTGTGATCATTTAGCAGTATATACAAATACCTAATTGTTATGTTGTATACCTGATCTTAAACTGTTTTATACCAATTATATCTCAATAAAAATATGAAAAACAGGTATCAAAATATATAACTCAAAAACAAAAACAAAAATATTCTGTTAACATCACATTTAATGGTGAAAGACTAAATTGTTCTAAGACCAGAAACAAGACAAGGATACATATTTTCACTTCTTTTATTCGACATTGTCTTGGATATCTAGCCAATATAACAATGCAAAAAATATACACGTTTTAAGGGACAAATTAACTATGGTCTTTACTGATAGACAATAGGTGCTTTTACAAAGATAATTTAATGAAATCTACAAAAAAGCTACTAGAACTTATAAATGAGTTCACCAGGGTTTCACAATGCAATATCAACATACAAAAATCAACAATATTTCAATTATTAAAAGCCACTAATTGGAAATTAAAATTTTTAAAAATACTATTAATATCATCATTTACAATAGCATCAAAAATTATGATCTACTTAGGAATAAATCTGATACATGATATGAAAGACCTCTGTCCTGAAAACTACAAAACATTGATGAGAGAAAATAAATATTACCTCAGCAAATGGACAAGTTTTTTCTGTCTTTCTGGGTTGTAAAATTAAGTTTCTGGAGTGAATTCCCCTGAAATTTACTTTTAACAGTCTTATATTCTACTGACTAAGCTAGCTGGGCATCCCTGTGAAATTTACTTTTAAATTCAACATATTCCAATTTGATTTAAAAATTTTTTTTTTTTTTAGAAACTGAAAAACTAATTCTAAAATTCATCTGAAAATTCAAAGGACCTAGAATAATCAAAACAACATTCAAAAAGAAAAATAAATTTCAAGGACTTTTATGTCCTGACTTCCAGAATAATTATAAGGCTATATCGATCAAAATAATCTATGAGTCAAGAGAGAAAAATATGTCAATTGAATAGAAGAGAGTGCAGAAGGAAAATACATTTATGGTCAATTGTTTTTCAACAAAGGTGTAAGGTAAATTTGAAGAAAAAAAAGACACTGTCTTCCATAAATTTAATATTTATATGCAGAAAAATAACCTTAGTCCATAAATCACAATATATACAGAAATTAACTTAAAATGTTCATTGATTTAGATGTAAAATTTAAAAATATAAATCTAGAATAGATTATGAGGGAAGTTATTTTTGACTTTAGGTTAGGAAAGGAGGTCTTAGATATAAACTTATAGAGGGTATCTAAAAGAAGAGTATTATGAATTTGACTTTATCCAAATTAAATAATATCTTCTCTTTTAAGACACAGTTAAGTGAATAAGGAACAAGCCAGAGACTGGAATTAACTACTTGTAATTCACTTTTTTTCCTACACAGGACTAGGGAGTTACTTTTGAAATTTGGTGGGAAGAACCATGAATACTGAACATCCTACGGCTTTAGATTAGTCCTTCTCAAAGGAGAATCGTCCCACTCAAACTTCCAATGCTGTCTTGGTGAGAAACTTTATTGTCTAAACCCTTCCTCCACCGTTCATTAGCCTATGGACTTTGACAACTATTAACCTCTGTATCCACATTTATAGATTGAGAAGTGGTATGTCTGCCTATTTTACAGTGTTGGTGCATTACACTAATTAAATTATATAAAATATTTGAAAGCCCATGAAACTATTCCCAAGGGTAAGTTATGTTTTAGAATTAAGCAGAATGAAATATAAGTTAGATCTTTTAAATGTCTCTCAAAATATTCCTTTAGTAGCAAAACTATAATTTAAAATTAATTTTGAAAAATCCACCAGAGCTTCATCAATAGTAATTTTAAAGATATGATATCTTATATAATAAACAGAGTCTACCAGCTTCTCTTCCACATATTTAAAAAGCTAATTTTCTTTCAAAATCATAGCAAAAAATAAGTTATTTAAAATAATTTCTGGTTATTGGATTAAAATACTGTCTAGCTACTATTCCTTACTTTATATCTCATATCTATATATAAGAAAGACCAAAAAACATAAAGAAGAAAAGAAATCATGAAAATCTGTGAAATAAAACGTTTTCAATAGATTGCAAGAAATTGAAAATATCCATTAATTATAAAACCTCTACCGTTTAAAACAGTCTACATAATGATTCAATGATAGTTTCCTTTGGATCATAGGTATCATGAACAAATAATTTCTGAGTTAACTAAGGCCCTCTTATTCTAACTTTCATAACTAATTCTAAACTTCTAACCTTATAATTTTAAACTTTACAAAGTGGCATTCTGTCTCACTTGGCTAGGCCTGCAGTCTGGCCCTAGGCTTAAGACAGTGAACTACTAAGCCATTCAGATTTAGTAATAAAGAAGGGTGTGCCTATTTAGTGTGAGTAACAGATCTGAAGGGAGAAATAGACAGCAATACAATAAAAGTAGAGGACCTCAATATCTCACTGTCCACAATGGATAGATCATTGAGACAGAAAATCAATAAGGAAATAATGGACTTGAACTATATTTTAGACCAGATAGACCTAAAAGACATATACAGCATGTTCCATCCAACAGCAGCAAAATGTATATTCTTCTGTAACACACATGACACATTCTCAGGATAAATCATATGTGAAGCCACAAAACAAGTCAATAAATTTAAGGAGGCTGAAATCCTATCAATCATCTTTTCAAAAGACAATGGTATGAAACTTGAGGTCAATTATAAGAAAAAAATGGAAAATCACAACAAAAAAGAGATTAAACAACATGCTCTTGAACAGTTAGTGGATCAAAGAAAATAATTAAAATGCAAAATCAAAATATATTGAGGCAAATGGAAAGAAAGGGAAACAAACATGCAGAATATGTTATAGAGCAAAAGAAGTTGCAGCGGGAAAGGATATAGTGATAACTACTAAAGAAGAAAACAAAGATCTCAAATAACCTAACTTCATGTCTCAAGGAAATATAAGAAATAGCAAGCAAAGCCCAAAGGAAGAAGGAAATAAATAAAGCTCAGAGAATATATAAATGAAATAGAGACTAAAATGACAATAGAAAAGATCAATGAAATCAAAAGCTGCCTTTTTGAAAAGATATAATTGACAAAACTTTGGGTAAATTTACCAAGTACAAAAAAGGGCTCAGACGTGTCAAATTAGAAATGAAAGAGAAAACATTACAACTGATGTCACAGAAATACAGTGATTAAAGAACTATCATGTAAAAGTATACACCAGCATCTTAGATAACCTAGAAGAAATAAATTTCCACCTACTTAAACCTATAAAGATTCAATTATGAAGAAATAGATAATCTAAACAGATTAATAATGAATGAAAGCACTGAATCAGTAATCAAAAACCTCCTAAAAAAGAAAAGTTCAAGACCAAATGGCTTTCTGGTGAATTCTACCAAATATTTAAAGAAGAATTAATTTCAGTCCTGCTGAAAATTGTCTAAAAGTTGAAGAGAACAGAATACTTCCAAACTCATTTTATGAGGCCAGCATTACCCTAATACCAAAGTCAAACAAGGACACTAGAAGAAAAGAAAATTATAGGCCAATATCCCTGTTGAATATAGATGCAAATATCCTTACCAAAATACTTGCAAACTGCAGAAAAGAATTATACACCATGCTTATGTGGGATTTATCCCTAGGATGCAAGGGTGATCAAAATATGGAAATCCATAAATGTGATATACTAGATTAAAAATAAAGAGTTAAATCATATGATTATCTCAGTAGACTCAGGAGAAGCACTAGACAAAACTGAACACTCTTTCACAATGAAAACTCTCAACAACCTGGATATATAAGGCACATACCTCAAAACAATAAAGGCCATACATGACAAGTCACAGCCAATGCCAAGTTAAATGGTTAAAAGCTGAAAGAGTTTCCTATAAGAATCAGAACAAGAGAGGGATAATCTCACAACTTTTGTTCAACATAGCACCGGAAGTGTAAGTGGAGCAATTAGGCAAGGAAAAGAAATAAATTGCTGAAAAATATTTAGAACAGTATTAAATATTTCTTTTCTTGCTTAGTATGTACAAAAGCAAAATACCAGAGACAGTGATATCCGGTAATACATATCTTAACATTCAAAAGAGAGGCATTCAACACTTCTCTACATGCCTTGCTAGCATATCCCCAAACCCATCTTTGGGCTGTCAAATAGTGTGTTTGTCTTAGATTGCTTCTGTTTTACACCTGTGATGCTGATGGAACCTCTTATTCCACAGGTTAGTGTAAGTTATCCTAATTCAATAAAAGTGGTAGAAGAATAAAAAGATACAGAAAGTATTTAACAAAGAGGTAGGACTAAGCAAAAGACTGAGTATATATACATATATGCAAATACACATATGCCTATACATACACACACACGCACACACATATATATATATGTATACTATATTAATATATGCATATAAGAGAGGCACAGGAGGAAAAAGTGGAGGGAATCAGACAAAACTAATAGTATAGAGAATGGCTTACTCTTTCTTAAAACAGATCTCAGTCCACAGAAGTAAGGAGATCGGAAAACCTTAAACAGGATCAAGAAAAGAAAAAATCAGACACATCATAATCAAACCGCAAATCACTGAAGCTCAAATAAAAAAAAAAAGATATGACAATCCAAGAAAATAGACTTTGTTTTCATAAGATCAAGAATAAGACCTTTCTCTGATAGCTTTAAGATATTATGAAAGAAAATAATTGAATGCTCTATTTAAAGTGCTTACAGAAAAGATCAAACAAATGTTCTGAATTCACTATAAATGTGCTTCAAAACTGGGAGAAAATTTCAGGTATATTTAGAGAAGTAAAACTGAGTTAATTCTGCAGCAGCAGACTTGCACTATGACGAAGAGTACTGAGAGGAGTTATAATGCAAAAACAAACAACACAGGGAAAAAATACACAAAATTGCATTGAAGAGTACAGAGGAAAGGGAAATAAAAAAGATACTAGGTAAATATAAAATAAAACTGATTGTTGACCCTACAAAACAATTATGTATGCCTTGTAGATCTTAAAAGACAGAGAAAAATAATGTTCAACCAAAACAATACTTTACATTCAGCTGTAATAAGTATACTATTTGTAATGCCAAAGGTAGCAGATTTATAAAAATCAAAGGTAAGACATTAATTGAACTATAAATAATAGTATAAATAAAAGTACAAATTATACATTCACTTATGCACGTGCTCATATATACAGTCCAAAGGAAGGTAGAATTGGTTTTCTTGAATAAGAGTTACCTCCCCAAGGGACTGAAACTAAGGAAGTTCACGGGTATTAACATCTGATGATAATTAAAAGATCAGAGGTTTGAGGCTGAGTGCTGTAACTGGGTGAAACTTTAGGGGTTCTTGGATGAGGGTAAGCATTTTCTGCATGTAGGGATAATATAAATGATTTTGGCCAGAGGTTAGGCTGAGGAAGAAAGAAAAGTTATGGCCAAAATCTTCCCAGACCTTTTGCAATGTGATTTCATCAATAAGTGAAATCTACCTCTCCATCCCCTGAATTTAGACTTAGGTAACTTAATTTGGTTAGAACATTAATAAATGAATACTGTAAGGAGAATCATGTAAAACGTGTTCTCATCTAAGCTGCTGTTGGAACTAGGTTGCCAGGTAAAGAAGGTCAGGCTAGCGTGTTAGATGAAGAGATATCTAATCCCCCATTGTTCCCATTATCTTAAACTACTGCCAGACATGTGAGGGAACCCAAAGGGATGAGCCAGTCTCCATCTAACCTGCCATGTGACTGCAATCATGCAGGTTAGATCAGCCAACATAAAAGGGAATAGATGTAGTACATCTTCATTGAAACCTGCCTGAAGTTCCATCTCAGAGAGTCATGAACAAGTAAAAAGTTAGTGTTTTAAAACACTATGGTTTGTGGTGATTTGATATGCAGCAAGACTGTATTGAAACAAGCGCTAACTGAAAATCACCCAAAAGTTGTCACAGAAACTGAGTTAACTGGGTTTTATTTATACGATGCATGCTACGTTGCAATGTAAATAAAGAATCTATAATTACAGAATAACATGGAGGAATCTTACATTGTAAAATACAATAAAGAAGACAGGCAAAAAAAAGGTATTTACTATAAGGTTACATAAGGTTAAAAATAAAACTAAAAAAATAGATAAAACTAATCTTTATAATAAGAACAGCCATTGCTTATCAAGGACAAACTAGCCAGAATGGTCATAAGAAACTATTTAGGGCTGAAAAACATATTTCTTATTAGGGGTCTGCAAACTTTTCTGTCAAAAACCAGATAGTAAATATATTAGACTCAAGGCTCAATTATAGGGATCAGCAAACACCAATAGGCCAGATGCTGGCTTTAGAAGCCACATACTAATTTTGATTCATGTTCCCACTTTATTTTGTTTTATTATTGTTTTTCTTTTTTACATTTTCTTCTATATATGTAAAGTTGATTTCTTGAGATCCAAAATTATTTATTATGTATAAGTTACCTAATCATTCATGTTACCCGTTATAGAAGTCAATCCTTTCATTTCTAAAAAAAACACTTTTTGTTGTCTATCATTGTTGAGAACCTCCAGGACAGCATGGAATACCACTGCTTTTGCAAAGAGCTTTGTACTTTTCTTGTATTTTTTAGGGATAATTTTTAGATTTTTGCCTGTGTGATGTTTGCTGGATATTTCTTAGTCAAATTAAACAAAATGTTTTGAAATTGGTAATGTCTACTTTAAATCATATACAATATAAGAGTTTGACCCTAATAAAAAGTATTTGTATATGTGTTTCTGAATACATATGTATGTAAGGAAGAGAGTATTAATGTTTACAGGTCTCATCAAGAGGAAAAAGTCAGGGGGATGAACTTTCAATTCAAATAAAAACTCAAAGAAAAAAAGAGTAAGTGAAAGGCAATAAATATACTCCAAAGTTCCATATTATTCATGCAAATTGTCAAAAATTACAAAATTTTAGAACTTAAAAAGAATTTTTATATAGTCCATTTTCATAAGCCCATTAATTGCCACAAAGACTCAGGTCTGAGTGCTTTGTGTGATTTTCATCGTGTGTGTGTGTGTATATATGCACATTTTGTATTTATATATATTTACACGTTGTTCTCAGAGATTTGTGCATATATTTTCTTAATGATATTTTTTCATGAAGGTATTTCTTGAAGTATCCATATTCTAGACTTGTAAAAGTTTATGATTATCTGTCAACCTTGTGTCTAATAAGAAATTAGCCTAGTCTTGGGGCAACATCATTAAAGTAAGCACTCTCTTTGGGGCACCTGAGAGGCTCAGTCAGTTAAGTGATCGACTTAGGCTCAGGTCATGATCGCATCATTTGTGAGTTTGAGCCCCGTGTGGGGCTCTGTGCTGATACCTCAGAGCCTGGAGCCTGCTTCAGATTCTATGTTCCCCTGATTCAATGCCCCTCCTCACTCGCACTTTGTCTCTCTCTCTCTCAAAGAATAAAATTAAAAAAATAAAAATAAAAATAAACACTGTCTTAAAAAAATAAATAAAGCCTCCACAAAGTGTCCTTTAGAAATTCCATTTCTGTATTTCTAAAGATACTGTTTGATGCTATGTAAGTGCCTTGTGTGTTTAAGCTTCACTACTAGCCATTGGACCAACTGATCATAATTATGTAGTATGTGTTCTATAAACTTGGAAGAGTTCTTTCCAATGAAAGATGACAATTCCTGTTATTTTATAAAGGACAAATGGGATAATAGAGATAATTGTGGAGCTTTTTGCATGGAAATAATGCAGACAAGTTATTCAGTTCTGGTTCTTCCTCATATATATTGTTTGGGTTATAGACATTATACGTTCATAATTACCACAGCCACTTATGTCTGGAAACTAAGACCAGAAACTCAGTTTTTGAGGATAAAGCCAGAGTATTTTCCTTTTTCACCACATTGCCAATGAATGCAAAATTTACACTGAAAGGAAATGGTGTTTTGAAATAGCCAAGACCTATTAATTAGAGAAACCTGGGGCCAAATTCCAACACTTTCACCTAAAAACTATGTGGTGTTGACACACTAAGGAGCTTTTTTACAACTTGTGTCCCTATGCTTTAATAATAACTAATTATTAATGCTGTTGTGATAGTAATGACAAACTCTGTAAAGAGCCCAACAAGAATGTGGCCCTTCGACAAATCTCTATTTATATTACTATGGCTTTTTTTGTTACCTGGTATTCTGTATCTTCTGAAAGATTAGGTAATGATGATGTCCATTATACATTTTTCTTCTTTCTTATTTGTTCTATGTTATCTACTTTTACATATATCACAAAATGAAACTTAAAGGAAATTAAACCTACTTCAAAATAATTTTAATTTCATGTTCTATTCAGATTTTCGTTCACTGAGTTGTGCTTAAAAACTCTTCACTGAGTTAAATGGACTGGAACGTATTAAAATCAGAGCAAATGCTAACAACTCTGTTCAGCAAAAACAAACAATGTTACCCTTTGTTTAGATCAAATACACAATCGATTTACACAAGGGTCTTGAAGCAGACCCTACTGTTAAGGTCAAGCTAAAATGTCTGCTCTCTGGCTCTCTGATAATATATGTTATCCATGAAAATAATATATTCTGTATGCAATTGTTTAATTATGTTTTCTTCAGAAGCTACTATTTGGAAGCTATTTGCCAGTTTTTATATAAGAAATAATCCAAAAATCCTTGGTTAATAAGAAAATTGCTGTTAAAAATATGCTCCATTATTTTTAGTACACCACTTTTTATTATAATCAGGATGTCAGTCTAAATTATAGGGAAACAAGGATAAATCTTTGGTTATACACTTCTGTTACTGAAAAATTCTATTAGAAATTGTTTCTCTTCTCCCATACACTTGTTGCTTATTTAAATTTCTCCAATTTGAATTTTTGGTCACCCTTTGGTTGCTTAAGAGTCACATGCTCCTTGGATTTCTACAGCTTAAAAGTAATTTAAAACAATCTGATTTGAAGAAAAGTGTGAAAGATATTAATGTTGTATATATGAGCATCTATCATCTAATTGCATTAGTTAACAGGGTAAATTTAGTTATTGTATGCCACATTTAATTGCCAATAATATCCCAATATAAACTTCAGTCAACAAATGTATCAAATACCAAAAAGATAATATTTTATTAAGGTGTGTTATATAAATCTCAGAAACTCATAAATCCTTTTTTATTTTATTTAAAAAAGTATAGTCCTGTAAAACAAAAGAACTAATCATGGCTAGTCTCCATAGATGTCCTTCAATGAATCAATCTTGTGCTGATAAATGTTTAATGACTGGTTTTCCAAAATAATAAAAAACAAATTGAAAATCCTTAATTTGTGATGTTTGTGGATTTCTGTGGTTTAAGTGTTCCATTGATATCACAGAACTCAAAACTAGGAAGACATATGTATAATAAACTGTAGAGAACCATGTGTACATTTGTTTTTAATTCATGTAGTGAATAGTATAGTTATTGCTAGTACATTAATTTCATGTAACATGTAATTTTTATTGGGTAGAGCTAAATAGTACATTACAGATCCAGTACTCATTAGCTACATAAATTGATATATGCTTTTCATTAAATAAAGGAGTTATCAAGGCCTTTCTACAATTGTATTTACCTAGTTAATAAGATTTTAAATTTAAATGAGTTTAATAGCCAATAATCTCTAGAGAAACAATAGTTTAATATGCCACATTGAATACAGCTTTTTTCAGAAACTCTTATACACTGCATTCTCCAAAATTATGTTTTTTTTTTTTGTTTTTTGTTTTTTTTTCCAAAATTATGTTTTAAATTAATATTAATACTTATAGTTTTTATTTTTTTATTTAAAAAATATTTTTGAGAGAAAGAGAGAGAGAGGGAGAGACAGAGAGAGAGAGAGAGAGAGAGAGGGTGTGGGGGGGGGGGAGGGACAGAGAGAGAGGGAGACACAGAACCCCAAGCAGGCTCCAGGCTCCAAGCTGTCAGCACAAAGCCTGATGCCTGGCATGAAAACGCAAATCGCGAGATCATGACCTGAGCTGAAGTCTGACACTTAACCGACTGAGCCACCCAGCCATCCCTTAATTATAATTTTTAAATTAAAGTAGTAGCAAACACATGATACAAGGCATTAAAGATTAGTGATTAGATGATTGATTACATTGATTTTATTAGATGCCTATGATTATGTTATTTTTCACGTATTTTAATATCATGTTGGTTTCTCTATTCTAGGGTTCTAATCATAGAATAAATACCATATTCCCTTTTAACCCTTAAATATATTAATATGACTTCAAATACTCAAATTAGAGCAACGATTTCAGAGTTTCATTTTTAATATTCCTATGTTTAATAAATTCCCATCATTTTCCTTGAAACTGTTTTTAATATGCAAACTTTTCCACTCATTGGCTGTTTAGGAACATAGAAGTTTCTCTAAATATTAAAGGTAACACTGGGTTAACATATGTATTGGGATCTTCTAAGACTTGGCAGAGCTGGAGGAGCAAAAGTTACAGAATCCAGCACTCATGTCCTCAGTTTGAAACACTGAAAAGAAAATTCTCAGAAGCCAGACCACTGTTGTGTTTTTGAAAATATTTTGTTTTGAAACAAATTTACAGTTTTAGAAAGGTTGCAAAAACTAGTAAAATGAGTACAGGATTCCTTAAACTAGCTTTCACTAATGTTAACATCTTATATACTCATTATACAATTATTAAAACTAGGAAATTAACATTGATACGACATTATTAACTAATCTACAGATCTTATTCAAATTGTACCAGTTTTCTCACTCAAGTTTTTCACCACCCCTCCCCACTCTGGTCCACAGTCCAATCTAAGATTTCACATAACATTAACATTGTTAGATCTCTACCCTTTATATATCCTCAGTATTTTTTGTTTGCTCTTTGAGACATCTTGAGTTTTACAGAGCACTGTCAGAATGCCCTTAAATCTATGTTTGCCTGATGTTTACTCAGGATTATATTGAGTGTATACATTGTTGGCAAGAATACCACAGCAGTAATGTTATACTCTTAGTGCATCATACCAGAAAACACACCATATTGATATGTGTTATTGCTGGCAAAGTTAACAGTTTGCTACAATTCTAAAGCAGTCTGAGAAACACTCACCAATTGCCTTTCTTTGCCCCACTGAAATGACAGATTGTCAGGACACCATCAGGAAGCTGCCGTTAATTTCATGTCTGCTCATACCTAGTCTACATGTGCCTCTAAAAGAATAATGGAATTTCTCCTTTTTGCCTTTCCAAATTTGTACACATTCCTCTCACTGGAATTTTACCCACAATTATGCAGTAAGGTGATTTTGAGAAATGTAGTGCCTACATTTTCTTTATGTAATATAGAGAGAATCTATATCCATTTCTGACAACAAACAAATCAGAATGAAGCCCCGCTTACATGTGTAACCTATTTACTAGGAGTTTTAAATGGGACAGTTTGAGCTTAATTGGCGAGACAGTGATTTTTGTAACTCATGCACATTTTTACATTAATACCCTCTTAATGATACAATTTGAAATTTAGAGAGCAAGTTCCCTATATAATATCTTAAAAAAAAACATTGCAACAACCTTGAAATTTAGACAGTAAAGGAATACTTCTTTCTATTTTACCAATGAGAAGGATATTGTTTACATAAAGTACCTAGTAAATAGGATAACCTTACATTCTAGAATTAAACTCGTACCAGTCTAGTGCTTTCTTTATACTATGTTACACTTCCTTTAAGTCTTGTAAGACAATGACAATCACTTTAGAAAACCATGATATCGGGGGGTGGGAGGGTGGGGAGGGTGGGTGATGGGTATTGAGGAGGGCACCTTTTGGGATGAGCACTGGGTGTTGTATGGAAACCAATTTGACAATAAACTTCATATATTAAAAAAAAGAAAACCATGATATCTAATTTCTCTTTCTTACCAAAAAAATTAAGAGTTATAAATATAACTCTCTATATTTGGACTTATGATATTTCTGAGGGACAAAACTTTGGAAGGATACTGATAATTAAAATCATAAGCCAGTAGAAGGTTCCGGAAGATGGCGGCGTAGGAGGACGTGGGGCTCACAGCGCGTCCTGCAGATCACTTAGATTCCACCTACACCTGCCTAAAGAACCCAGAAAACCGCCAGAGGATTAGCAGAAGGGAGTCTCTGGAGTCAAGCGCAGACTAGAGGCCCACGGAAGAGGGTAGGAAGGGCGGC
The DNA here is from genome assembly GCF_024362965.1 of Panthera pardus. NCBI lineage: Eukaryota > Metazoa > Chordata > Mammalia > Carnivora > Felidae > Panthera > Panthera pardus. The sequence continues at coordinate 41,678,115 of NW_026526655.1, read as the reverse complement.
GAGGCGGTGCGCGCTCCACGGACTGGCGGGAGGGAGCCGGGGCGGAGGGGCGGCTCGCCGGCCAAGCAGAGCCCCCGAGTCTGGCTGGCAAAAGCGGAGGGGCCGGACGGACTGTGTTCCGACAGCAAGCACGACTTAGCGTCTGGGAGGTCATAAGTTAACAACTCTGCTCGGAAAGCGGGAAGGCTGGAGGACAAAGGGAGGGAGAGCTGCTGAGCCCCCGGACGGCAGAGCTCAGCTTGGCGGGGAACAAAGGCGCCAGCGCCATCTCCCCCGCCCATCCCCCAGCCAAAATCCCAAAGGGAACCAGTTCCTGCCAGGGAACTTGCTCGCTCCGCGCAAACACCCAACTCTGTGCTTCTGCGGAGCCAAACCTCTGGCAGCAGATCTGACTCCCTCCCGCTGCCACAGGGCTCCTCCTGAAGTGGATCACCTAAGGAGAAGCGAGCTAAGCCTGCCCCTCCTGCCCCCGTGCACCTTGCCTACCCACCCCAGCTAATACGCCAGATCCCCAGCAACACAAGCCTGGCAGTGTGCAAGTAGCCCAGACGGGACACGCCACCCCACAGTGAATCCCGCCCCTAGGAGAGGGGAAGAGAAGGCACACACCAGTCTGACTGTGGCCCCAGCAGTGGGCTGGGGGCAGACATCGGGTCGGACTGCGGCCCCGCCCACTAACTCCAGTTATACACCACAGCACAGGGGAAGTGCCCTGCAGGTCCTCACCACGCCAGGGACTCTCCAAAATGACCAAACGGAAGAATTCCCCTCAGAAGAATCTCCAGGAAATAATAACAGCTAATGAACTGATCAAAAAGGATTTAAATAATATAACAGAAAGTGAATTTAGAATAATAGTCATAAAATTAATCGCTGGGCTTGAAAACAGTATACAGGACAGCAGAGAATCTCTTGCCACAAAGATCGAGGGACTAAGGAACAGTCACGAGGAGCTGAAAAACGCTTTAAACGAAATGCAAAACAAAATGGAATCCACGATGGCTCGGCTTGAAGAGGCAGAGGAGAGAATAGGTGAACTAGAAGATAAAGTTATGGAGAAAGAGGAAGCTGAAAGAAAGAGAGATAAAAAAATCCAGGAGTATGAGGGGAAAATTAGAGAACTAAGTGATACACTAAAAAAAAATAATATACGCATAATTGGTATCCCAGAGGAGGAAGAGAGAGGGAAAGGTGCTGAAGGGGTACTTGAACAAATTATAGCTGAGAACTTCCCTGAACTGGGGAAGGAAAAAGGCACTGAAATCCAAGAGGCACAGAGAACTCCCTTCAGACGTAACTTGAATCGATCTTCTGCACGACATATCATAGTGAAACTGGCAAAATACAAGGATAAAGAGAAAATTCTGAAAGCAGCAAGGGATAAACGTGCCCTCACATATAAAGGGAGACCTATAAGACTCGTGACTGATCTCTCCTTTGAAACTTGGCAGGCCAGAAAGGCTTGGCACGATATCTACAGTGTGCTAAACAGAAAATATATGCAGCCGAGAATCCTTTATCCAGCAAGTCTGTCATTTAGAATAGAAGGAGAGATAAAGGTCTTCCCAAACAAACAAAAACTGAAGGAATTTGTCACCACGAAACCAGCCCTACAAGAGATCCTAAGGGGGATCCTGTGAGACAAAGTACCAGAGACATCACTACAAGCATAAAACATACAGACATCACAATGACTCTAAACCCGTATCTTTCTATAATAACACTGAATGTAAATGGATTAAATGCGCCAACTAAAAGACATAGGGTATCAGAATGGATAAAAAAACAAGACCCATCTATTTGCTGTCTACAAGAGACTCATTTTAGATCTGAGGACACCTTTAGATTGAGAGTGAGGGGATGGAGAACTACTTATCATGCTACTGGAAGCCAAAAGAAAGCTGGAGTAGCCATACATATATCAGACAAACTAGACTTTAAATTAAAGGCTGTAACAAGAGATGAAGAAGGGCATTATATAATAATCACAGGGTCTATCCATCAGGAAGAGCTAACTATTATAAATGTCTATGCGCCAAATAGCGGAGCCCCCAGATATATAAAACAATTACTCATAAACATAAGCAACCTTATTGATAAGAATGTGGTCATTGCAGGGGACTTTAACACCCCACTTACAGAAATGGATAGATCATCTAGACACACAGTCAATAAAGAAACAAGGGCCCTGAATGATACATTGGATCAGATGGACTTGACAGATATATTTAGAACTCTGCATCCCAAAGCAACAGAATATACTTTCTTCTCGAGTGCACATGGAACATTCTCCAAGATAGATCATATACTGGGTCACAAAACAGCCCTTCATAAGTTTACAAGAATTGAAATTATACCATGCATACTTTCAGACCACAATGCTATGAAGCTTGAAATCAACCACAGGAAAAAGTCTGGAAAACCTCCAAAAGCATGGAGGTTAAAGAACACCCTACTAACGAATGAGTGGGTCAACCAGGCAATTAGAGAAGAAATTAAAACATATATGGAAACAAACGAAAATGAAAATACAATAATCCAAACGCTTTGGGATGCAGCGAAGGCAGTCCTGAGAGGAAAATACATTGCAATCCAGGCCTATCTCAAGAAACAAGAAAAATCCCAAATACAAAATCTAACAGTACACCTAAAGGAAATAGAAGCAGAACAGCAAAGGCAGCCTAAACCCAGCAGAAGAAGAGAAATAATAAAGATCAGAGCAGAAATAAACAATATAGAATCTAAAAAAACTGTAGAGCAGATCAACGAAACCAAGAGTTGGTTTTTTGAAAAAATAAACAAAATTGACAAACCTCTAGCCAGGCTTCTCAAAAAGAAAAGGGAGATGACCCAAGTAGATAAAATCATGAATGAAAATGGAATGATTACAACCAATCCCTCAGAGATACAAACAATTATCAGGGAATACTATGAAAAATTATATGCCAGCAAATTGGACAACCTGGAAGAAATGGACAAATTTCTAAACACCCACACTCTTCCAAAACTCAATCAGGAGGAAATAGAAAGCTTGAACAGACCCATAACCAGCGAAGAAATTGAATCGGTTATCAAAAATCTCCCAACAAATAAGAGTCCAGGACCAGATGGCTTCCCAGGGGAGTTCTACCAGACATTTAAAGCAGAGATAATACCTATCCTTCTCAAGCTATTCCAAGAAATAGAAAGGGAAGGAAAACTTCCAGACTCATTCTATGAAGCCAGTATTACTTTGATTCCTAAACCAGACAGAGACCCAGTAAAAAAAGAGAACTACAGGCCAATATCCCTGATGAATATGGATGCAAAAATTCTTAATAAGATACTAGCAAATCGAATTCAACAGCATATAAAAAGAATTATTCACCATGATCAAGTGGGATTCATTCCTGGGATGCAGGGCTGGTTCAACATTCGCAAATCGATCAACGTGATACATCACATTAACAAAAAAAAAGAGAAGAACCATATGATCCTGTCAATGGATGCAGAAAAGGCCTTTGACAAAATCCAGCACCCTTTCTTAATAAAAACCCTTGAGAAAGTCGGGATAGAAGGAACATACTTAAAGATCATAAAGGCCATTTATGAAAAGCCCACAGCTAACATCATCCTCAACGGGGAAAAACTGAGAGCTTTTTCCCTGAGATCAGGAACACAACAGGGATGCCCACTGTCACCGCTGTTGTTTAATATAGTGCTGGAAGTTCTAGCATCAGCAATCAGACAACAAAAGGAAATCAAAGGCATCAAAATTGGCAAAGATGAAGTCAAGCTTTCGCTTTTTGCAGATGACATGATATTATACATGGAAAATCCGATAGACTCCACCAAAAGTCTGCTAGAACTGATACATGAATTCAGCAAAGTTGCAGGATACAAAATCAATGTGCAGAAATCAGTTGCATTCTTATACACTAACAATGAAGCAACAGAAAGACAAATGAAGAAACTGATCCCATTCACAATTGCACCAAGAAGCATAAAATACCTAGGAATAAATCTAACCAAAGATGTAAAAGATCTGTATGCTGAAAACTATAGAAAGCTTATGCAGGTAATTGAAGAAGATATAAAGAAATGGAAAGACATTCCCTGCTCATGGATTGGAAGAATAAATATTGTCAAAATGTCAATACTACCCAAAGCTATCTACACATTCAATGCAATCCCAATCAAAATTGCACCAGCATTCTTCTCGAAACTAGAACAAGCAATCCTAAAATTCATATGGAACCACAAAAGGCCCCGAATAGCCAAAGTAATTTTGAAGAAGAAGACCAAAGCAGGAGGCATCACAATCCCAGACTTTAGCCTCTACTACAAAGCTGTCATCATCAAGACAGCATGGTATTGGCATAAAAACAGACACATAGACCAATGGAATAGAATAGAAACCCCAGAACTAGACCCACAAACGTATGGCCAACTCGTCTTTGACAAAGCAGGAAAGAACATCCAATGGAAAAAAGACAGTCTCTTTAACAAATGGTGCTGGGAGAACTGGACAGCAACATGCAGAAGGTTGAAACTAGACCACTTTCTCACACCATTCACAAAAATAAACTCAAAATGGATAAAGGACCTGAATGTGAGACAGGAAACCATCAAAACCTGAGAGGAAAAAGCAGGAAAAGACCTCTCTGACCTCAGCCGTACCAATCTCTTACTCGGCACATCCCCAAAGGCAAGGGAATTAAAAGCAAAAGTGAATTACTGGGACCTTATGAAGATACAAAGCTTCTGCACAGCAAAGGAAACAACCAACAAAACTAAAAGGCAACCAACGGAATGGGAAAAGATATTTGCAAATGACACATCGGACAAAGGGCTAGTATCCAAAATCTATAAAGAGCTCATCAAACTCCACACCCGAAAAACAAATAACCCAGTGAAGAAATGGGCAGAAAACATGAATAGACACTTCTCTAAAGAAGACATCCGGATGGCCAACAGGCACATGAAAAGATGTTCAACGTCGCTCCTTATCAGGGAAATACAAATCAAAACCACACTCAGATACCACCTCACGCCAGTCAGAGTGGCCAAAATGAAGAAATCAGGAGACTATAGATGCTGGAGAGGATGTGGAGAAACGGGAACCCTCTTGCACTGTTGGTGGGAATGCAAATTGGTGCAGCCGCTCTGGAAAGCAGTGTGGAGGTTCCTCAGAAAATTAAAAATAGACCTACCCTATGACCCAGCAATAGCACTGCTAGGAATTTATCCAAGGGATACAGGAGTACTGATGCATAGGGGCACCTGTACCCCAATGTTTATAGCGGCACTCTCAACAATAGCCAAATTATGGAAAGAGCCTAAATGTCCATCAACTGATGAATGGATAAAGAAATTGTGGTTTATATACACAATGGAATACTACGTGGCAATGAGAAAAAATGAAATATGGCCCTTTGTAGCAACATGGATGGAACTGGAGAGTGTGATGCTAAGTGAAATAAGCCATACAGAGAAAGACAGATACCATATGGTTTCACTCTTATGTGGATCCTGAGAAACATAACAGAAACCCATGGGGGAGGGGAAGGGAAAAAAAAAAAAAAAAAAGAGGTTAGAGTGGGAGAGAGCCAAAGCATAAGAGACTGTTAAAAACTGAGAACAAACTGAGGGTTGATGGGGGGTGGGAGGGAGGGCAGGGTGTGTGATGGGTATTGAGGAGGGAACCTTTTGGGATGAGCACTGGGTGTTGTATGGAAACCAATTTGACAGTAAATTTCATATATTAAAAAAAAAAAAATCATAAGCCAGTAAAGGAAATGAACTTACAATTTTTTGAGCTGCTTAATAAAAATATAAAAGAATATAAGTTCATATAATTAATTGTGTCATGCATGAGCATATATGTACACTTGTTAAATATATACACATATATTTATTAAATATGTACATTTATAAATTTAAATATATATTTAAGAAAACTTTAATTCTATATCATGATCATGCATTGAGGGAGAAAAATAAAGCTTAAGAAGATTAAAAAGGAGAAAGGGAATGGAGATGAAAAAGATGAAGAAACACAAACAAAATGCAAAAGACAAAAGCAAGACACAGAGCTTACTGAAAAAATCAGAAAGACATTCAAAAAATTTGGCTATGTTCTAAAGATGAGCTAATACTTATAACAATCTGTAGTTCATCTGCATGCTAAGCTACCAATTGACATTATTTGTTTTCCCACTACTAAAGTAATGGTTTCACCTTTGCTGCTGTTTTCCCATTGATCATCTGAACGGGTTAACAGTGGGCTCAGTGCAATGAAAATTGCTCTCAAGCCTACAGCAATGGTCAACAAAAAGCCTTCCTTGTGAAAGGGTTAGAAAACAAAATTGAGGGGGGGTGCCTTGATGGCTCAGTCAGGTAAGCGCCAGACCTTTGATTTCGGCTTAGGTCATGATCTCAAGGTCTGTGAGATAGAACCCTATGAGATATACTGCTCTGACAGCACAGAGCCTGCCTGGGATTCTCTCTCTCCCTCTCTCTGCCCCTCCCCTGTAGTGCACTCACTCTCTCTCTCTCTCTCTCTCTAAATAAGCAAACATTAAAAAAAACACAAAAACCAAAATTCAGATATTTCCATCATATAGCATTATACTAAAATGGATACACAAAAGCTATTGTTAAATACCGTCTAAAGCTGCAAATAGCTTCACCAAAATTAGATTTTCTGGTCTTTTTTTTATATTTGCACATTTGCAGGAGGAGTAAAAGAATGTGTGGATTAATTATTTTATTTAATATTTTAAAAGTACTAAATTTGAAATACATATAAATTTGTCTTTATGATTTTAACTTAAGCTCATTTGTTGTTTTAGAAGACCTGATGTTTAGTTTACCTTGTTTGATAGGCATCAAATTATCTTATGTTCTTGGATAGGAATTATGTATTCTTCAGTTATTCTTAAGTTTCCATTTCAAGCACACAATGATTCCTCAGTAAAAGTTGTTGACCTATAGCTCTACTATAAGGTATATATATTCGCAGAAATGGATTAATATATGTATATATACTATATTATACATTACATATATAATATATATTACAAGTGCATATTAAAAATTATAAAATGCATTTAAATTGAAACATAAAAATAAAGTTGTAGAATCATTAAGAAATAAAGCTACTACAAAAATAATCACTTATAAACCCTTACTCCTATTTGTAATGTTTCCTCTACGCAGAACCAACTGTTAAATATTTTATGGTAACACTAATTGCTAATATATTTTGTGTAAAGAAAAGATAACAGCATGTATTATGTATGTTGCTAAATTTTAGTGACATGTGCCCATGCAAATTATTTAATTAATATCATTTTTTAGTTTGGATATACAAATCAATGCATGCATTTTACATGGATTAAGTTATTTTTAAATTTAAGAAGGAATTATGAACATAAAGATACTACTTGCAATTTTACAGGTAAATATTGATGAACATTTTATTATGTCATCCAGAAAACACTACCAGATGTATTATAACAGTAAGTAAAAACAGAAAAAAAAAATCTACGTCTCCTAAGACTATAGAAACACTTAAAAAAACAGATGTTGAAAACAAGATTCTGAAAGGATGAATAAATGAGGTTGGGATATTAATAAGAGCTAATGATATGAACGTTAGTATCCAAAATGAATCATTAGAGCATATTATATTTTTATTTGTTTAGCTATTCTGATCCACGGAATTAAATTTCCTCTTCATATTGAATTATTCTAATGATACATAGTACAAACATTTATTATGGCAAATGTTTAATTGTTAAATGTCATTGGCATTAGTTTCCAATTAATACTTTAATAAGCTTTATCTTTTTAACCAGACATTGGGTTAATGTTAAACTCATGTATAGTAGCTACAGTTTTCATTCAATTGTTCTTAAATTTTAAAAAACAGAAATATTCTGTGGAGCGGTAGAGAAGATGAAGTAGGACTATCCCGAGTTCACCTCATCCCATGGACACAGCAAGACAACAACCACATCTGTGCAATAACCCTGAAAATGACCTGAAGACTGGCATTGCATATCTTCCATAGCTAGTCAGAGAGAGAAGGTCACAGGGAAAGGGGTGGGAGGGGGAGAGACATGGTTGGGAAGGAAATCCCCAGTGCAACTAACCACAGGCAGGAGCGATATCACATGCGCAAGAAGCAAGAGGAACAAACTCCGCACCAGGCACCCCGGCACCCCGGTGGGAAGACAAGTGTCCATAATGTCTGCAGTTAAAAATTAGCAGGACTCAGCTCCAAGAACCTTAAAAATTACAAGGGCTTAATTCCGGGAAAGCTAGAGGACAATAGGAAACCAAATTCCTGTTCTTAAAGAGCCAGTAAGCTAAATTACTCCATTCAAAACACAGCACAGAAAGAGCAGTTTGGCAAGCATCGGGGGTATATGTTAAGGACGTTTATCAACCAATCTTAGAACGTGTATAAGAACGTGTATAAGGTAGGGATTGGCAGGACATTGGCTCCAAAGACATAGGGTGACTGGGTAAAAATAAACAAGACTCATCTCTATGCTGCCGATAAGAGATTCACTGCAGACTTAAAAACACATACAGACAGAATGGAGGGATGAAAAAAGATATTATACAAATAAAAGTGAACAAAAATCTAGAGTAGCAATATTTATACTGTAGCAAGAGACAAAGAAAGGTATTGTGGAATAATAAAAGGATCAATTCAACAAAAGGATATAACAGTTGTAAATATCTATGCACCCAATACTGGAGCACCTAAACCCATAAAGCAAATATTAATAGACATAAAGGGAGAAATGAGCAGTAAACAATAGTAATGGACTTTAACAACCCACTAATAACAATGGACAGATTATCCAAATAAAAAATAAAGAAGGAAACATTGACTTTAAACAATTCTTTAGACCAACTAGACCTAAGAGATATATACAGAACATTGCATCCAAAAATAGCAGAATGCACATTCTTTACAAGTGCACATTGAACATTCTTCTGGATAGATTACATGTTAGGTCACAAAACAAGTCTCAAAATTAAGACTGAAATCGTATCAAGCATCTCTCTGGACTACAATGGTATGAAGTTAGAAATCAATTCCAAGAAAAAAATAATTGAAAAATAAATAAATAACACAAACACATGGGAGCTAAAAAATACATGCTCTGGGGCATCTGGCTGGCTCACTCGGAAGAATGTGCTTCGATCTTGGGGTTGTGAGTTCGAGCCCCACATTGGGTGTAGAGATTGCTTAAAGATAAAATCTTAAAAACAAAAAACAAAATGAAACAAAAAAAGGCCAACAACAGCAACAACAACAAAAATTCTACTAAACAACCAGTGGGTCAACAAAGAAATTGAAGAGGAAATAAAAAAAAAATACATGGAAATGAATGAAAATGGAAACACAATGATTAAAAACTTTGGGGACACCGTGTAGATAGTTTTAATAGGGTAAGTTTTAATAATACAGTATATCGAAAAAAAATCTCAAAACTTAATGTTACAAAGGAAGTAGAAAAAGAAGTAGAAAAGGAAGAACAAAGCCTTAAACTAGTAGACAGATGGAAATAATAAAGATTAGACAGAGCAGAAATAAATAAAACATGGACAAAAGATAAAAACCCTATAAGAAAAGATCAATGAAACTGAGTGGTTTTTTTTTTCTTTCCTTCCTTTTCTTTTTCTTTCTTTTTTTTTGGGGGGGGAAGGTAATTAAAATTGATAAACCTCTAGTCACGCTCACCAAAAATTTATTTACAAATAACATATTTGTCAACAGAGTAATTCAAGAAGTCAAACAACAATAAAAACTGTAACAAATGACAGAGTTCAGTAATATAGACTAATTCATGATTTATATAGTCAGCTGTCAAAACAGTTCTAAAAAAGAGTTTGAAGACTAAATGAAAGTCCATTTCATTAAAGTGCAAATTCAGAATTTAATACGGTAAATAAGAGGTTTCAAATTGGTGACCAAGAGGTAAGTTAATCAAGAAACTTCATTGTACTAATACCCTAATATTTTCAAAAAAACTAGATCTCTGTTTCACAAAATATAAAAATTTTACTCTGCATGAATTATGGATTAAAATGCGAAATATATTAACATACAATATAGAAATATTATATTTTACATTATGTGGAAGAAGACTTAGCATAACGCCATATCCATAAACTATAGATGTAAAAAGAAATTCATGGTTACATAAAAATATAGGGGCGCCTGGATGGTTCAGTTTACTGAGCATCTGATTCTTTATGTCCGCTCAGGTCATGATCCCAGGGTCATGGGATCGAACTCCATGTCAGGCTCTGAGCCGAGCATGGAGCCTGCCAATGATTCTCTCTCTCTCTCTCTCTCTCTCTCTCTCTCTCTCTCTGCCCCTTTCCCCTGCTTGCACACATGCTCTATCTCTCAAATAAAAAAAAAATAAGTAAATAAATAAATAAAACTTTTTATACGCGTCAACAAAGTAAAACTACAAATGTTGTGTGAGTAAAATATTTACCACTTTTAGTACCAATAGATGCCAAAATTCATTATTGTAGCAGGAATTTTCATTAATAAGTAACAAAATGATTATTAACATAAAAAAAGAAAGTGGACCCAAATGAAATAAGAAAAGGAGAGTAACAACTGACACCAAAGAATGCAAATAATTATAAGAACACATTATGAAAAATGATAAGCCAATAAATTAGACAAGCTAGAAGATATGGATTATTTCCTAGAAACTACAATCTTCCAAAACTGAATTAAGAAAAAATAGAACAGGGGCGCCTGGGTGGCTCAGTTGGTTAAGCGTCAGACTTCAGCTCAGGTCATGATCTCACGGTTCCTGAGTTCCAGCCCCGCATCAGGTTCTGAGCTGACAGCTCGGAGACTGGAGCCTGCTTCGGATTCTGTGTCTCCCTTTCTCTCTGCCCCTCTCCCATTCATGCTCTGTCTCTCTCCATCTCTCAAAAACTGAATAAAAAGTTAAAAAAAATTAAAAAAAAAGAAAAAATAGAACATTTGAATAGACGGATTACTAGTAATGACATTGAGTTGGTAATTTAAAAATTCTCAATGAACAAAATCCAGGATCAAATGGCTTCACAGTTAAATTCTATCAAGCATTTCAAGGAAAGTTAGTAACTATTCTTTTCAAACTATTTAAAAAAAAATAGAAGAGGATGTAAAAATTCCAAATTCATTCTATCCAGCATTAGCCTGAAATCAAAACCTCACAAAGACACTACTACATAAAAAGAAAACCACAGGACAATATGCCAATGAACATAGATGAAAGAATTCCCAATAAAAAAATTAGCAAACTGAATTAAACAATGCATTATAAGTATCATTCACCATGATTAAGTGGGATTTATTCTAGGTATGCAAGGGTGGTTCAAAATTTGCAAATCAATATATCATATTAACAAGAGGAAGAATAAAAACCTTTTTTTGATCACCTCAATAGATAACCAAAAAAGATGACAAAATACAAAATCCATTCATGATAAAAACTCTTAACAAAGTAGATTTAGAGGAAATATACCTCAACATGATAAAAGACCATTTATGAAAAACGCAGAGCTAACATTACATCCAATGGCAAAGAACTGAAAGTTTTTCCTCTAAGATCAAGAACAAAACAAGGATGTCTACTCTCACCAGTCTTATTCAATGTAATACTGGAAGTCCTAGCTGCAACATTCACACAAGAACAAATAAATAAATTGCTTCTAATTTGTTAAGAAGTAGACTGTCGTCACTCTTTCTTTGTACATGACCTGGTAGTAAACATAGAAAGCCTGAAGATTTCAGCAAAAAACTATGCAATAAATGAATAAATGAATTCAGTAAATTTGCAGGAATTACAATATTAACATACATAAATCTGTTGTGTTTTGATTTGCTAATAAAGCATCAGAAAAAGGAATTAATTCCATTTCCAGTTGTACAAACACACAAAGAGTAAAATACCTAGGGATAATTTTAAACAAAAAGATGAAAGACCCATATTTTGTATGGAATTATAGAAGACCTAAATAGCCAAAGCAATCTTAAGAACGGAGCGGGAGGTATCATAATTCCTGATTTCAAGATATAATGCACAGTTGGGGCACCTGGGTGGCTTAGTCGGTTAAACGTCCGACTTCGGCTCAGGTCATGATCTCACAGTTTGTGAGTTCGAGCCCCACAATGGGTTCTCTGATGTCCGCACAGAGCCTGCTTCAGATCCTCTGTCCCCCTCTCATTCTGCCCCTCCCCCGCAATACCCGCTCGCTCTCTCTCAAAAAAATAAGTAAATAAATAAACATAAAATAAAAAGATATACTGCAGTATACTGTTGTAATCAAAATAGTATATTACTGTCACAAAACAGACACATAAATTAGTGGAACAGGATAGAGAGTCAAAAAATAAATCCATGATTATATGGGTTTATTTGCCTCCAATAAAGGAACCAAGAATAAGCAATGGGATAAAGACAATCTCTTCAACAAACGGTGTTGGGAAAACTGAATAGCTACATGCAAAAGAATGAAACTGGACCACTTTATTACACCATACACAAACAGAAATTCAAAATGGATTAAAGGCCCAAATGTGAAACCATAAAATTCCTAAAAGAAAACCTAGACAGTAATCTCTTGCACATTGGCCTTAGCAACATATTTAAAGATACGTTTCCACAGGCGAGGTAAAACAAAAGCAAAAATAAACTATTGGGACTTTGCCAAAAGAAAAGCTTTTGTACAACAGAGGAAGCCATCAGCAAAATGAAAAGGCAACTTACTGAACGCGTGAAGATTCTTCAAATGATATATTCAATAAGGGGCCAATATCCATATAATATCCATATAAAAAAACTTATACAACTCAACATAAAAAAAGAGTAATCAGAATTTAAAAATGGGCAGAGGACCTGAATAGACATTTTTCTCAAGAAGACATAGAGAGGGCAAACGCACACATGAAAAGATACTCAACATCACTAATCATCAGAGAAATGCAAATCAAGACCCCTAGTTATATATAACCTCATATCAATGAAAATGGCTAGTACCAAAAATACAGGAAGTAACAACTTTTGGCTTGAATGAGGAGAAAAGGGTTTCCACACTGTTTATGAAAAGGTAAGTTGGTGCAACCAACGTGGAAAACAGTATGGCTGCCCCCCCAAAAAATAATTAAAAATTAGAGGTATCATATGAACTGGTAATTCCACTTCTGGATGTTTATCCCAAGAAAATGAAAACCCTAATTTAATAAAATATATATGTCCCTATGTTTATTGCAACATTATTTACAATAACCAAGAAATGGAAGTAACCCAAGGGTCAACTGTAGATGAATGGAGAAATATATATTTATATATACATACATACACACACACATATATAAATATATACATAATATTAGTCTTCCATTGAATAGAATGAGATCTTGCCATTTGCAACATGGGTGGACCTAGAGGGTATTATGCTACGTGAAATAAGTCAGAGAAAGACAAATGTATGATTCACTTATATGTGCAATCTAAAAAACAAAGCAGATGAGGGCACCTGGGTGGCTCAGTTGATTAAGTGCCTGACTCTTGATTTCTGCTTGGTCATGATCTCGTGGTTGGTAAGATCGAGTCCTGTGTTGGGCTCTGCATTGATAGCATGGAGCCTGCTTGGGATTCTCTTTCTCCCTTTTTCTTTCTCTCTTCCTGTCTCTCTCTTCTTCTCTTTCTCAAGATAAATAAATATTTAAAAAAAGATAAAGCAAATGAACGAACAAAAGCAGCCTTTTAAATACAGAACACAAACCTGTGTTTGCCAGATGTTTATCTGGAGGAGGTAGATGATTAAAGGGAGAAACAGGTGACGGGGATTAAGATGTATAAACTTGCTCTAAAGTAATATTGTCGCAAAGATAAATATATAGCATAGAGAATATAGGCAATAATAATGTAATAATATTCTGTAGTAACTAATTATGACATACTTGAGTAATACACAAAGTTGTCGAATCATTATGTTGTGTACCTGAATGTAATATAACATTGCATGTCAACTATGCTTCAGTAAAAAAAAAAAAAAAAAAAAAGTGTTATTTTCTATTTTTAAATACATTGCAGACAAATTTGGTTTTGTGAAGAAGCATTTATTTAAGCTTAGCCCTTGTTTGTGTCAGCGACATCTTCACTTACCAATGTTGTCTTCATAGTTTTATACCTACAGAGTGATTCACCATATAAACCTAAGTATTATATCGAACACTATCGTAAGGGTCAGTGTAAATCTAAGTGATTTTCTGTAATGATACAGCTCATTTTTAGGACACTGTTTGGCCAAGGGCCACTGTATGTGTCTTCATATAATAAAGTTGTGCCTCTCCTAGTCAATTATTTTGCTAGAAAATTAGAATCAGCCAGCGAAAGAATGCTCTCTCAGGACCCATCCAGGGAGGAAACTACTGATGAGCGTTGCTCAATTTTCTGTTACACTTCTTATTTTCAAAATCGGAACAGAGGAAATGAACTTATTAAAGGTTATTAAATATCTTTCTACAAGGGCCCGAGAGGCTCTGAAGCCGCTCCCTCAGGAGCCACACCCAAGCACCCCTCAGGGGCTGTCCTAAGAGACAACTTGTCCGAGAACACCAGAAATGCCCCCAAGTGCTGCACCCGAAGAAACGTTCATCTCAGTTCTGACGCTGCACTGGCCAGAAGATTGATGCCCTTCGCGCAGCCTGCTCCTTATTTTGTTCCTTTCTGAAGTTTCAGACAAATGGTCCGACTGACTGATGCTGCGCTCCGTAGACGTAAGGTAGTCTGGCAAATGAACTGTTCTGGTTTCTACCGTTGGATGGTAAAACCCCCAACAGGGAGGGAGTTGATATGGGGTTCAGTAACTCCAAATGATCACAGTTCCTAAGTGAGTAATCACAACTGTGAGATAGATGCAAAGTGGTGTGTGTGTGTGTTGGGGGGGGGGGGGGGTAGGGGTGGAGGATAGGTCATTATGGTAGATTTTGGCATATGGTAGACAAAGGGTCTCTTGGAGGACCTAGCCAGTTTGGAAGTGATCCCAGAGCAAACTTTAAAGACATGGACAGTTTACCTCTTACCCAGCAAACTTCCCAGAGAAATGCTGGCATTTAGCAGGAAAAAAAACAAAAAAGATGAACAACCAGGCATAGTGATCTGACATTTAAAAGTGTGCAGAAGGCTACGGGTAGTTGTCAGCTTCTCAGAGGTATGATAGAATATAAACACTGGAGTTATTAAATGTTTCAACGTGTTGACTCTAAATCCTCAGGAGCTAAAGGAGTAACTAATATTATATTATTTAGGAATCTCAATCATTTGTTTTAGTATTAATATTGGTATTAAATGGCATTTTTCTCATATTAATCATGTTAAACAAAATTAATGTAAACATGGCACTCATTAATATTCATAGGTCAGGTCTATCATGTATAATTACTATCCCTTAGGATACTTTCTCACTTATTAAAAAGTATTTTTATATCCCCTTTTTGTGATCCCAGCTTTAAAGTTCTGTTCTCCTTGCTTCTTGAACCTATTCCTCACAACGTTCTCTATCTCCAAAAGGGGATATCTATTCTGATTTTCACTTCAAGACAGAAAACCTTTCCGACCTCCATTACCAGTCTCCAATTTTTGATTTTGCAGCTCATCTCTTTCGAGAAGCAAGTTCACTACATCACACAAGAAGATGACTCCTTTGTGTTTACTAATCATGAAATTAGTCTGGTTGATGTCTTGGCTATTTACATGCTTGAATACTCAAATATCTATTTTAAGTAGAATTCTTTTATAGAGAAATGCCAATGAACAATGTCGTGTACAGAATTAAGCCAAATTACCTAATTTTTTCAGGCAATTGTAGTTATTAGTGTATTACTCGCAACAAGATCCTTACAGCCGCCTTTCATATAGTAAGAATTTTGGAACTTGGATCACTTCACAAAGATACTTCACTTTTTGAATAGGTAAAGTTTTGTCTTTGATGTGTAACTAATGTGTCTGAAAGGCACTTCTAAAAAGGATCTTTAACCAACTCAGGGCACCTGATTTTTCTTAGCGGAGCAATAATGGTATGTTCAAGTTTCAAAAGGCTGTTAAATGTAATTTGGAGGTAGAAAAGTTCCAAATTTCCTGACTTATTTAAATAACTAAAAACAAAAAGGCTATATTGAGTCACATGCAAATGAATAAAATAGGTCACCTCAACCCTTTAAAAGTAGTCTGTCATTTTGTTGAAGGGGACATTGTACCTAAAAAAACACAAGAGATGCTAAAAATGCTCATTTACTGTTTCAACAAAGATCTTTCCCACAACACCTGCTCATCTTAATTTTCTCTTTTCTAATCATTATCTCATTACTCTCTCCTTCTCCCCCACATTTATTCTCATTTTATTTCTTAATATTCCTCAGACCTTTCTCTGGCAGATTAATTTGCAAATGTAAAATGCTCTGTCATGGTTCTTTGTGACTCTCCTGATCATAGAATAAAACCATGAATGGAAGGAGGATTATAGGTACACATACACAACCTGGACAGAATTGTATACCACCTGCTACATACATAGATTAGGGATTAAACATTTGGTGTTCATCATTCTATCTTAAGTACTTAATCAGTTATATGTACATTTCATACTTGTGTACTGTTTATTTCTTTTTTTTTTAACGTTTTTTATTTTTTGGGGGGACAGAGAGATACAGAGCATGAACGGGGGAGGGGCAGAAAGAGAGGGAGACACAGAATCGGAAACAGGCTCCAGGCTCCGAGCCATCAGCCCAGAGCCTGACGCGGGGCTCGAACTCACAGACCGCGAGATCGTGACCTGGCTGAAGTGGGACGCTTAACCGACTGTGCCACCCAGGCGCCCTGTACTGTTTATTTCATACCATTATTTCCTACCACTTCTTTATCTAGTATCAGCAAATATGAATGGTTTATAAAGATTCATGTTGTTATTACCAATTCCTAATTTCAATTTTATACATTTCCAATTATGTTAAGCACAAGTTTTCAAAACTTTAAGTGTTACCTGAAGCCAGTCATGTAAGAATTATTTAACTTCATTGAAATTCACACAGATTGCTCAGAATACTTATTTTTGGTACGAATGTAGTTTTATTTTTATAGTGTCCCTTACTGGATTTATAATGGCATGAAAATGATCAATACATTCCTTTATACATAATACTGTGAATAAACTTAATAGTTTTTAAAGATACATATGCCAGAAGCAACAAGGATATACAAAGTTAATAAAAATTTGCCTTTTCTCAGTACGTGTTTATGACTATTCAATCAACCATAGAATTCTAGGTGCCCTAAGGCACAGGTTATCAAAACCTGCCTGATCCTCAGAAACATCTGGATTGGATTTTGTCTTATTTATTGGCAATTATATGGTTGCACTCTCCACAATGGATTTTGGATGCAAAAATCCCTCTTGATTTTTACTTTCCCAGAAGATTTTAATTACCAAGGAAACTCAGTAATTCCTGCACGACAGTGCTGTTTTAGCCCTCGCTTCTCATTCTTCTGACTTGCCAGATTGACAAAAGGTTCTTGCCGCCTATGTGCTGTTGCAGTGGAGAATCTTTGTAGGTACATGCTGCCATTTCACTCTTCAATCTCATCTTCTTTCACTTTGCTGGCTCCTCATTTTGATCGTGTTCTTACTCTCTGAGTATGCTCTGGGGTGGATACTTCTGGCCAACCATTGCTTTCTAGTCTGTCTATACAGGCCTAGAAATTGGATGTTTATCTCACAACCAAGAATCAGTGTACTCTAAGGGAGAATTTTAAGATTTTTATCCTATGGAGCGCCTGGGTGGCTCAGTCAGTTAAGCGTCTGACTTCGGCTCAGGTCATGATCTCACGGTTCGTGAGTTCAAGCCCCACGTCGGGCTCTGTCCTGACAGCTCGGAGCCTGGAGCCTGTTTCAGATTCTGTGTCTCCGTCTCTCTGACCCTCCCCCGTTCATGCTCTGTCTCTCTCTGTCTCAAAAATAAATAAACGTAAAAAAAAAATAAAATAAAATTTTTATCCTAATTATCTGTTGTTAAAAAAAAAAACTTTAAATGTGTAAGTTTTTAGGGACTAAATTGTGTCCGTCAAAATTCATAAATAGAAGTCCTAACTCCAAATGAGATTGTATTTGGAGATACAACCTTTAAGGTGATTAAGATTAAATACGCATAAGTTTGGGACTCTAATCCAATATGGCTGATGTCCTTACAAGAAGAGTAAGAGACCTGAAACCTCTCTTTTTACTATTTGAGGACAAAGCAAGAAGGTGGTCATTTGCAAGCCAACAAGAGATTCCTCCTCAGAAACTGAATTGGCCAGAAGCTTATTTTGAACTTCTCAGACTCTAGAATTTAAAAAAAAATAGTTTTGTTGCTTAAACCATCCAATCTGTGGTATTTTGTTATGGCAGCCTTAGCAGACTAAAACATGGGAATACATGCAATCCTCTGATACAGAAATTCTCTAATTAGAATTGGTATGATCTTGGGAAGATTATTAATTTTACTTCTAAAATCAACTTTACAGTCAATGCCACAAGTTTGGTTATAATATAATGCCTTTGTTTGGGAGGAATCAGGAAGATTATAGGGTATCTCATCAGCATGCAATCTATATAAAATTGCCTCTGTACTAACTGAGGTAAAAAAGTGACAATGCTGGGGTATAGTTATATAGATATAATTTAAATATATTTTGTACTTATTAATACATATGCAATTAAATACAATATCTCTGTCATTATTTAATGTTCATCCATTTATTCTTTAAACACATTTATGGAACATTTAAATATTTGCTTATTACTATACATTGAACATACCAAAACAAATCAAGCAGTAGTCTGTGACCTCAATAAGTACAAATTCTATTGAATAATATCCAAACAAGTGAGGGGAGGTATAGACACAGCAATCACGTGAGTACATGGATGAAACCCTGAACCCAGAGTAGGTTTAACAGAGAGGGAAATAAGAAAAAATAAACAAAGAACTATTCACCATCCAATAAGAGATTGTAAATAAAGTAATTCGTGCAAAACAGTAGGAGAGAGAAGCAACAGTACAGCTATGTACTAGAATTTGCAAGGTCAGGGCAAGAAAATGAAAGGTAAAGGGAAAAATACAAACGTATCAGAACCAAATAGTCAATAATTGTCTGTAATATGCAAGAAGTCAATGGGGAATCTTTGAAAAGTTTTAAGCCATTAGATTTACACGTCATGCTATTTACTGTGATCACAGTAGAAAATTGATAGCACTGGAATAATGCTGGAGGGAAAGGAGTCTCTCTTGGACCCATTGTAATAGGATGGGTGAAAATTAGGGCTTTATAGACAAGATTAACAGAGAGGATAATAATAGTTCATATATGGTTATGGAACAGATAAAATGTAATAACAAATTAGAAGTGTAACCTATGGAAAAAAGGATAGTCAATGACTAGGTAACTCAGTTGCATTTTTTTCTACAACAGAAGAAAAGAGAATTTCATGTGATCAGTAATTAATGTTTTGCACTCTTGTAATATTTGAGATTTTTGACTGACATTTCATCAATATAGTATTAGAGTCTAACACAAGATATAAAAAAGTCCAATATGGTAGGACTTTTCTTTCATGACATCTTCTTCATGAAATCTTGTCACTTCCTGTGGTAGGTGGAATGGGCCTTTCCCAAGAGGTCCATAACCTAATCCTCTGGAATACTTCATTTTTCATGGCAAAAGAGCCTTTGTGGATAGAATTAAGGTTAAGGGACCAGGAAATGAAGATATCATCCTTTATTGTCTGGGTGGGCCCAATATAATCACGAGTCCCTGAAAGTACAGGATCTTTTCCAGCTAAGTTAGAGAGAGATGTAAGGATAGAAGAAGAACAAGACAGACATGATACTGTTGGCTTCTGATGATGGAGGAAGAAGTCAGAGTCCAAAAACGTAGTTCCTCTAGGACCTGGAAAATCCAAGGAGAAAGATTCTCCCCCAAAATACACATAGCCTTGAACATCTTGAATTTCGCTTGATAGGTCCTATGTCAGGACCTCTGACCTATAGAACAGTAAGATACCAAATTTATGTTGAGTTTCTAAAGATGTAGTAATTTATTCAACAGATATTGAAAACTATTGCAGATGTTTTTTAAAATTTTTTTAACATTTATTTATTTTTGAGACAGAGAGAATGAACAGGGGAGGGTCAGAGAAAGAGGGAGACACAGAATCTGAAACAGGCTCCAGGCTCTGAGCTGTCAGCACAGAGCCCAATGCGGGGCTCGAACCCATGGGCCTAGAGATCATGACCTGAGCCAAAGTCGGACTCTTAACCGACTGAGCCACACAGGCGCCCCCATTACAGATTTTCAAGCCAGCAGTGGTGTGCTACTATTGCAAAGGCTGAAAACTGTACAAATGGGGGTGGAGTGAAGCACTGAGAAGAAAGTAAAAGAATTTTGAGGAGCATGATTAAAAAACAAAGAGACAAACTAACTAACTAACAACACCACCACCAAAACTTCTACTGCCTTGAATAGAAGTATGATTTTTAAAAACTTCTCCTGAACACTCAGAAAGAAGTGGGGAACTTAGCAGAGGAAACCTAAATTGCCTTAGAGAATACATAAATCATTGTAAACAGTCTATTAGTAGAAACCTGGACTCTAAGGACGTTGTGATGAAGGTTCAGAAGGAAATGGAAAGATTGTGTTTTACTACCTTTCTTATAATAGAAAATATAGCAGAGTGTACCCTGTAGTTATATGGGCAGCAGAGATTATAAGGGATGAACTTGGGTATATAGCTGAGGAAATGTCCAAGGAAGGTATTGACGGCCTTGTTTCTTCTTGTTGCTTATAGTAAGATAGGTGAGGAAAGAGATAAAGTATTGGAAGAGCTGTTAAACAAAAAGGAAATAAAACTAGATAATTTAGGAAATTATCAGCCTATCTGGGTTGCAAAACATGCTAAAATTAAGAAATTGACCAACAGGAAAGCATGCTCTAGCGAAAAAGCCAAGACTATGATTATACTACCCACTGCTAATAGCTGGAACAACAACAAATTTCGGAGTATACAGTCACACCAAAACAAGAAATTAAGGAAGACACAAACAGATCCCTTCTATCAAACCAGACAAAATCTAGGAAGCTTAAGAGATCTACCTTTCAATCTCCCTTGGGGGCCCCCCTTTTCTAAATGAGTGATTCCCAAAGGCTTTCCTTATCCTCTGGTGTCTTCACTTTAATGGTTCTAGAAGTTTTCATCCAAATTCATGGCTTTGACTGCCACTCGTATACTAGAACTAAGGGCTCTAGATACCTATATTCTGGGCTCTATTCATCTTCACTTGAATTTCTGAAATGAACTATGAATCAAAATAGATTTTATGCCTTTTTTCCTTTCAAACTCCAAAATTATTCAATAAAATAAAATATTTCTAAAGCACCAACACTTTAAATTGATTTCAGATGGCTCCCACTGCCTTTCGTCTCTCCTGACAGTCTGACAAAGTTTCCTTTTTTCTTTAACACAAAATAAATGACCATGTATAAATAATTTATATTCACACTAGAAGCTCATTTGTTAGGCAAAACTATGATTGAGAAATAGCCTTACTAAAAAATTCCTTGATTCTCAGCACATTAAACAAACACTAACAGGGTTTGAAGAAACCCACTCTGGACATAATTATCAAGCTTGATGTCCTGCCATTTTCCCACATTTGTTTCTTAGTCACATTGTGCCATATTTTAGTTCTACAAATGTGTATATCGAATTTCTTGACTTTTGTTCCTGTTAAACTTTATATTTCTCTTCCCCCTCCTTTAAATAAATTCCTTGCCCTTACCCCTTTCACTTCTCAGAGGCAACAATTTCTAAACTCTTTAGTTTTTTAAGCAAAGATTTCTAAGTATAGATGTCTTATAATCACACACCTAGAGGAGCAACCACTTCATCATCTGATTTCTTTTCCTTTTGAAACCATGATGTGTAGAGACATTTTTTGTTTCTAAGGAAAACCAGAAGGAACTCAATCCCAGCCCTATCAGATCAAAACTACTATTACGACCACTGGTGCCCTTATTAGATTCTCCTCAAAGTCTTCAATAGTGAAAAAAAGGGGTGTCAATAAAGCACAAGGTCCTAATCTAATCATTTTATCAGTTTTTGTGTGAATCTACATTCAGTATTTTCATTATTGTGACTATGCAAATGCTGACAGCTGACCAACTAAGGAAATATAATTTTTAATTTACTAGTTTTTGTTGAAATTAACAATTGCATTATTTTTTTTTTAATTTAAATTCCAGTTAATTCACATACAGTAATATTAGTTTCAGGTGTAACATATAGGGATTCAACACTTCCTTTCAACACTCAGGGATCATCATAACATATGTCCTGCTTAATCTCTTCATCTATTTAACCCATCTCCCCAGTCACCTCCACTGTGGTAACCATCAGTTTATTCTTTATAGTTGAATCTGTTTCTTGGTTTGCCTCTAAAATGGCTCTTTAAAAATTTTATTTAAATTTATTTATTTATTTTGAGAGAGAGAGAGAGAGAGAGAGTGAGTCAGGGCAGGGGGGGCAGACAGTGAGGGAGAAAGAGAATCCCAAGCAGGCTCCAAGCTGTCAGGGCAGAGCTCAATGCAGGGCTCAAACTCACAAACTGAGAGAACATGACCTGAGCCTAAATCAAGAATCAGATGCTTAACTGACTAAACATCCCAGGTGCCCCTAAAATTGCTTTTCTAATGTCAATACTTAATTATTCCCTGATATATAAGACACAATTTAATAAAATTTTCATATAATTAACCTTAACAGGGAATCTCTGATTCCCACCACTATGTCTCCCTATCCTTCCACTGCTCTGCTCTCACTCCAAGAACTCCGACACTCTGTCTTTTGGCTTAAGTCTTGACTGCTTCTTTTCTCAAGTGATTTCTTTTACAAAGGTATTATTTTCCTATGCTTTCTACATATAGCATATAAAACATGGTAGATGTTACTTCTCCAGTATGGTAGATTAAAATTCTCTTTTGTTAAGATGAGTAAGATTTCATATATTCACATATGTAAATGAAGATGGCACAATAGTCCCTGGATGGCAAAGAAACATTTATAAATAGTAATTCCAATTTATTATGCTTAGAATTACTATATTTAATGTTTATTTATTTTTGAGAGAGAGAGAGAGAGAGAGAGAGAATGCGTGAGACTGGCAGAGCGCTAGGAGACAAAGGATCCAAAGTGGGTTCCGTGCCGACAGCAGAGAACCTGATGTGGAGCTCAAATTCAAGAACCACAAGGTCATGACCTGAGCTGAAGTTGGAAGCTTAACTGACTGAGCCACCTAGATGCCCCTGAAATTACTATTTTTAAATAGGCAAAACTAAATGCAGTCTCCCATATGGCCCATCTTTTCTGAGTATAGGATTAGACTTTGATGTCTGTGGAAAACACTGGCTTTCAAGTAAAACATGGAAGGAAATCATCCTTATCTTTTTCAGGTGAAAACTCAAATTGGCTGCGCACCTGGGTGACTCAGTCAGTTAAGGGTCCAACTTTGGCTCAGGCCATGGTGTCACTGTCCATGAGTTCGAGAGACTCACGCTCTGTCTCTCTCAAAAATAAATTAAAAACATTAAAAATTTAAAAAAAAAGAAGTTGAATTTGCACCATTTTTTATCAGACTCTCCTTGAGTCCTTCAATGTTTGAGGAGGGACAATGATAACTGAAGTCTTAAGTGGCTAGATCCATTTAGAAGGCAGAAGATGGGGGTTGTAGTAGTACTTAAAAAAAAAAAATCAGGCTGGAATTTTCAGAACAAAGAGTATGGCCTTTTGGAAATCAAAATACAATGCAACAAGGACAAAGTGTGAAATCTGAGGAGAGAAAGAGAGATTTAAGATATTAAGAAAGATCAATATGGTAAACCCTTTATTTAAAGTTCTAAGTATGTGTTATGTTGAATTTTGCCCCCACCCCCACAAAGGTAAGATGTCTTAACCCTCAGTACCTTAGAATATCACCACATTGTACAGAGTATGTACAGAGATAATGAAGTTAAAATCAGATCATTAGGGTGGGCCCTGAGATACATGACCCATATTCTTAGAGAAAGGAGAAATTTGGCTGTAGAATCAAACAGGAACAGAGGGAAGACTCTTTAAAGCGACTGAGGGAATGTCATGTAAAGGCAGATTGAGTGCTGTATCTACAAGCCAAAGGATGCCAAATAATGTTATAAAACCACTGGAAGTTAGCAGAGACATAGTACTGATTCTTTCTTCTCCACAGTCCTCAGAGGTAACAAACCCTAAAGAGCTTGATTTTGGACCCCTAGCCTCTAAAACTCTGAGACAATTATTATTTTAAGTCACCCAACTTGTGGGTTGTGTTTTACCAGCCCTAGGAAATAAGTCTACGATGTATTCCTTCATTTTGTATATTAAATAAGAATCTCTATTCTTGAAGTTTAATTGATTCCTCTATACCTGCAGTCCACTTCAGGTAAGATCACTTTTAAACATCTTTCTAGATTTTTCTGATGGAGTTTTTTTAATTTTAATATAATTTTCTTCAGTCATTAATTTTAGAAAGTTTATGAATTTGGGCTATCGAAAGTGTATAATTAGCATACAATGCTCTTTATTTCTCCCCAAAGTTTGTTTTACACATTAGTATATTCATTTTAAAGTGAATTACCTTGTAAGCTTTTTGTTCTGGTAACTTCAGGCAGTTTCAGCATATATCAATATTCTTACCTTTTCTTCTACCACTCTTCCACATGTCATTTTGTTTCCTTTTTCTGTTAGCTATACATTTATTTTACATTGTGAAGACTAATATTACTTATGTTGCAACACAATCTTCTTGGTTTTTTATTTATTGCAATAAAAGCTATAATATATACATCATGTTAATGTCATTACTATTGTCATTTTGGGACTGAAAAATATGGTAGGAATATCACACTTATTTTTCTTGGCTTCAGTGATTTGATAGTTCTGCTACTTAGAAGAAGAAGAGGGGCTCCAGCATCAATGTTAAATGGGTTCAGGAAATAATATCAATTACAAAATGATATACCAAAATTCTTGTGTGTGTGTACACACACACACACACACACACACACACACAGACACACCTCCTTCCCAAAAAGAAAAACAAAACAGTTCAGAGGGAAAACACATTACAAAAACTACATACAACATATAAATAGCCATGTGTCCAAAACCACAACCTTGACAAACAACTGGCCATAAACACAGCAGTGCATTCATCAGTCCCAATCCCCTTACCTGTACTGGAAAGCCTGACTGGAAAGGTCTCTTTTATGAGAGCAGTAATACCATTCATGAGAGTTCCACCATCTCATAGCCTAACCACTTCCCAAAGAACCTACCTTCCAATAATTCATTGGGTTTTAGATTTCAACATGATAAATTTTGGGAAACACAAATATTCAGTCTGTAGCATATATTTAAAAATAATACATTTGCCTTTTTGTGTCTAAATCATTTTATAGAGGCATTTAATCACATGAGTCAGCTACTCATACATTTATCTTTCACATACATTAAAAACAATAACCAGCAAGACTTTCTGAAAGAAGGCCAGGATTGTAAAACTCAGAATTTAATGTCATTTCTTTACTGAAAGTATTCACTTAAATAGAATAACTGCTGCTTTCTTCCATCTCTCATTTTCAAGTAATTTCTACATTAAAAACCTACACCTTACAGATGGATATAGCTAAAAAGACAAAGCTCATTCATTAATGTGTTGATTTTTACAGTAATTGCTTATCAAAGTCATGTGCCAATTATCATTTACCACTGCAAATGCAGAAGAGAACAATTAAATGTCCTGCCTTCATGAAAGTCACAGTTTGGCAGTGTAGGACATTAAATGAACAATAATAAACGTGATAGTTGCAAGAAAATTATAGTTCCCAATAGTATCTAAGTTCAATGTAGGGGCAAGCACGAGGGTGGAGGTGAGGAAAGCTGTCGTTGAGGAACTGATCTTAAACTCAGAGATGAAATACACAATTGTGAGTAACCTTGATGAATTAAAGTGGTGGACTTTATGTGAACATGGAACTTGTAGTCATTCTCACAGCACATTCCAACAAACCATGAAACAGAGGGAAGACAATATTTTTGTTGGTGTGATTGCCCTATTAAAATAAGCTTGCTTCATTATAAATGATAATCTACATTGAGGGAATCCCTGTCGTTCTCATTTGCACAGTGAATAGGTGAAAAGACTACAGAACCAGGTAAAAGTTGCTGGGCAGTCCTTCTGTACATCAGTGCTGACTAAAATAGAGACCCGTAAGACCCCAAAAAAGCAAAATTTGGCAGACTGTGTTGAAATTGTGATCTCATCTACAGAAATTATGGGTACTGCCTTTTTCACTCTTCAAAATAATGAAAGTGATTAACTGACAGAAAATATATACTTTGTATGGTAGGATTTTATTGAAATTAGACTAGGGACAAATGGACTTACTCTGCTAGGAACCTAATTAGGAAATAAACTCAGAGAAATTCAGAGACTGTAGATAGATTTATACTTTTGAAAATGCCACTCTCCCCAAATAAAATTATTATATTGTCTTACTAGGAAAATATAATCTTTACATAAAGCCTATGTGACATTTCCCAGAAATCAGAAGGAATAAACCAGTTGTTAAGCTACAAGAGGGGGCTTGAGAATTTGCTAGGGAAGGTTGAAAATGAAACTAGTCAATTGTAAAAGTGACTTAGCAAATAACTTTAGAATTATACCTTCACTGTAAAAGTGAAATTGATGTCCCAAATTCCATGCAACACATCTGACAAAGAAACAAACAAAATGACCCACTAAGAATAAAGGAAAGACAATCTGCAATGGTTTTATCAGTTAAGATCTTTCACAACTGAATTTTAAATTTTCTAAGTCACAATGGGTGCCCCTGGAAGTCAGTTTCCCCATTACCTATAGCCATTGCACATTCATCAAAACCAAGTAATTGACATTGATGTTACTATTAAGTAAATTCCAGCTTTTATTTGGATTTCAATTTTCCATTAGGTCACTTTTCTCTTCCAGAGTCCTACCCATGTTATCAAACATTCCCTTGTCCAGTCTCCTCTGGTCTGTGACAGTCTCTGTCTTTCCTTGTTTTTCATCATCTTAACAGTCTTGAGTACTGGATGGGTGTTCTGTACAATGTCTTTCAATCTACATTTGTTGGTGGCTTTTCTCATGTTCAAATTGAGGTTATGGGTTTTGGATGAAAAAAAAAAAAAAAACACACAGAGGGAAGAGCCCTTCTTTTACTACCATATCAAGGCAAAGTATCTCCATAACGTCATTGGTGATATTAACCTTTGTCTCTTAGTCAAGGTGGTACAGGAACTGACCAAGGCACTTTGGAAAAATAGTGTTTTGATTACATCATGTGAGGATCAAGGAAAGGTAACTATAAACAAACACTGTACTCTAGTTACATTTCTCAAGGGCATGTGGTTAACAATTCTGAAAATACTTTATCAGTTTATTGGGATTGAACAAATAAGTGAAAGGTAGGAGTCTGATTCCTTACGGTCACAGACGAAGCTAAAGATAATTAAGAATGGAGGATTCAAATGAAACTTTGGGGGATGGATTAGAATCAGTGACCTTGTTATAAACCAATATACCTAACGGCATCCCACAAACTCTGGTATCATAATTTTTATATAATTAAAATACTAATATCTTTCTTGATTTATTATCTGCCCCAGGGGTTAATTACATGTGTTTGTTTTAGTTCTAAACTTTGGGAGATTTTCCAAAGTTTATTATTGATTTCTAGTTTAGTTTCGATGGGGCTAGAGAACATACTTTAAAATTATTAAAGTTTGTTGTGTGTCCCAAAATACATTCCATCTTGAACAATGTTCCAAGTGCACATGAAAAAAGTTATATTTTGGTGTTCTTGCTTCATAAAAATGTTAATGAAGACAAGTTGGTTGATAATGTTCTATTCTTCTTACCAATTTTTGAAAGATGTACGTTAAAATAGCTGCCCATATTTGGGGATTTGACCATCTCAGAAGTTATAACAGTGTTAATTCTGAAACTCTTATTATGTTCATAAACTTTCAAATTTTAATGTCCTCTGGATAAATGGAGCCCATTATTATCATGAAAAAATGGATTTAAAAAAAACAACATCCTGGTATGGTCTTTGATCTGAAATCTACACTATCTGGTATTTAGTTATTCCAACTCTTCTTTCAGTAGTGTTAGAATGATAGACTTTTTCACCCCTTCCTTTAAACCATATATGTATTTGATTGAAAAATGCCTGTGCTCTATGCAGCACGTAGTTAAGTGTTGCCTTTCATTCTAAAAATCTGATTTGTAAATGAGGGTATTTAGATCATCTACACGTAATGAGATTA
Organism: Panthera pardus; assembly: GCF_024362965.1. NCBI lineage: Eukaryota > Metazoa > Chordata > Mammalia > Carnivora > Felidae > Panthera > Panthera pardus. Next base: position 41,649,615 of record NW_026526655.1, on the reverse strand, counting down.
TTGATACGGTTAGGTTTATATCTAGCATCTTAGTATTTGGTTCATACTTGCCTCTGCTCTTCTTTCCTTTTCAGGGTTCTGCCTTCTTTTTGTTTTTTAAAAAAATTATATTAAATTTCATTTTTAACTAATTAACTATATCTCACTTTATTTTAGTGCTTCATTTGGGGGTCAGAGTATATAACTTTACCTTATTAAGGTGTACTTTGAAGGATGTTATACTGCTCTATGAATGGTAAAAGAATCTTTAAAATGTATATTTCCACTTCCCTGTTCCCAAGCTCGATGCTATTAAAGTAAATGTCAAACATTTTTATTATATTGTTTCTACAGACCGCAAAACACATGGCTATTTTTCTCTACTTAAACTCAAGTATATTTTAAATAGATTTTAATAAAATAATCTTCCATTTGTACTCAATTTATCATTTCTAATGCTAGACAAATAGAAGAGGAAAAATGTAGACAGATGGATCAAATATGTCAATGGAATAGATCTTTCAAAAATAGGATCATACACATATAAGCAACTAATCTTGCCTGAGGGAAAAAGTACTTTATTGAAGGTTTTTTTTGTTTTGTTTTGTTTTTTGTTTTTTGTTTTTAAAACAAGGGCCATGACTCTTCCAAACAGAGAAATAGAAAAGAAAAACTTTAATCCATACCTATACCATATAGCTTTAAAACGTGTATTGAAAATAATGTAAATCTGAAATTCCTAAAACTTCCAGAAGGAAACAAGACAATCTTCGTGATTAGTTAGGCAGATTTCTTAGATATATCACCAGAATTATGATCCATAAAAGAAGAAACTGACATTTTGGACTTAAAAAAATAAGTCTTCCCTTTTCAATCTTGATAAGAGAACAGGAAGACAAAACACTTATTAGGAAATAATATTTGAAACCCCTATTTCATAAAGACATATTCTAAATATGTAAAAGTTTTCAATATTCAGTAATTAAAAAAACACACTAATACACTAAGTAAAAAAATGGACAGAATATATGAACAGACATTTCAATAAAAAACACACATGAAAAAGATGCACATGAAAGATGTTTAGTCATTAGGAAAACACAAATCTAAAACCACAATGTGCTAAAACTACACATTATAATAGTCAAAATGAAAACTTCTGGCCATACCGCATGTTGGCATGATGTAGAAGAAATGAACTTTAATTCACTGCCAGTGTGAACTGAACTGAGTATTACAAACACAGCCAACAATTTGGCAGTTTCTTACAAAAGTCATTACAAATCTATCACACATTCCAGCCATTCAACCCCTAGCATTAACCCAAGAAAAAAGAAAGCTTATGAGCACTCAAAACACTGGAAACACAAATATCAACAGGTGAATCAAGAAGTTATGGTACATTCATAGAGTGGAATGCTACGCAGCATTAAAAAGTAATAAGCTACCAATGTAAAAATATATGTGAAATCCTGACTGAAACTCAGAAAAGTTATGTTGATCAACAGAAACCATATTACTGCCCTCCTCTCCGAAATATGTTCATATGACAAAATTGCATTGACATAAAATTCCAGGAAATTCAATCTATTCGAATGGAAAGCAAATTACTGATTGCTAGAGGGAAAAGATGGAGTAAGCAGTCGTAGGAGGAAGAGATTATAAACTGATACAAGTAAATTTCAGGGGAATAATTGGTATGCTCATTATATGGGCCATGGTGATAATTTTTTAAACATATATACACCCAGGAAACTATGAAATTGTGAACTGGAATATGTGCAACTTATATCAATGATAACCTAACAAAGCTGTTAAATAAAATCTATTGAGAAAACACGTAAGAGTGGCAAACTCTTATTTTCTATTTGTATTTATGCAAATATTTACTCAATATATAAGAAGATAAGTACTAGTGACCTTTAGATCTCATTAAAAAGTAGGGACGCCTGGGTGGCTCAGTCGGTTGGGCGTCCGACTTCAGCTCAGGTCACGGATCTCACGGTCCGTGAGTTCGAGCCCCACGTCGGGCTCTGGGCTGATGGCTCAGAGCCCGGAGCCTGTTTCCGATTCTGTGTCTCCCTCTCTCTGCCCCTCCCCCGTTCATGCTCTGTCTCTCTCTGTCTCAAAAATAAAATAAACGTTAAAAAAAAATTAAAAAAAAAAAAGTGAACTGGTAGATTAAAGAGTCAACATGTGGAGGAGTAGGGATACCAGAATTTCCCTCCTCCCTGAAACTCAGCAATATTGAAGTCAGAACACTTGGAATTTCAGGAATCCAGGCTACAGTCTGATAGAAACCCGTCCAAGGGCATTTGGAGACACTTTGGTGGTTCAGAGGTGTGTGTTTGTGAATTGGAAAAGATAAAACAGGTGGCATAGGTACAGAAGAGGGAGGTGGAACTTCTTTGGTGGAGAAACAGAAGAAAGAGAAAGACAGGCTGTGGAAGTGTTGGATTGTATTTAGACAAGAGGAAAACCTCCAGGACCATGGTCTGGAAGGCGAAGAATACAAAGAGAGACAGTTTCGACTTTGCAAACAGACTTAGGAGTAAAAATTGGAGATTTCACTGTTGCAGGACTATCTCTGGACCAGAGCCACTGCCAGCGCACGAGTCTGTGCCACAGCCAGCATGCCTGTGCTGCTGCTTGTGTGTGCACCTGGGGAGAAGGAGAGCAAGCCCCGGGTTTTCTAACGCTCTCAGGGGTGCACTGCAAGAAAGCCATCTCCTCCATCGAGTACTGTGAGAAGAGGGTTTCCTGAACTTCCAAGAACAAAAGACGCTGCAGGATCCAACCTGAGCATCTGTTGGCCAGGCAGAGTGGTGCCATCCCAGGTCCATACAAAGTGGGATCCTGTAAGGCGTTGGGTTTTGAATTCCAGTTGATCACTGGGGAGGCTCGAGAGACCGTAGAGCAGGGCAAACTGGCTGCCCGCGCCACGCTGCTCTGGGAGGGCTGCCTGATCAGTGTGGTTTGGGACATCTGGTCCAAGCAGGAGAGATTGGGGTGTCTCCATTTTTCTCCCCATCACCGACAAGGTGGGGCTTCAGTGAAAGGGCCAGCAGCACCCAGTGGAGACAAACCCACTTACACAAAACCCTGCCCCTCCCAGACTAGTAACTGCTTACCTACCAGAGTGAGATTGACACTCACTGAACCAGTTGCCCTCCTCACCCCCATCCAGACCAGCACAGCCATGGTCTCCAAGGCACCAAGGGACAACTGTCCTGCAGTTTTGTATGTTATTCTAGTTTTGTTGCTGTTGGTGTTGTTGCTGTTATACTTCTTTTTCTCTTTATTTTTTATTTTTTTTTTCTTTATTTCCTTCTCTTCTCTTTTCCCTGCCTTAATCTACTCTCCTATATATTTTTACTTCCCCCCATGGAATCAGCCTTATAGCTTCTGATTTGATTTTTGGTCAATTCTTATCATATACACGTTTTTTTTTTTTTTCTTTCTCTGTTCTGCTTGTTTGTTTGTTTAATCAGGCATTTCTACTATATTCTTTTTGTAACTTTTCTGTATCTCCTTCTTTATTTTCCTCTCTTTCTGGATAAATTCTTTGATTACCTGACTAGTCTTTCTATTTACCCCTATCACTTCTCTCTTAGTGTGGGATAAGATTTCTTCCCCTTCCCCCCACCTCCTCCTTTCCAGGGTTGCTTCAAAAAAACAAATCAAAGCACAGCTGGTGGATGGTCCAATCCACCACTACAAGAAGTGAGATAAAGAAGCCAAGACACAACAACAGAGTGCACATAACACACTCCAAAAACATTTCCTGAAGTTCCAGGCCCTGGACAGTATATGACCCTTTTTAATTTAGTAGTACTCACAGGTGAAGGACACACAACAAGTTATTAAAACATGTAAAGGATAGAAAACTAGCCAAAATGACCAAACAGAATTCTCCTTAAAAGAAATTCCAGGAAGAAATGACAGCCAAAGAATTGCTCAAAACAGATATAAACAATATATCTGATGAAGAATTTAAAATAATAAGACTAACAGCTGGGCTTGAAAAAAGCATAGAAGACAGCAGACAATCTATTGCTGCACAAAATCAAGGAAATAAGAAATAGTTATGATGAATTGAATGTTGTAAATGAGGTGGAAACAAACTAGATGCAGTGACAGCAAGGATGGGAGAAGCAGAGGAAAGAATAGGTGAAATAGAAGATAAAATTATGGAAAATGACGAAGCTGAGAAAAGGCAAGAAAGGAAATTACTAGATGAGGGAAAAATCAGAGACCGAAATGATTCAATGAAATAAAATAATGTTTATATCCTATGATTTACAGAAGAGGAAGAGAGAAAGAAAGGGGCAGAAGGTTTATTTGAACAAATTACAGCTGAGAACTTTCCTAATCTGGGGAAGGAAACAGGCATCCAAGTCAGGAAGCACAGAGAACTGCCTTCAGATCAACACCAAGACATATCATAGCAAAACTGGCCAAACACAAAGATAAAGAGAGTATTCTGAAAGCAGCTAGGCACAAATGGGACTTAACATATAAAAGTAGACACATGAGGGTAGTAGCAGACCTGTCCACTGAAATTTGGCAGGCCAGACGTGAGTGGCAGAAGATATTCAATGGCTGATAGGAAAAATAAGCAGCCAAGAATCCTTTAACCAGCAGGGCTGTCATTTAGAATAGGAGAGATAAAGGCCTTCCGAAACAAAAACTAGATGAGTTCATGACAACTAAACCAGCCCTGCCAAACATCCTAAGGGAGACTCTGAGTTAAAAGCAGCAAAATCTACAAAATACCAGACACAACACCACAAGCACAAAACCTACAGATAACACAATAACACTAAATCCATCTTTCAATATTCACTCTAAATGTAAATGCCCCAATCAAAAGAAATAGGGTATTAGAATTGATTTTTTAAAAAAATGGGACTCATCTATATGCTGCCTACAAGAGACTCATTTTAGACCTGAGGACACCTGAAGATTGAAAGTGAAGGGACGGAGAACCATCTATCATGATATGGGATATCAAAAGAAAGTTGGAGGGGCACCTGGGTGGCTCAGTCAGTTAAGTGTCCAACTTCAGCTCAGGTCATGATCTCACAGTTTGTGAGTTTGAGCCCCGTGTCGTGTTCTGTGCTGACAGCTCAGAGCCTAGAGCCTGCTTTGGATTCTGTGTCTCCCTCGCTCCCTCTCTTAAGAACAAACATTTAATGGGGCACCTGGGTGGCTTGGTCTGTTAAGCGTCCAACTTCGGCTCAGGTCATGGTCTTATGGTCCGTGAGTTCGAGCCCCACGTCGGGCTCTGTGCTGACAGCTCAGAGCCTGGAGCCTGTTTCAGATTCTGTGTCTCCCTCTCTCTCTGCTCCTCCCCTGTTCACGCTCTGTCTTTGTCTCAAAAATAAATAAACGTTAAAAAAAAAGAACAAACATTTAAAAATGTTAAAAGAGAGAAGGTGGAGTAGCCATACTTAGACAAACTAGATTTTAATACAAAGGCTATAACAAGAGATGAGGAAGTGCATTATACCATAATTAAGGGGTCTATCAAGAAGAGCTAACAGTTGTAAATGTTTATGCTTCAATGTGGAAGCACCCAAACATATGAATTAATCACAAACATAAATAAATGTATAGACAACAATACTATGATTGTAGGGAACTTAATACTCCACTTACAACAATGGACAGATCATCTAGGCAGGAGATCAGTAAGGAAGCAATGGCTCTGAATGACACATTGGACCAGATTGACTTAACAAATATATTCAGATCTTTTCATCCAAAAGCTACAGAATACACATTCTTCTGAAGTGCACATGGAAGATTCTCCAAAATAGATCACATACTGGGTCACAAAACAGCCCTCAACAAATATAATAGGACTGAGATCATACCATGCATATTTTCAGATCACAATGCTTTGAACTTGAAATCAACCACAAGAAAACATTTGGAAAGCCTCCAAGTACATGGAGGTTAAAAACCATCCTACTAAAGATTGAATGGGTTAAACAGGAAATTAAAGAAGAACTTAAAAAATATATGGAAGCAAGTGAAAATGAAAACAACACTCCAAACCCTTTGGGCTGCAGTAAAAGCAGTCCTAAGAGGAAAATACATAACAATCCAGGCCTATCTCAAGAAGCAAGAAAAAACCCAAATACAGAATCTAACCTCACACCTAAAGGAACTAGAAACAAAGTAGCAAAGAAACCCAAAAGCCAGCAGAAGAAGATAAATAATGATTAGATCAGAAATAAACAATATAGAATAAAAAAAAAAAATTAGAACAGATCAATGAAGGGCACCTGGGTGGCTCAGTCAGTTAAGCATCTGACTTCAGCTCAGGTCATGATCTCATGGTTCTTGAGGTCGAGCCTCACATTGGGCTCTGTGCTGACAGCTCAGAGCCTGGAGCCTGCTTCTGATTCTGTGTCTCCCTCTCTCTCTCTCTTCCCCTCCCTCTCTCTCTCTTTCTCTCTCTGTCTCTCTCAAAAATAAAAATAAAACATTAAAAAATTAGAAAAAAAAGATGAATCTAAGAGCTGTTTTTTTTTTTTTTAAAGAAAAAAACAAAATTGATAAAACCCTACTACTCTGTCTTCTCAAAAAGAAGAGAGAGGCCCCAAATAGATAAAAAAATCACAAATTAAAGAGGAGAGAACAAAACCAACACCACAGAAATACAAACAATTATTAGGGAATACTAGGAAGTATTACATGCCAACAAACTGGATAACCTGGAAGAAATGGACAAATTGCTAGACACTCACACACTACCAAAACTCAAATGGGAGAAATAGAAAACTTGAACAGACCCATTACCAATGAAGAAACTGAATCAGTTATCAAAAACCTCCCAAGAAATATGAGTCCTAGCCGGATGGCTTCCCAGGGGAATTCTACCAAACATTTAAAATACCTATTCTTCTCAAGCTATTCCAAAAATAGAAATGGAAGGAAAGCTTCTGGACTCCTTCTATGAAGCCAGCATTACCTTGATACCCAAACCAGATAGAGACCCCACTAAAGAGGCTAATTACAGGCCAATATCCCTAATGAACATTGATGCAACAATTCTCAACAAGATACTAACAAATCAAATTCAGCAGTATGTTAAAATAATTATTCACCAGGGTCAAGTGGGATCATTTCTGGGTTGCAGGGCTGGTTCAATATTTGCAAATCAATCAATGTGATGCACCACATTAATTAATAGAAGAAAGGATAAGAACCAGATGATTCTATCAATGGATGCAGAAAAAGCATTTGACATAATATACCATCACAAGGAAGTCCATATAGAAGGAACATACTTTAACATCATAAAAGCCATATATGAATGTCCCACAGCTAATATCATCCTCAATGAGGAAAAACTGAGAGCTTCCCCCCCCCACCTCCCCGAGATCAGGAACATGGCAGGGATGTCCATTCTCACCACTGTTGTTTAACACAGTGTTAGAAGTTCTAGCCTATGCAATCAGACAACAAAATGAAATAAAAGGCATCCAAATTGGCAACAAAATCAAACCTTCACTTTTTGCTGACAACATGATACTCTATATCAAAAACCTGAAAAACTCCACCAAAAAAACAGCTAGAACCGGTCACGAATTCAGCAAAGTTGCAGGATATAAAAATCAAGGTACAGAAATTGGTTGCATTTCTACATACTAAAAATGAAGTAGAAAGAGATATCAAGGAATTGATCCCATATCCAATTACACCAAGAACCATAAAATACTTAGGAATAAACCTAACCAAGAGGTAAAAGATCTGTATGCTGAAAATTATAGAAAACTTACGAAAGAAATTGAAGACAGAGAAATGGAAAAACATTCTATGCTTATGGATTAAAAGAACAAATGTTGTTAAAATGTAAATACTATGCAAGACGATCTACACATTCAATGCAACCCCAATCAAAAGAGCACCACCATTCTTCTCAGAGCTAGAGCAAACAATCCTAAATTTTGTATGGAACCACAAAAGACCCAAAGGTTAAAGTAATGTTGAAAAAGAAAACCAAAGCTGGAGGCATCACAATCCCAGACTTTAGCCTCTACTACAAAGCTGTAATCATCAAGACAGTATGGTATTGGCACAAAAACAGACACATAGACCAATGGAATAGAATAGAAAATCCAGAATTGGACCCACAAATGTATGGCCAACTAATCTCTGACAAAGCAGGAAAGAGTATCCAATGGAAAAAACAAAACAAAACAAAACAAAAACCAGTCTCTTTAGCAAATGGTGCTGGGAGAACTGGACAGCAATATGCAGAAGAATGGAACTGGACCACTGTCTTACACCATACACAAAAATAAACTCAAAATGGATGAAAGACCTAAATGTGAGACAGGACCATCAAAACCCTAGAGGAGAAAACAGGCAACAACATCTTTGACCTGTTGCTGCAGTAACTTCTTACTTGCCATCTCCAAAGGCAAGTAACTTGCCATCTCCAAAGGCAAGAGAAATAAAAATGAACTATTCAGACCTCATCAAGATAAAAAGCTTCTGCACAGCAATGCAACAATAAAAAAAAAAAAAAAAAAAAAAAAAAAAAAAAAAAAAAAAAAAACCTAAAAGGCAACCAATGGAATGCGAGAAGATATTTGCCAATGACATATCAGATAAAGGTTTAGTATCCAAAATCTATATAGAACTTATCAAACTCAACATCCAAAAAACAAATGATCCAGTGAAGAAATGAGCAGAAGACATGAATAGACACTTTTCCAAACAAGACATACAAATGGCTAACAGACAAAAGAAAAGATGCTCAATATCACTCACCATCAGGAAAATATAATCAAAACTACATTGAGATACTACCTCACACTGGTCAGAGTAGCTAAAATTAACAACTCAGGAAACAACAGATGTTGGCAATGATGTGGAGAAAGAGGAACCCTCTTACATTGTTGGTGGGAATGCAGACCAGTGCAGCCACTCTGGAAAACAGTGTGGAGGTTCCTTAAAAAATTAAGATTGAATTGTTCTGTGACCCAGCAATAACACTACTAGGAATTTATCCAAAGATACAGGAGTGCTGATTCATAGGGGCACATGTACCTCCATGTTTATTGTAGTGCTATCAACAATAGCCAAATTATGGACAGAGCCTAACTGTCCATCAACTGATGAATGGATAAAGAACATGTGGTATATGTGTGTATACACACACACACACACACACACACACACACAGGAATACTACACGGCAATAAAAAAAATAATATTTTGCTATTTGCAACTATGTGGACAGAACTGGAGGGTATTATGCTAAGTGAAATAAGTCAGTAAGAGAAAGACAGATACCATATGTTTTCACTCATAGGTAGAAGTTGAAAAACTTCATAGAAGACCATGGGGGAAGGAAAAGAAAAAAATTATATATAGTTACAAACAGAGAGAGAGGCAAACCATAAGAGACTTTTAAATACAGAGAACAAACTGAGGGTGGAAGAGTGGGGCAGTGGGGGGGGGCAGGGAAAATGGGTGATGGGCATTGAGGAGGGTACTTGTTGGGATGAGCACTGGGTGTTTATTTAGGTGATGAATCATGGGAATCTACTCCCGAACCTAAGAGCACACCATACACACTGTATGTTAGTAGCTAAGTTGACTATATATATATATATATATATATATATATATATATATATATAACTGATCATCTCAAATGATACCATCAACTTGGGGAGATTTCTCAATACCCCACCATCAATTTAATCATATCAGATATAATTATTACTTTTAGGCAAGGAACACAAAGTATTAATAAAATTTCTGACCGAGTTGATATGTGCAAAATTAGAGATCTACACTATTTTCAATTTGTGAAAATTTAATTGATTCCATTTAAAGGTGGCATGTAATTTTATGAATACATCACAGAGAATTAATTCTAGATTATGGCTCCCAGTTAGATTTATTCAGGGGAGATATAAAAAAATAAAGAATACATATCCAATGCATTCCATCCCAGATGAAAATCCATAATATCAGGACAAAGCAGGCATTTTAAATCCTCCCCATGTGATAAAAATACGCAATTAACACTGAGAAGTACTGATCAAAGTTAGCTTAGCTTTGTCATTTTTATTCCTGAATATACTTGTTGATCATAATCCTGTTTGTATGTGGCTTGTGTAAATAACTTGATAATTTGGTGAGGTAATAGAACAGTCTTTCAATATGTATAATACTATAGTATGCACAAAATAGTTTTGACTATTTTGAATAATGCACACAAAAAAGCAAATAACCTATCAGCCTCTGTCTTGAAAGGCTCAACCAACATTCACACCTCTAAGCATGGCTTATGTATATCCTTAAATTCAACAGTTAGAATATTTTTGTCATTTAATATATTATTTCTAAAGGTTTGTATTTATTTACACATGCATTTAAGCTGTCTGCTACAAAATAAAAATGACTATAATCACTTTAAAATTATCTCAGTGTTATAATAGTGTTATTACAGTGTCTGAAAATTGACTTAAATAAACCATATTGCCAGTAGAACTGTTCCTCAGACATTATATTTAGCTCCTTAAAACAATTTTAATTACATTTTTATGTGAAGTTGGTTTTATTTTGACATCTACAAACTATGATTTTCATGTAATCATTGGGAAATTCTCCCAGCTCCCAATAACCACTTATCAAGCATGCCATGTTTCAATAATGTCTGTCTAGAGCCTCCAGAATGTAGTATACCAAATAAAATTATTACGCAGCCTAAGTTTGGATGCCTTAAATACCTCAGAGTTCTTCTCAACATATGTTGCATGGTAGATATATAAGAGTAAGATCATGATTAAGGCACCAAATTATCCCAGATGCCATGGAGATCTGGTAGTAGTCAATTACTCAAAAAGCTTTTCAAATTTACCAACATAAGAAAAGAATTTTATTCTCTCCCAGTCTCACAAATAATGTTGAAGCACTATGAGAAGCTCACATAATCAGATCCACAGTAATTTATACAGTTACCAAAAATAAACAAATTACTTATAAGGATGTAAAAATTTATGAGGTTTCTTAATTTGAGCAACTTGGCATGAGTCACTTATAGGTCAAAGACAATAAGATCATTTAACAATTTTAAAATGCAGATATTTCAAGATACAAAAACAACACAAAACACTCCTAGCAAAGAGAAACAACAAGCACTCTTAGCATTTCCATAAATTAGCACTAATGAAAAAATAACTTACACAAATGATACTAACACCACTGAAGAATAAATCAATTAAAGTTGTAAAAATCACCATGGAAAAACTGTTTCTTACTTGAAAAAAAAAGAATTGGGAATGAAACAAAGACTTTTAGGGAATTGAGAGAAATGAGGGAAGGGGTTACGCTCTACTTAAAGAGGATGGTAATTAGGATAATATGTTTTTGTTTGCAAATTTTAAGTAACATAATTTGGATAAGTTATTTTATTGGTCATAGTAACATACAAACTTTCCCCCAGGATGTTCAAATTCTTTTACTAATTTTTGCATTCCACAAAATCAGATTTAGCATTGAACTCACAGTTCAATGTGAGTACAGAAAGTACTCACATAGAAGGGTATAGAAGATACCACTACTCTCTGCACTGTGTGTAAACAAAAACAAAAACAAGTAATTTTAGGTATTTTGTTGAAATATATGGAAGTATTACTCCATTGAAATTAAAAAAGGATGCACTAATGTATCATCAACTTAGATCTGCTAGTAAGAGTATTATTCTAAAGTAGATGGGCAAATAAGTTTAAGTAAATTGGATGTAAAATAGGAACAGAGAAAATTTATAAATCATTGTTTCTTAAATTAAAAGCCAAATAAATGTAAAGCAATATTTTCCTTTAAGAAGTCACACTAACTGATTAGTCAGTTTATACGTTTGAATATACTTGAACTGAACTGGTTGAAGTATGGTAAAAACTTCTACTGTGACAGTCTTGATAATGTCTACACGTAACAGTTTACTGCCTGAGATGATTACACGTGATATCACATGTTTCTATTAAAACAACATTACCATTCACTTAATTAACTGAAATTTACTGAAATAAGAAGAGCATTCAACTTAAAGAAATTGTAATGAAATTCACAGAACTGCAACCACACGCACACACACACACACATACACACACACTTCCCTTTGCCTTTTGCCAAGACATCAGGTTAGATTTATATGAAAAAATACTGAAGCCTGCAATTTACAAACTTTTCCTCAAGCCAGCAGAAAACCAAAATCAAAAGGGGAAATAAGTAATCTGAAATCTGGGGAGATGGGAACTTGCAGGTAAAATAGGATCCAAGCATTTACTTACAAGGGATAGACACAACTAAACACCTTATAAGCCAGTAAGAACACTTAGCTAGAGATTTTGTAAGATTTTTAAAGTATGGGCTAGCATGAAAGAGTGGAGTACACAAATTTACGAGAGGTTGTACTTTTGTATAATCTTCTCCATGAATCCCCTGAGGTACTTACAGAAATTCGAAGAGAATCCCAAGAAAACGTCCCACATGGTTCAGGGCGAGGAGAATAGCAACAACTCCCAAGCTCTGCCCATCCCCTCTCCCCTATATCCACTAAAAAACAAAAGCCTTAACGTGCAAGCAGAGAGCACAAAAAAGTTGCAGGTGAGTAACTGTGAAAAGTCGCTACAGGGTTTGAGAATTGGCAGTCAAAAGCTTTAAGCTCTGTGCACTCACCGTTGAAAATCTGCAGCTGGTTGATGGGAATAGGCTATAACACTGAGAGAGAGACTACATTAGGGCTGTATTAAGTAGTTCAGCATTACTTGCAGAGGAGGGTAGGCAGACTTGTGAAGGCTAACGCTGCCTAGAAGCAGGTTCTAGTGACTACATAAAATTGAGGCTTACTAAGAACTTCAAAGAATGTCCCACCCTTGTCCCTCACTACCAGCCTAATATGTGTCAGGTGGGAGATTTAAGAAAAAAAATCTGTCTTGAGAATACGGAAAAACTCTAAGTAGAGAGAGTCAAAGCCAAATGGGAAACTTTACTTGTGTGGGGACCTGTGGATTTGACCTCATTAGCACCATCTAAGTGACTAATTTTAATTAAAAAAAAATAGTGTTTCACAAACATTTCATGTGCATGGCCAAGCAGGGATGGGAAGAGATGGGGAAAATTCGTTGCCTATTGTTGTCGTGAATTATGTGGACCTTTGTATGTGGGCAAAATATAACTTCAAACTTTAAACAATTCAATTCCTAAAAGATTAGCACAAGTTCACAATAAAGGCCTTGCGGAAGGAAAGATATGCTATTCAAGCCTGAACATACTCACTTTATTTACTGCCCAACAAAGCAGGCCCAGCTTTCAACAAAATGTTTAGGATACATACACACAGGAAAGAAAAAACACAGTATGGAGAGAGAAAACAATTATCAGGACCGACAGATCTGATGCAGAGGGATCACTGAGACACAGAATTTTAAATCACAATGTTAAAAGTCCTCCTTTAAAAGCTAGAAAACTTATAAGATCAGATAGGTAGTTTCACAAACAGATGAAAACTCTAGGAAATATTCAAATGCAGGGCTAAAAGCAAAAGCACAGTACTCGAGATGAGAGATGCCTTTCAAGTGTTCATTCAGCCCTCCTCAAGACAGCTGAGGAGAGAAGTGGGGAGATAGAATATAGGTCAGGAAAAATTACTGGAACTAAAACACAACGAGACCACCGAGTGACAAACACAGACCAGGAATCCAGGATATGTGAAAAAATATAAAATGCTCTAACACATGTGTCCTTGCTATCCCAGTAAAAGAACCATGTAAAACTAACTTCTAATTAACTGAGTCAGCAAGAAAATTTCAAGGGAAATTTTTTAAAGGTATAAAAATGATAATGAAAGTTCAACCATCAAAATACAGGAGATACAGCTAAATCAGTTTAACATGCAATATTACTACTTAAGAAGAAACATTCTGAAAGCATAGATTTCACCAAGAATTTTTTTTTTTATTGCTTTTCCCAGGACCTAGCGGAAGCCTTCAAAGAAATGCATGTTAACTGAATCCTCCAAACAACCAAACAAAAATCAAGTGTTGCCTACACATTGAGCATAACTGATGTTTAGTACTTGTAATTTTGTAATTTTGTTTTGAAAGCATCACATAAAATGCAGAAAATTTAAAAATTTCATATCTTTTTTTTTAAATTTTGCTCAGTTCTTTCCATAAAAACCAATATAATGGCATGATCTGTGCACAAATTAATCAATGAAAGAAAAATAGAAACATAGATACATGTCCCGATATTTTCTCTAACTTCTGGATAATATACAAAACTTCATTTCTACTACATATTGAAATAAACAATTTGAATAGATACCTCTATTTTCTCAAAAATTTGAGCTAAGTCCCTTAAAATTGGCACCATTTCATTATTCTTTAGGAAGCAAACGTAATTAAAATTTTGGTAAAGTTCTAGCAAATGCAGTTGTGAAAAAAATACATTTCTACATTCAATACAGCAATAACAGGTAATTAGTCGATTCCTAGAGAACAAAGATTTTTTTCTAAGACTGAACAAATGTGGCAGTTACTGAGACTAGCATAGAATGATTATAGAAGTATTTATCAGAAATTGTAATTGATGTTATTTAAACATAAAAAGTATGACACATCTCATTTACTTCAACTGTGTCTTTTGCGAGAATAAAATGTTAACAAAATTTTAGAGTCAATATTGATCAAAGTATTTTCTAAAATCATTTTATCAAATTTAAAACACTTATTAATATTTAATAAATTCATATATTTACTTTTTTTAAAAGAATGCCACATCATGGCCAGAAATGGCTATAAGTGTAGGTCTATTGAATCTATTTTCTATTCATTTAAAGACATAAGAATTTGTCATGATTCAATAGCTAAAGACAGAAAAAAAAACTAAATTAATTAATCAGCTTTTATTTTGTTAAATTAGTATTTAGAGTAGTAGACTTATAGTACTTGATGTATGAGAGAAACAAATCAAGAAATGGTCTTATTGTGCACAGCTCCTTACTTCTGCATGTGATGATTTCAGGTTTCATTTAACACCTGCTGCTTCATTCTTGCAGTAAGAATCTTGAAAAGTTTATCATCAATATTCTAAGAGTGGCTATTGACATCTTCTTTGTGGTCAGTTCCCCCACCCCCAACATCAGAAAGAGAGCATAAACCAAGAGGGCTCCATCTGGGTGGTAGTGGAGGTGAGAAAAGATGGAGGCTGACAAGGTGCGTCACACTCTTGTGAATACACTCAAGAGAGAGATTCCCTTCTATAAGGTACCATTATAAGTGCCTGATATATAGAGTACAATTATATTGAAATATACAGAATGCTAAGAAAAAAAAATTCCACAAATTAGCTTTAAATTACCCTAGCCCCGGGCGCCTGGGTGGCTCAGTCAGTTAAGCGTCTGATTTCGGCTCAGGTCAAGATCTCACAGTTCATGGGTTTGAGCCCCGCATCGGACTCTGTGCTGACAGCTCAGAGCCTGGAGCCTGTTTCAGATTCTGTGTCTCCCTCTCTCTCTGCCCCTCCCCCACTCACACTCTGTCTCCCTC
Organism: Panthera pardus; assembly: GCF_024362965.1. Taxonomy (NCBI): domain Eukaryota; kingdom Metazoa; phylum Chordata; class Mammalia; order Carnivora; family Felidae; genus Panthera; species Panthera pardus. The sequence continues at coordinate 41,634,049 of NW_026526655.1, read as the reverse complement.
TGTCTCAAAAATAAATAAACATTTAAAAAATTAAAAAAATAACAAATTACCATATCCCCTTAGATAGTTTGGAGAACTGAAAATTTGCCTTGAATTAAAAAATAAAATATTTACAAATATTACATATAATTATTACATATAATGCATAATATATGCATTACATATTACTTATATATGTATATGTATGTATATTACATATAGTATGTATGTATATTACATATAATATATAATGCATAATAATATGAAATACATAACACACCTCTGCAATACATTTGTTAGCAACATTAATCCTTTATATGAAATAAAGTAATTACAGATGAAGGTGATCTTTAATATAATGCAATATAAAGTACTTAAAGCTAATTTTTAGATAAGCACTTAAATTAAAATTTACTTATTTCCTTCTATTTTAAAATTCAACTATGTTCAACATAATTTAATATGTTCATAGAATGTTTTATTTATTTTTATGTTGATTTATTTTTGAGAGAGAGAGAGAGAGAGAGAATGTGAGCAGGGGAGGGACCGAGAGAGAGAGGGAGACACAGAATCCCAAGCAGGCTCAACCAGGCTCTGAGCTGTCAGCACAGGGCCCTACGTGAGGCTTGAATCCATGAAAGATGAGATCATGACCTGAGCCAAGGTCAGACACTTAACCGACTGAGGCACCCAACTGCCCCAGGATGTTTTTAAAATATACAGTAATGTCTTCCTATGCAAGGAAATGTGAAGGAAAGCCTTTTTCCAATAATTTTTTTAAATATCAGAGGTGAAATATTTATTTCACTGTATGTTCCTCTTTCTTCCAAGATAAAGCAATTTAATCTTCATTAAGTTTTTTTTTTTTTTTTTAATCAGATGCCAGAAGCACAATTAGGAGATGCTGACCACAATTATCTCTGAATAATTAAGTAAATTTCAACAGGTGAAGTAGCAGTTTATAAGAAAAAAATCATTTGCAGATTGAGGGCATTGCAATTGTTCAGTTAATTTAGTAAAAATTAAAACAATAAAATGTGGTCAGAAAAGAACTATGGGGACCAGATACATACGTTTAACTTTCCCCTTACACTATAAGGCTATCCCTAAGCATATAGGATGCCTAGATTATTTTGGCTGAAATACTTATAATGAAAGTAAGCCTTTGAAACAAAGAAATTGCTAACTTAGTTCAATCAGTATATTTCACAGTCCCTTTGTGCTGCAAATAAGCTCTGATTTGAATTTTTATAAGCTATTATTTATTTAAAGTCTTAAATCTATTATGAAGTGTTTGTTTTAAATGATCTACATTAATTAATTTGAATTCTATTTATAGAGTCAATAGCATGTTTGTTTAAAATAAATAAAATCTGGAGCTGCACAATGAACCTCTGTCAAGTATATTAAATATAATAACAACAATAATGACTGACTATAGATAAATAGTATTTGAGCCATACATTTTTTTCTCAATAAAACATAGTTGATGATACAAAAAAATGAGTACCTGTATAGAAGAATAAATTTATATAAGGTTTTAAAGTTATGAACATGCTATATTTTTCTACATTTATAGTTCTCTGTTCTGTTGTAAAGGCCTTTAATGTATAATTACATATGTATATATAAAGTATATAATATATAATATAAATTTTATAATATGCCAGTTAGTAAAATAATTTGTATTTTAATTATTGCTTCTTACAACATTGTTTTTTCTTTGTGGTACTGAGATATTATATCTTCCATTTGGATGATATCAGCTACTAAAAAGAAATATAGTTAGCCTATTTATATTGAAGGGCAGGCATTTGGACTGACCCACAGGCTTACTGATGGTACTAGGTTCTTTTGTATTATTGGCCTGCCTGACTAGTACCCAGTACATTCATGGATATTTATTTCCCCATTTTGTTCATAAGATAATTACCAATGACAGGTTAGTACGTTTCCCTGTTGATCATGTCCAATTACAAAGAGAGAACCACTTCCTGGGGCTTCTTTTTCTGAAACTCCCTGCAAGACTCACTTCTCTCACTGCTCAAATTAAATGAGGCCCATCCATTCCTAAATGATTTATTAATTAAATGGCATCCATTAAGGTCCCTATTATTTAAGCCAAGAATAAAAAGTCACAAAATTCTTTTGTTCATGGAGCTTACTGTTACGAGGAAATCAAGTAATTTAAAATATGTATAATATAAACTGAGAACAAACTGAGGGTTGATGGGGGATGGGAGGGAGGGGAGGGTGGGTGATGGGTATTAAGGAGGGCACCTTTTGGGATGAGCACTGGGTGTTGTATGGAAACCAATTTGACAATAAATTTCATATATTGGAAAAAAATATGTATAATATAATGCCAGTTACTGACAGGTAGAATTTTTTGAAAGGAAAGAATGCACACACACACAGACACACACAGACACACACACACACACACACACACACACACACACACATACCACACACGAGAAGGTGTTCAAAAGTGACAAGTTGAGGATGGGATAACCTTCTAAGGAAGTGATTTTTAACCAGAGACCCAATGGAGTCAAGTGAACCCCTGACACCAATTCCTTATGTTATCCACTCTGAGGTAAGGAACTACAGGATAGTCATTGGTCACATATACTCAAAATATAAATCAAAGTCACTCATGTGTCTGCACATTAAAAGGACTCAATAAGATATTTCTATTACCCTTTGAAGTTCCAAACACTCTTGATGGTGAATAAGACACTCATTTCCCTTCACAATTTACACAGGGCTGGGCTCTCAATAGAATTTTCACCTCCCTTATCAGCCTCAGGTTTATGAGCCTTCCAGAACACTAGAATGACTTACTTCAGTTCAGATTCAATGTAATTAAACACCTTCCATATCAATCATCAGTCTAATCAAAGATGAATTTTAATAAAAAGTTTGTCTCTGTATTTGATATTTGTTGACAGGTTTTAACCATCACCCCACCCTCCTCCCTTGCCCCATTTCTGGGAAAACTAATAAGAATGTTTAATGCTACTCTGCTCTTCACTGTCAGAAAGTTTAATCCACTCAACCCTTGTCAGTGGGGAAACCCTTACCCCAGCCTCACCACTTATGCACAGTGAAATCCAAGCCAGTATCCCGTCTCCATTCTCTCAAGCTATTTTTCAGACCTGCTTGGAATCCTTCCCTTCCCAGAAAGTCTCATTATGGAACAAGTCACTTCAAATGCTGTATGTGTACATATGGCACCATCCAAAATCAATCTTATGTTTTGAGGGAGTCTCCTAAATCTATAGAGACAAGAAAAAGAACATACATTAAACTGTTTCGTTACAATTTTGTCTGCTCTGTTTTCCCAAATTTTCTCTGTCCCTGTTTTCAACACTACTTCTTTGTCTCATTCGATTTTGCCTTCTGACCAAATACGTGGTTTGTTTTCATTGATGTTGATTTCCATTTGATACATTACATAGCATTTACACATTGAATTGCTTATGAAATGAAGTCAAGACAACTTTCAACAATTTGATATTTTTCATATTATTTCAGTTAGTTATACAAATGTCTCAAAATGCCTTGCTAGAATTTAGTCTAAAGGGATTTTTATATTATAACATAAAATTTTCTACAAAATTACATTTTGTTTCTATTTTCTTATTTGAAATATGTTCATTATTTATAATAAACAACAAGGGGCACCTGGGTGGTGCAGTCAGTTGAGCGTCTGACTTGGCTCAGGGCATGATCTTGCGGTTCACGAGTTCGAGCCCTGCCATCAGTCTCTGTGCTGACAGCTCAGATCCTGGAGCCTGCCTCAGATTGTCTCCCTCTCTCTGCTCCTCCCCGACTCAAGCTCTGTCTCTCTCTCTCTCTTGAAAATAAATTTAAAAAAAAACATGTAAAGAGATTTATAATGAACAACAAAACTTTTATAAAGACTTCAGGATTCATAGTTATTTTAAAATTGTGCATCAGTTCATAAAATGTTAAGTTTCAGAATAAGATCACTTCAGTATTTTTAATGTATAGATAAAACTCAGGTAAAACGATCATAAATACATTTTGCTACACAATACAGTTCCCTTCCATATTATTACCCAAAGAAAACTACGTTCACAGTTTAACTTTCTTAAGCAAAACTAACTTTAACTTACATATTTTAAATGAAGTTCAGTGAAATTACAATACTGCTTATATCATCGGTTTATTTCAATTAACCCAACAACTTACACAAACATCTGATAAGATAAATTGTATGAGCAATTGAAATATGAATTTTGCTCCATTTTGTTTTGTTGTCCGACTTTGTATAATTGTTCAACTCCACAACATCTTGGGAAAATACCCCTTTTAACAAAGTATGTGTCCCTTTGACACCAGGAGAGACAGTAACTAAACCTAACTTATCCTGCATACGGATTTTTTAGTGCATTAAATATGACCATGGAAGTAGATTACTATTCTATTTCTGCCATATTCCCTCCTCTTTTCTGAGAAAAGAAAAATGCATATTTGAGTACAGTTCTCACATAATTAAAATCCGTGTGCCCCAATGTCCTCATGTAGGGAGAGTCAGCCATCAGAATCTTCGGTGTGAATATTATACTCACATGGAGGCCTGAAGATTCAGGGTCACTTGTTTTAAATAACTCTATTCACAACAAATTTATCGGAAAATAAGTACAATTATGAAATCATAAAATGTTACTACATTTTTATTTTTCTCTTCTCTTCCTAGTTATCCTGATGTAGGAGAGATGTTTGGAGGCACATTTCAAAGTGAAGACTTAAACTGCCATGAATTTACCCATATGATAATGACTAGAGAGAGAAAAGAAAGTAGAAAAATTTGACAAATATACTAGTTTCAATAAAATATAATCTATGTGGCAAATAAATTAAGGGTATAGTAAAATATTGATTAAAAAGAAATCCTGTTTCCTTGGGGTGCCTGGATGGCTCAGTCAGTTAAATGTCTGACTTGGCTCAGGTCATGATCTCGCGGTCCGTGAGTTCGAGCCCCACATCGGGCTCTGTGCTGACAGCTCGGAGCCTGGAGCCTGTTTCAGGTTCTGTGTCTCCCTCTCTCTGTCCCTTGCCCGCCCACTCACTCTCTCTCTCTCTCTCTCTCTCTCTGTCTCTCTTTCTCTCTCTCTGTCTCTCTTTCTCTCTCTCTCTCAAAAGTAAATAAACATTAAATCAATCAATTAATCAATCCTATATCCTTTGTAGAACATAGATTATTATTAGTGATTAATTTTTATTTTCCAATTTGGCACCAGTTTTGTACTATAAGCCCAAGAGAAAAGTTAATATATGCAAGATATATTAATATCTGAGTATGAATATGCAAACTATTTTTAAAAGCGATATTATAAAAATGAAAGTCCTTGAGCATATGCTGGTAGATCATTTGTCTATCATCTCATATTGAAAATAGTTATATAAACGTTAAAGACATGATGATTTCCTCTAAATCTTCCATAAACATTTTCACTTACTTTTAAATTCCATGGTTTCTGAACTTTTCTAAAAACTATAAAAAGAAATGCAAATTTAGAGAACATGAAACAATAGTTCAGATGCCAAAATACAAAAAAAAAAATCCTTTTGACAGTGTCTTATATTTTGGGCACCTGGGTGGCTGTGTCAGTTAAGCCACTGAATCTTGATTTTGGCTCAGGTCATGATCTCATGTTTCATGGGTTCGAGACCTGCACCATACCAAATGTATGTATATATATGTGTATATATATATATATATATATATATATATATATATATATACACACACACATATATATATAAATAAACTTAAAAATAAAATTTATAAAAATGTCTTATATTTAAGGTATTTGGGAACACTAAGACTCACTGGGGTTTCTCCATAAGCAATGCAGAGATTTATAGATTATCTCCATGTAATGTGTATTTTAGGAGCTTACAGACCCTGGTAAATCCTGGGCATACATACTTCTTTTAAATCCTCACAGAATTTATTTAATTCAATATCATTCTTATTTAGCTTATGTGGAATTGACGTTTAGAGAAGGTTTACCTGTGTTCATTTTTTCTTGTCAATTCCTGATGAATCCCCCAATTTATTATAGGTTTTAAACTGAGAAATGACATAACACATTCTGACTCAGAAATTCCTCTTCTGAAACAGACAGCTGGATGAGCTAGGTATGTCCACATGTCTCTGGTTTTGCCCATGCCCCTTCATGCCTGACCTTAACCTACTACCCGTTCATCCCAAAAGGCTAGAGCTAGAGCCAAACAGGAGCATGGCATAAGATCATTTTTCTGTTCCAGTTTGGAGGGAACTGCACTTTGAAACAATGAAACTAAGGGAAGTTGCAAATATAGTATAATGAAGCTCCAAGAATTCTTTCCCTAGATTCACAAGTTGTTAACATTTTGCCACCCCGAACTCTGTATTTTATTTTCTTTCCCTCTGAACCACATAGGAATTATGTAGAGCACTAGAACAGGATTCCTACTCCAAAAGCTTCCTTAGTTGAAAAAAATATTAAGTTCCCTTTAGGCAAAATTCTGTTTCATACACAAATGCTCACAAGTGTTCATCATTTTCAAAATGTCATAAAAGTAGTAGCCAATCTTTGCTTGAGAAGTTTAGTCTGAGATAAAACCTTGATACAAAGTGCTCATTATTTAGCTGAGAAGATTATGTTCAATTTAAATAAATGTTCCATTGATTTAATTTCTTTTATATAACCTGTGGCAATTGTTTTAAAAGAAGGCGACTTAATAGGTAACAAACTTTTATAGACCTATTTAGAAAGAGGTAAAATTTAAATTACTACACTAAGATTGACAAATGGAAAATGTTGATGTCCCTGTTTTCACTGATGCTTTAGGAACTGTAGAGTGATCTATTTTCTTTATAAAGAAAATATATTTAATTAGCCATGTGTTGGAAATTAAGTATGAAATAAAAAGGAAAATGAAATAGAAATCTTTCATTTGCCTCTCTAAATCACGTATATGTTGCCATCTAAATTTATTTCCAACTGAGCTCAGGTATATTTAAATAAATAAAGCAAGAGTTCATCATATGGCAAGTTCTCCATCCTCCAAGGAACCGCAGGGATATCCAGACACTAAGATTTACTTAGAACGAAATCATTATTAAAAAACTAACAACAGCTGGTTAACAGCTTTTGTCTTTCTAGTATTAAAGAATTTAAAACAAAATATAATTTTCCAAACTTCTCACTTTTTCACTGTTTTTATACCAGAAACAAAAAGTCCTCAGTGACAGAACAATTAAATCATGCATTTATAGAGAGCAAGATGGTTTGGGAGAGAGTCAGAAACAATTGTTTTGACTTCATTTTTTCTCCAAAAAATTAAGTATAAAATTAGCAAGATGTTCAGAAGTATTTTTTCAGTTCAAAAAAAATCAACCACAAAATTAACCACAAGTTGAACAAATATCAAATTAACAGAAAATTACTGCCAATGGGTGGCAATAATTAATCATATAAAAGCATTATTATTAGTTTACTAAATATTTCTTATTAGAGACTTCATAGTTCTTATCAAAGAATTACCTAGTACTGGGGAAAAAAAAATCAAGAGAGGTGTGAAAAAGAAACTAATGAGGTAATTTTAAGTGCACCAACCAGTGTTTTGAAGTGAATAATGTTGAAGGTATTTTTGGCATAATCCCAAGTATGTATTCTGATTCCAAGGAAATGTACTTAGATATCTTTCCCTGTCATACAGTCGTAAAAGCAAATATATGTGTATGAATAGGTACATGTATGTATGTGCACCAACACACATGATGGATGATAGATGGTAGATAGACAGGTAGATAGATAGATGATAGATAGATAGATAGGTAGGTAGGTAGATATAACCTAGTTTCATTTACTGGTAAAATATTAAAATTATGTGACATGATATAAATATTGTAAGAAGTGTATTCATTTATCTTATCCCTAAGATAGAAAAAAATACCAGCCAGTAGACTAAAAAATACAGTATTTTTTTCCCCTTTCATGAACTGGGTAAGACTGGATTTAGTAGAAACAGACAAGTGGGATTTAGGTTGTTAAATTCAGCAAGAAACGTGTGCATGTCAACAGTAAGGGTACAGGATATATGGTTAAAAGAGCAGCTCTGATTCATTGTTGACGTGGAGCTGGCTTGTATCATCTTGTGAGAACCTGTTCACATCTCTTCCCATCTCAGCATTCCATGTGCTAGCTAAAACTTGGCCATGATGAAAGTATCTGCAGCAGATATCAGCAAATGCTACATAATCAGAGATCTTTCCCAGATTTCTCCACCCCCAGCTAGTTGTTAAACATTTATGAACACACCAGTGGTTTGTTTAATCTGACCTCTGTCTCTTTTTAGTATAGAAATTGTGCTAATTATTATACTGTTCTCTACACAACATTTCTCAGTTGTCAAATGGAAATAGCAACATATATCTGAAAGCAATGTTAGGACAATTGAAAGATGCTATTTTTTTAAAATCAGCTGACATTCATTCAATGCTCAAAATGTGTTATTGATATGTGAATTTACATGCCCTTTAACCACAAAGAATTCAGAAGTCACTGTTCAGTCTTAAGACTATCACACATAACATATTTACAGGAAAAACACATCTGGATTTAACTCATAAGTTGATATTAAAGATACAGCTGTACAAGTATATGTACATGTCTATATATTGGCACAATTCAAGTATTGGCCTAAAAATAAGTGCGATAAATAGTACTCAACAAAAAAATACAATATATTTTGTAATTCAGCCGAAAGTTAGAACCCACAAGGATTAAGTCAAAGACTCTAAGGATTTATAGATTTATACTTGAGGAGACCAAAAAGAAGGAAAACAAAACATGTTTTTCAATCATATATTTGTTCTTTATATAACCATGAACAAGGTCTATTATATATTGGGCATTACACTGAGTGGTGTTGAGACAAAACACAAAACACTGAAATTTTGTAACATCGTGCCAAGTTATATCAGTTGGTATATAGAAAAATAATAATAGCTAATAGTTTTGGATATTTTTTATTTGCAAGATACTACTCTAAATACCTTATAATTAATTACTATTATCTACATTTTACAAGTAAAAAAATAAAGTGTAGAAAGCTATGTAATTTTCTCAGAAGGTTATACTTAATAAATATCAAAAATAATATATAAACCCAGCATCTCCCAAGTTTTAGTAAATTTATGAGCACAATGGTATAACTTTGATTAATTAAGAAGTTGGGGAATGTTGGATACCATGTTTAAAGTTAAAGAAAAAATATAATTTAAAGTTCGTAATATCAAAAACACAGAAACAACAAGTGTTGGTGAGGACGGGAAAGAAAGGAACTCTTATGCACTAGTAGTGAGAATGCAAAGTGGTACAGCCACTGTGGGAGACACTAAGGAGGTTCCTCAAAAAAATAAAAAAATAGAACTACTCAAAATAAAAAATAGAACTACTATTTGATCTAGCCAAATTATGGAAGCAACCCAAATTTCCGTTGATAGACGAATGAGTAAAGTGGATGTGGTATAAATATACAGTGGAATATTACTTAGCCATAAAAAGAATAAAACCTTGTTATTTGCAACAACATGGATGAATCTAAAGAGTATAATGCTAAGTGAAGTAAGTCAGAGAAAGACAAACACCATATTATTTCACTCATATGTGAAATATAAGAAACAAATGAACAAAAAAGAAAAAGACAAACTAAAAGACAGGCTTTTTGTTTTTCAATTTTTTATTTAAAGTCTTGTCAATGTAATATGGTTTCAGGAGTAGAATTTAGTGATTCATCACTTACATACAACACTCAGTGCTCAACACAAGTCCCTCCTTAATAACCCATCACCCATTTTGCCCATTCCCCACCCACCTCCTCTCTTGTAGCTCTGAATTTTTTCTCTAGGGTTAAGGTTTTCTTATGCTTTGCTTCCCTCTCTTTTTATCCCCTTCCCCTATGCACATCTGTTTTGTTTCTTAAATGCTACATGAGTGAAATCATATGGTATTTGTCCTTCTCTGATATTTGCTTAGATTAATACACTCTATCTCCATCCACATTGTTGCAAATGGCAAGATTCCATTCTTTTTGATGGCTGAGTAATATTCCATCTCCCCCCAACCCCCAGCCAACATCTTCTGACACTTGGTCTCTCTCCATAGTTCGACTATTGTTGATAGCACTGCTATAAACATTGGGGTGCATGTGCCCCTTCAAATCTGTATTTTTTATCCTTTGGGTAAATACCTAATAGTGCAATTCCTGGGTCATAGGGTAGTTCTATATTTAACTTTTTGAGGAACTTCCATACTGTTTTCCATAGTGGGTGCTTCAATTTGCATTCCCACCAACTACGTGAGAGGGTTCCCTTTTCTTCACATCCTCACCAACATCTGTTGTTCCTGTCTTATTAATTTTAGCCATTCTGACAGGTGTGAAGTGGTATGCATCGTGGTTTCAATTTGAATTTCCCTGATGATGAGTGATGTGTCCTAGACTCTGGGTCTAGAGTTCTCTCTTGCCCAGCAAGAGAATGGACTCAGAATTAAAATGCAAGAGAGGCTACTATTGTCCAAGAGACAAGGCACCCGGGCAAGGGTCCTTGCTCTGTTTTTATCAGGATCAGAAGGCTTACAAGCATGATGGACATGCACAAAAGACAACGAAACCATGAACATTAACTCGTGTGTGGGGGACAAAGGGGGTTTTGAAGATATGCAGTGTTAGGGGTTTGGGTCAATAGGAAACAAAATCCCAGCACCAGGCAAAAGGTTGTTTAAGGCAGGCATGAGGCACCAAGTCTGTTTACATTAGTTGCCTAGGGGATAAGGCAGTTGGACCAGGCTACCTCAGGGTCTACAAGGCACCATTCTTTTGCTAATTAGCTCCACTCCAGGCAATTCCCTGCTACTATCCTTAGACCTGTTTACCTATTTACCTATTATGGTCCTTCCCTCCTGTGAAAGCACAAGACTAAGTTGGGGCACTTCTGCCCTGAATATATAATCTTGGACGCTTTCATCCTGTGACTTCTTATTTTTTTAGGCCTTTTTTTCTATGCTGGGGGTGCTTCCACCTTGATTACCTAGCCCTGATTACCTAATCTTGGATGCTTTTACCCTAAACCTTGTTAACCCCTTGGTACAAACTCAGGGAATTCCTAAACTTATTCCCAATAATTTTGAGCATATTTTCATGTGTCTGGTAGCCATCTGGATGTCTTCTTTGGAAAAAAAATGTTTATTCATGGCTTCTGCCCATTTCTTAACTGGATTATTTGTTGTTGGGCATTGACTTTGATACATTCTTTATATATCTTGGATACTAATCCTTTATCAGATACGTCATTTGCAAATATCTTCTCCCATTCCATATGCTGCCTTTTAGTTTTGATGATTGTTTCCTCTTCACTATGCAGAAGCTTTTTATCTTGATCAATGCCAACCGATCATTTTTGCTTTTGTTTCCCTTGCTTCCAGAGATGTGTCTAGTAAGAAGTTGCTGTGGCTGAGGTCAAAGAAGTTGCTGTTTTTGTTCTACTCTACGATTTGATGGTTTCTTGTCTCACATTTAAGTCTTTCATCCATTTTGAATATTGCTTTGTATATGGTGTGAGAGAGTGGTCCAGTTTCATTCTTCATTACTTTCCAGTTTTCCCAACGCCAAAAAACAGACTCTTAACTATAGAGAACAAACAAATGGTTACCAGAGTAGGGGGGGGGGGGGGGGGAAGGTTGAAACAGGAGAAGGGGATTAAGAGTACATTTATGTTGATGAGCACTGAGTAATATATGGAATTGTTGAATCACTGTTTTGTACACCTGAAACTAATATAACACTGTATGTTAACTACAGTAGAATTAAAATAAAAAAATAAGTAAATGTATAACCAAGCACAAGTTTTTTGATGCTCTTGTTTTTGTTTTAGCAACAATTGTAGATTCACGTGCTTTTATAAGAAATGAGATTGCAAGAAAGATTCCATATATCCTTCACACGGTAGCCCCCAATGTAAATATCTTGCACAAATATAATGGGATATCATAACCCAGAAAATGACATGAATACAATCCACTACCTTATTCAGATTTCATCAGTATTACAATACATATGTGTGTGTATTTAGCTGCATGTAGCTTTAACACATGGAGATTTGTGTGACCTCACGTGTTAAACACTGTCAAGACACAGAATAATTCCATCACAATGATCCATTTTGCTACCCTTCCATGGTCTCAGTCACATCTCTTGTGCCCTCCCTTTCTAACCCCTGGAAATCACTAATTTCTTCATCTTTGTAAACTTGTCATTTTAAGATTGGAATACGAATCCAGTCATGTATAAGTAACCTTTTGAGATTCTTTTCTTTCTTTCTTTCTTTCTTTCTTTCTTTCTTTCTTTCTTTCTTTCTTTCTTTCTCTTTCTTTTTTCTCAGCATATTTATATTTGGATTCATCCAAATTATTTTTTGTATCAATACTTTTTGTGAATAGTATCTCATGGTATGAATGCATGACAAATTAAACATTCACCTATTGTAGGGCATTTATGCTTTTTCCAGTCTTTAGCTATTACAATTACAGCTTCAATGAACACGTGTACAGAATTTTGTGTGAACACAGTTCTTATTTCTTTGTTGTTTTTTTTAATTTTTTTTTAATGTTTATTTTGAGAGAGAGAGAGAGAAAGAGAGAGAGAGAGAAAGATGCAGAGAAAGAAGGAGACACAGGATCTGAAGCAGGCTCCAGGTTCTGAGCTGTCAGCACAGAGCCGGACCTGGGGCTCAAACTCACAGGCCACAAGATCATGACTTAAGCTGAAGTTGGTCGCTTACCCAACTGAGATACTAGGCGCCCCTAGTTTTTGTTTCTTTGGACTAAATGTACAAGAGTGCAATTACTTAGTTGTATGGTAAATGGATGGTTAGTCTTATAAGAAACTGTCATAGTCTTTTCCAAAGTGGCTATAATTATTCTCTATTTCTACCAGCAATATAGGATTGATCCAGTTTCTCCACATCCTTAATGAATTTGGTGGTGTCACTATTTTTCTACATTTTTAGCCATCATGATAGCTTCATGTAGCAAAATCTCACTGTGGTTTTAATTTGCTTACCTTTTATAGCTAATGATAAGAAACATCTTTCTTATGTTTATTTGCCATCTTTAAATTGTTTTAGGCATAATGTTTCTTTATGTATTTTGATCATTTCCTAATTGGAATAGTTTTACTGTTGAGTTTTGAAAGTTCTTTATATAATCTACATTCTCTTCCATTTCATAGATTGTCTTTTATTCTTTTAACAGGGTCTACTGCAGGCCAACAGCTTTTAATTTTGATAATGTGCAATTTGTTGGTTTTTTTTTTTTGCTTTTAAAGACACTGTTTTTGGAGTAAAGTCCAAGAACTCTGCCTACCCTAGATCCCATAGATTTTCTTGTACTTTTTTTCCTAAAAAATTTTACAGCATTATGTTTTATATATAAATCCATAATCTATGGATCCATGATCTCTAACATTTTGCAGTTGATCTTAGCCAAAAGGCCGAGAAGCGATTGATCTATAACATTTTGTATAAGGGTGAGATACAGGTAGAAGTTTTGTTCATTCAGTCAGTCATTTGCCTTTGGGTAAGGAACTGCTTTAGCACAATTAGTTGAAATGCTACCCAATATACATTGAGTGCCTTTTATACCTTTGTGAATAATCAGCCAGGCGTATTGTATGCATCTATTTCTGAACTCTATTGATCTACATGTTTATTCCTCTAAGAATGCCACACTCTTCATTGCTATAGCTATGTAATAAGTTTGAATGGGCAGGGTGCTTTCTCCAATTTTAGTCTTATTCTGGTAGTTGTAAGGTAAGAACTGGGAAGAATGTGGCTACTCCATCTTGGCTGAAATCAGAAGCCCACACAAGATTTTAATTGAGAAACAAAAATAAATTCATTTTACGAATTAATTCCAACATCATATTTTCTTTTAAAATTTCAAATAGTATTAGAATTTAAAATTTCAGTTTCTTTTTACCTAAACATTAAACTCCAAATTATGATTTTCCTGCATATCAAAGGCAATTTCTACCATTTTATACTAAAACATTTCCATACAAATGGCTCACATCTCCACAGTAGGTATTGAATAAGAACAGAAATGTTCTAACTCTATAAAGAGATTTTGGAAAATGCTTTAAATCAGAGCTGAGAAATTTCACTTAATGTTTTATAATTTCCAATATTTCATAAATATCACAGTTAAGCAATTATATGACTTTTAATTTTTGATAGCCCAAGTATTATTAATTGTCCAGTGTCCTTAGTACTTTGGTGGGCTTAAAACAATAATCAGTATAGTTCAGTTATTAAGTATGGAATGATCTGGGACTTTTATTATGATAACCTCAAATTATGTAGCCTGAAGGATGCCTATTATTAAAAGCACAATATCAGATTGGACATCAGTTGTCAATATTAACCTAAAAGGTATTCTATTGCATTTGAAGAACTGGTAAACATAAAATTCATGTTTTTATAGGTATCTTAGCATATAACTTTTTTATGAATTCTATTCCAAGGTAGACCTGGTAATACACTATAAATTATAAACAAAAATGACATGTTTTAATAGTTAATCAACAATCAGGAAAGCCATCATTTTACTACATAATAATAGGAAGATGATTATCGTCTTTGTTAAAAATATTCTGTAGTAATATATTAATTTTGAGGGAAATAAATATCATTAAATGAATAAAGTTAGCTATTGGATATGAATTCAGTGTTTTACACATTTCTTAATTCAAATTTCCTTAAAGAAACTGCATACCATCTAGTGATCTAGTGGCAAAATTACAACTTTTAATTCAGCATTTTTTTTTTCATGCAAGCATCATCATTATCTAAGTGATGAAAAATAAAAACCAAAACAACTTAATTAAGTTTAAACTGAAAATCTTTGGTGAAATAACTTTCTGGGAAATTTTCCAGATACTCAATTATTCTTATTAATTTGCATCTTAACAGATAAGGTAAATTCAAAAAACAGGGAAGAGAGTTACTATTAACTCCTATGACTTTGTTATTTATGAGCAATACTTGTATAAGTGCCACAACACAGGCTCATTTTTGTCACCTAGAAATATGCATATTATTTCATGATTGCTATATAAATGTACTAGATATAAACATGTTTGGTATGCTCATAGGCTTGGATTCCTGTTTCATATAAATATATATTGGATAAACTATTCAAAAAGAAAAAAAGGTTTGGGGCGCCTGGGTGGTTCAGTAGGTTAAGCGTCCGACTTCAGCGCAGGTCACGATCTCGTGGTCTGTGAGTTCGAGCCCCGCATCAGGCTCTGGGCTGATGGCTCACTTCCGATTCTGTGTCTCCCTCTTTCTCTGCCCCTCCCCCGCTCATGCTCTGTCTCTCTCTGTCTCAAAAATAAATAAACGTTAAAAAGAATTTAAAAAAAAAAAAGGTTGGAGAAGTTGGATATTAAAACACGATTAAATTAGTGTAGAAAACAAGGCAATTTAATGTATTCTTACTTCTATCTTTATCTTTTATGCAGCCTAAATAGATGCTCTACATTGGCTGCCAGAGATACATAGTAATACAGCCCAGATTTCTTTACAGGTTATTTCAAACATCTTCAGAACTGAAAAAAAAATTATTTCCACTTTTTTTTTTCTAATTGACTTCTAAAATATCCCTGGATCCACAGTTCCCACACAATTCACATTCCTCAAATTCATAATCTAATCCCACCTCTTTGCTTTCCATAAATGGTGTAAAAGATAAGGTAATTTGGATGATTCAGTTGCTACCCTCTTTGCCTCAAAATGTCCCTGTATTTTCATTCTTTATATCTCCATTGTAACATGAAGAAGAAGCATACTTCTTCCTCCTTCTTTACAAACTTACCATCTTTCCTTATTCTATTCCCTCCCTATTCTCTGAATCTTAGCTCTATCAAATATCCCATTTCCCTTTATAGCATCAATCTCTGTTTCTTTACATTCTTCGCTTGGATTCAATCTTCCTAGAAACAACAATAATAAAAAAAAATAATATGCTCTCCTTGATCATGGTACCCAGTGGCTTCTCTATTTTCTCTCAATCCATCAGAAATGTTCTTTTTGGATAAATTATTTCTGACAAGAAAAATCTAACATATCATACAGCCATTAGATTTTTTTATCTTTTTATTCATTTTGGGAGGATTGCACATTTTACATATAAATTAAATGGAGAACCATTCAGATAATTCTAGTTTTATCTCTATTATCTCCTTTCTATTCTGTCCCTCCAATCAAAACTTTTTAATTTATAAATTGTTAATATTTTAATTTAAAAGTGTAGACTGCTAATGATTGTCTGCCCATGTCCTGCCTGAAATACCATGATTGTTTATGAAAACGGGATACTGTTTGGGCTTAGAAAAAAATAAATGTGTATATATTTATGTGATAGAATACTATACACATTATCTCCCCCATCATATTTTTCACTTAAAAGTTATATCCTGGTGTTGATAACCATAGTAAAGTGTTTTCTACCTTGGCTCTACTGACATTTGGGGCTGGAAATTATTTGGGGACTGTCCTATGCATCGTAAGTTGATTAAGAGGATTCACAACCTCTACAAACTGGATGTCAGTAGGAATCCCAAGTCATGATCATCAAAATGTCTTCAGATATGAATCCAGGTGTGTGCAAAGTCACTCCCAGTTGAAAACCACTGCCTAAGTAATATGTAAAAGATAGTTATCATTTCTTTTTATAGCACCATAGTATTCATTCTTAAAGATGCAAAATAGTTTGAGGCACCTGGGTGGCTCAGTTGGTTAAGCATTCAACTCTTGATTTTGGCTCAGGTCATGATGTCGGGGTTTTGTGTGTCAGGCCCTGTTCACTGACCACCACTCACCACCCCCCCTCCCGCCCCCTGCTCATGCTCTGTTTCTCTGAAAATAAATAAATAAATTTTAAAAGTTGGAAAAAAAGGATGCAAAAGTGTTTGTTGAATAGCCCCTTATTAGTGACCTTTTGGGGGGGGCTTCCTATTTTGTTATTATTAATACTACTGCAACTAATTGCTTATCACATTTTAACAATGTGTTTTTAAATTTGATTTTTAGAAGTGAGTCTATTAAAAACAGTGTAACTATGCAATGATGCTAGATGTTACCAAAGTTCCCTTCATTTTGCATTCCCACTAATCATATATGGTGCAGCAAATTTTGAATGCTATATGTCTACTGAGAAAATAACCATATATTTTCTGTTTGAAACAGTGATCCTTCACCCTGATTAACCCCCTTTCTCTCTTGTCACACTTTCATGAATATTACATTCATTTTCATATTTCAATATTCTTATTGATTTAATATTTTAATTTATAGATAATTAATCAAAGTATATAGTTAGAATCCATGTTAATGCTAAAATAAGAGAGCAGTTTAGTTCTACAAGGCAAAAAAAAAAATTACGAAAACTAAACAGAAGAAAAGTGCTCATAAAAAATGCCCTCTTCTATTTGTAGCTTTAAAATGACAAGTATAGAGCATGAGCGATGTAAAATACAATTCATTATGGAGCCACTTTCATATTCACCTACCCGTCTTTTCCTTTTGCTATATGTCATCAAGAGAAAAATATACTAGATGAAAAAGTATACAAAATGAATAAGAAGATCCAGACAGAATTTGCACCATAGAAAAACCTATGAAATTATAATTAGAATATCTCTTAGTTTACCATTTTTCCCCTTGTTTTACTTTAAGTTTCTCATTATAGTTTTACAGTTAAATAAAATAATATCTCTGTCTGGAGGAAATTCTTAGGATTTCCAACAAAAAATCCCGTTGAATGAAATTTTTACTAACTCATTTACACAAAGTTATTTTATTCATGTGACATTCTGTGGGGGCAAGCCCAGTAACTGTTACCATAATCAAAAGCATTTCGAAATAAATTAAAAATTCTTCTAACATTTTAAAGCCAAATGAAACAAAATATTGCATCTCTAATACAGGTACCACTGAAGATTTCTCTTCTAAATGTGACTTTTAGCTTTAATTTTTCTTATAAACTTAGCTGAATTATCCTCAATCATGCTGTCAAACAATTATTCTTTTGAAAATCCTCAAAGTAAATAGCTACTGAAAAATAATCAGCTTCTCCTGATAATTTTTGACAAAGTTAAAATTCACTTTTGCTCTCCAGATTTTCACAGGTATCAATATTTTAACTAATATAAGTTTAAGTCAGAAAAACCAAAGCAACTCTAGGATTTTAAGCCAAGAACATCAGTGCAAGAAATTGATAATGTGGGATGGAATAGGTGAAAGGACAAACAGAAAATGGTTAGGAAACTCGTATGTTGGTCCCTTTCTCTCTGCCCCTCCCCCGTCCCATCTCTACAAAATAAATAAACATTAAAAAGAAAGAAAGAAAGAGACAGAGAGAGAGAGAGACAGACAGAAAGAAAGAAAGAAAGAAAGAAAGAAAGAAAGAAAGAAAAAAAGAAAGAAAAAAAGAAAGAAATGAAAGAAGAAAGAAAAAGACACTTCTAGTTGGCAGCAAGGAGACAGCTGTCTCAGACAGCTGAAGAAATAATGGGAGAAGTAGGGGGAAACTAATCCAACAGCCTGGACCTCTCTGGGATTAGGGGACCACACCCATAGAAGAGGCTGCTTAGAGAGAGCTAGAAATGTAGAAATGGGTGCTCCATTGGCAACCAGAGCCACAGAAGATGGGGCAATGCTGGAGATGAGGGAGACAGAAAACCCTTAATTTGTCCTTCCTCCACCCTACAATCTTTAACCAATCCCTTCTTTCTGTTAATCCCAGTTGGAATGTGTAGAATTGGTCTCCTTGTTCAACATGGTGGAACTAAGAAATGGTAAGAAAAAGATCTGAAACAAATGAAGCAAACACCCTGCACAAAATTCCTTCTCATTCTTGTTATTAATGGTTGTTTATCAGCAGAGTCAGTCTAACTGAGAACTAGCTTCTTTGTTGCTATACTTTTGTGGCTGTTAATGTTAATTGAGGGTTTTGTTTTCTTTCTTACTTGACATTATCACTTAGCAATGAAATTCCATGAGAACAGATATGATCCATTGTTGTGTTCCCAATACTTAAAAAAAGTCTAGACCACATTAGCTGGTCAACACAATGTAGTGAATAAATAGATGAATGAATAAAACCTAATTCATTAGAGAAACAAACTATGGGCAAATATGACATTCTGAAATTTAATTTACAATAACTTCATCTGGTTGGTTTAATTTTTTGTTTGAAGTTTGAAACTCATATTCCAATGAAGATGAAAATCAAATAATCAGAAAATTCAAATGACATATATATATCTCAATGTATTTTAAACACCAAATGATATTTTATTTCTGTTTATATAATCTTCATTTACATAAATGTATATTACCTATAAAAATTTATCCAAAATGTTTTTAAAGTAATAAATGTTTATGTGTATCTTTGCCATTTGTTTATGACAAGAAATTTAAGATTCCATTTAAATTTTTGATATGATATATAATACTTAAATAGCTGAGTAACCAACAGATGATCTATAACATAGTTGATGGTCTTCATTATCACTAAATAATGACATAAAGATAATTAAGGTTATTGTTATTGTATTCTGAAATATACACTGAAGATAAAGATTGTCTAAGTAGATTTACAGATAATACTTGAAAGATGAAATAGACATCCATATAAAAAATAAAACTGTATATTTATTTATTTATTTATTTATTTATTTATTTATTTATTTTTATTTTAGAAAGAGAGAGCTTGCACAAGTGGGCGAGAGGGACAGAAGGGGAGAGAGAGAGAGAGAGAGGAGAGAGAGAGAGAGAGAGAGAGAGAGAATCTTAAACAGGCTCCACAATCAGCATGGAGCCCAACATGGGGCTTGATTCCATGATCCTGGAATCATGACCTGAAGCAAAATCAAGAATCAGTCATTCAGTCAACTGAGCCACCCAGGTGCCCCAAAATTGGATATTTCAAAAAACTACCTGCAGAATATTTAAAATAAATAGAAACGTGATCTTTAAGTTTCCTGAATTTATACCAGAATAAGTGGTGATAGCTTGACATGGAAAGACTATGAGTAGACTCAATGCAATATGTCTTCAGAAGTTATGTGTACATTTAACATATTTGTGTCAACTATATTTTGAGCATCATATTTGAATTAATTGATGACTACCTCTCATAAAGCTACAGCCTTCAACGCCAAATTTGGTTTTACTGTCCATGACAGCAAGACATTTTATGGCAAATGCAATGCTGAACAAAATGTGATATTTCATGATTATACTTTCTCTATTATCTCTCAGAATATTTTGAAACGGCATTCTTCAACCACAATTTGAAAATATTTATATTTTTCTCTTCTTTGCAATATTGCAAAGCCTGCAGGACACAAATCTACATAATTAAGACAGTTTAGTGTAACAGATATTGTTACTTTTCATTACATATTCAATTAGAATAATTATATGGTTAACTTGACATTTATCTAAGTATCTGTCCCCAGGCGATGAATAGCTATCGATAATTTTCACAGTAATTCAATTGCATTTAAAAAAGTATTGCAACTATTTACCTTTATCTGACTATAGCAACTCAATATTAATCTAATTATAGGGGGAAAAGCTATTTGAGATAGATTGTTAGTCTTCCAAGATAATATTAGCTCAAATACTAGAACAAAGTAAACATTTAAAAATCTAATTATTACTAAATGAACCACCTCTACTTTGACATCCATACCCTACATAAGACAGAGTAAACTTAAGAATTTAGTCAGTACTGATAAAATGAGAAATTATAATTAGTTTGTTTCTCAATTTGACTGCATTCTCACAAATATTCCTATTGATAACTCAGGTTTATTTTTTTTTTAAGGTTGAAATGATTCTTTGGTCAGAGTGCAATCTACTCATTTCAAACTACCTACAAACAATTTCTGATAATAATTCAGTTGTCCTTTAGAGACAGCTTGGTACTCATTCATATTCACAAAATTGACATTTTATGTTTCATTTTTGTTTTTCAGAAGGCAAATGACTTCCTGACTCATGTTCTTAACAAAAATAAAATAAAGAACAAATTATAAGGTAAATCAACAAGTGTTCTTGTCAAATGCAGCCAATCCAGCCTGACTTAAAGTTTATATTAGCTTTATAGTCTGACATATAAATACTAAATAATCAGTTTGATAAAACATAATATGTGTAGTGAAGAACTTTTGCTAATACATTTATTCTTTTTTATTTAGAATATATAACAATGAATTAAGAATAAAATTCCCTATTATCCTATCCTCAATTAGCTTATTACCTTTATCATATTTTCATCAGTAAGTTATTAAATGTTATATTTTCAAGTATTTTAATATTTTTTGTATTTCCAATGTCAGACAATGTTTAAGATAAACCCCGAGTCACATTAGCTTGTGTTTACTTTAACTAGTCTATAGTTCTCTATTGCCTTCCATGTTCATACAGCCAGTGCTCATCCTTAAAGCAAAAGAAAACAAAATCAAACAAAAAAAATAAGCAATGACTTTCCTAGGCTTTTAGAAATTTACAGAAGAAATACTAGTAGCCAAAACAATAAATGAAAGACTGTTCTACCTCACTACTATTCAAAGAAATGAAAGTGGGATCAACATTGTGACATGATCCCTTGCTTAAAGGTACGACATTATAGAAAACTACTCCCAGTTTATTGAGAGTGCAGGGAATATTTACTGTCTTTTATTGCTGGTGGCAGAATATCAAATACTGATACTCTAAGGGGAGCACAGTTTAAAGATAAAAAGTATTTATACTCTGACACAGCAATTCAAACTTTAAGAAGGAACAATAAAAATGTGTGGTTTACCTCAAAAATATGCTTGCAATGTTGTTCATTACAATATTGTTTATAATTAGAGTGAATATGAATATGCATATTTCCAAAGTGTCTTAGTTTGCACTATAAATTCATGGTTACACTATTTATAATAATAATACTACTTTCAAAAATTAAATCACCTTAAAATGTAAGCTACCTTAAATATAAATTCACATTTATATTTAAAATATAAATTATCCTGCTAATTTGTTCAGGGTAATACAAAGTAGTTATTAGAATAACTATATTGTGGGGCGACTGGATGGCTCAGTTGGTTGATTGTCCCTTGTTGTAATCAGCGCTGGGTATATATGTAGCTGAGGAATCACGGGGTTCTACTCCTGAAACCAATACTACACTGTATGCTACTTAACTTGAATTTAAATAAATAAACTTTAAAATAAAAAAAAGAAAGAAAATAAAAATAATCTACGTAAATAAATAAATACATAAATTCTACATGTAAACAAACAAACAAAAAATGTTCTGTCTTTCTCTCTCTGCCCCTCTCCCTCCACCCTTGCTAATGCTTATGTTTTCTCTCTCCCTAAAATAACAAATAAATACAATAAAATAGCTATATTGTATCATAAGGAAAATATTAATAATAAAGGCTAAATTATCTTTCAAATGTTCATGTGCACATAAATGTAAAAATGTCTGGATAATCGGGGTGCTTGCGTGACTGCGTCAGTTAAGCATTTGACTTCGGCTCAGGTCATGATCTTGCAGTTTGTGGGTTGGAGCCGCACATCGGGCTGTGGGCTGATGGCTGAGAGCCTGGAGCCTGCTTCAGATTCTGTGTGTCTCTCTCGGTCCCTACCCCGCTTGTGCTCACCTGCTCTCTCTCAAAAATAAATAAACATTAAATAATTTTTTTAAATGTCTGGATAATCTTTTTAAAAGTAAAAACTGTGGTCAATCAGTGAATTACAAGAATTAAGTCATTTTTTACCAATATGCATTTTCCAGTTTTATAAACTATGTTTATTATTTAAAAAAAAATCAATGTAATTTTACAAATAAGGACAAGTAGAAGACTATTAACAATATTATCTGTGCAACTGTTAGTTAATAGCTGAGCTTAATACTGGTTGCTCAATGAAAATTTAGTATCAAAGAGAATTATTTGTATTCCATTCTGAACCGATAATTTGAATAGCAAATAACTTAACTGATGTTCATATTAACTCTTACAACAGTCATTTATTTAAAGCATGCTATGTGCTTACGTTCCAAAACCGGAAGGAAATAAGGATTCAAAACATGAGCGAGACTTATATCTTCAAGTATTTCATGATAGAATGGTAGAAGCAGACTTTGAAAGACATCATGATTGAAATAATATTTAGTTGAGAACTGGGAGATATACAACCTCTCTCCCTTCACCACCAACCCCCACCCCGCCGCAAATAAGGACAATTCCACGTGAGAAAACAGCTTGGTCATGGGTATAGAAAAGTGAAAGGTAAGTCCTTGAGTGAAAAACAGACTGTACTTTCGGGATGTAGGAAGAAATAAATTTGGCCAAGTGGGTCTTGGTTAGATTGCAGAGAATGCTACATGTATACTGATGATTATATATAAAGGAATTGTAGACATCGGAGCTCAGTTAATAGGTGTAGTATAAGCAGAGCTGATTTTATGAAAATGGCCCAGCTTCCCTGCGTATAATGGGGGAACTGAATCTGGGAGTCTCTGGACAGCCTTTTAGACTTTAGGCAAGTGTTAATGAGTTCCTAAACTAGGCGAGAGGAAATCAAAGGGAGGACTTTGGTTTCAGAGGCAATGCACGGATGAGCTATGAGATTGTAAAACAGTTTCAAATTTGGAGATTAGGGGAAAAGAGAAACAAAATCTCGCCCCCAGCTTTTAAATTTAAAGAGTCACATGAAAATATAGGTGTGATTTAGTGTCTGCAATTACAAGAATGAGGACTGTAATGAGAATTAGAAATCTGTCACAAGAATGAGATAGTTTAAGATAGAAAATTACTTTAAATGTAATTTAGAATCAACAGCATACATGGCCTATTCTGTCCCTAAATCTGAAATCTTTTGTTTTCTATGTCTGTGTTTTCAAATTTGAAAAATAATGTATGAGAAATAAAAGAAATTGATCATGTTGGTCACTTCAATTAATTGAAGATTTCTTTAAAAGTACTTAATGCAATCTTTTCATACAGTGATATTTTTAACACCAATATTTTTAATAATCTAATGTGTCAAGTTTATTTATCTTTATTTAGAGTGCTTCATTGTATATTTCAACAACATTTTTATTATCCTTTGTGTTTCAGTGTATCGAACTAATAGGAAAGAGAATAGTCAGAATGGAATGACTTAATATTCCTGGTTACTAAATCTCTCCTGAATCAGAATGCTGACAAAGGCATCAGTAAGTGGAAAGTAGTTTGAACTTTGAGCCTCGTAATTTTATTATAGTTTTCAATTTCTTCTGTTGAGCCTAAGAAATTTCTCTAGGTCATTACTCTTAGAAATTTTGACGTTCTGGAATAATGAAAGGGATGTTTTATTCTTTTACTTTCACCAAAACTGTCCTGCCAACAATTTTTTTTAATTAATTAATATACTTTTTAATTTTTTTTAAATTTTTTTCTTAACGTTTATTTTTGAGACAGAGAGAGAGACAGAACATGAACAGGGGCAGAGAGAGAGGGAGACACAGAATCTGAAACAGGCTCCAGGCTCTGAGCTGTCAGCACAGAGCCTGATGCGGGGCTCGAACTCACGAACCGTGAGATCATGACCTGAGCCGAAGTCGGACGCTTAACCGACCGAGCCACCCAGGCGCCCCCTGCCAACATTTTTTAAAAGCTTCTAGTTTGTTGTTGTTGTTGTTTTCAGTTTTGTATACTCTTAATGGTACTAATCATATATTTTAGTTCATTGCTTTGGTCAAAAAAAATTGGAATTCATAATTGTAAACATCTCAAGTGTCTAATTTGGCAAGCTTTTTATGTTTTACATGCTTTTCTTGGACGTTTTTTATCATCTACTTAGAGCTCCATTTTTAGTAATAAAAGCAGTGATGAGAATTCTTTATCCTATGTTCAGGTATCTCATAAATTTATATTTTCTCACATTGGATTCATATATACAGAATGCAGTCTAAGCAGCATTTTGATAATAGTTATTTTCAGTCTATATATTTTTCTTTTTGTCAGACAAATTAGTACTAGGCATTCTGATCCTAAGAATCATATAAGGTGTGTTCTATGAATAAAGATGTGATTTGGAAAATTTCCATGAGCATTTTATCAAGTATGGATGCAGGTACCAAATGGCTCCTAAAATATCAACTCTTCCCTGATGGTATTGGAAGTTAGTCATTAATATATATATATAATGAGATATGAAAGCAAACCCAATTATCTATTATAAGTAGCATAAACTACATTACCAAAAGAAGTTTTGATCATAGTGGTATATAAATTAAAACAATAATTAACTAAGTACATATTTGTAATAAAAAGGTTTTAAATGGATTGAAAATATATAGAAAACTCAATGATAGTGATGGCTTTTGATGTGTGACTAACAGAAATAAGACAGGAGATGGGAAACAAATCATGTCTCATCAAAATAAAAAAAATGCCATTTAATATTTTATAGTTTACCTATAAATATATCCTTTAGAATCTTTAAAAATAAAATAAAAAAATAATTAATTTATCTTAATCAGTTTAAGTAATATATACCTGAAATTGAAGTTTTATTCTATATAATTTAAAATTAACATGTATATTATAGTATATTCTTAAGAGATATGTATATTAACTTTACATGGAAAATAACCAAATTTATCTTTCTGATTTTAAGATGACATCAATTTAATGTGGAGGGAATTTACAAAAAAATCTTGGACTTTTCAATTGATTTCAAATTACTATTTTCTGAAAACATGGCCATGACAAACTCATTATCTTTGAGATTTATAGTAAATTATTACAATCTTACTTAATCCAAAAATCCCCAAATTTTTTTATATTACATGTTGATTTTCATAAAAATAAGATTGAAAATAGTAATACATTTTATAATATCATGAATTTCATTGATCTCTAGTATCTTAAATCCTATTCAAATAAATCACTAAACCTATTATAATAAGTACACTTTTTTGCATAATTCTCATTTTCTTTTCATTCCAAAGATTTGATTGATGCATATTTGTATTCAAATATGTGTGAATTAAAGCATTTGCATCTATGCATTTACTAAGAGTAAAATATCCCATGAATGTTCTACTTAAATATTTGTCATTTTAATTTATATATTTTTTTTATTATTTTGTTTCTTGAGAATTTTAGCGATTATTTTCCCTGTAGAACCTATTTTTATATCAATTATAGTATAATAGTTAATAGTTTGGGTTCTTGAATTAAACAATCCTGTTCAACTCATGCTTCTATCAATGTTAATAACTACATAATCTTTAAAAGAAATTTTGATGATTGAATAAAATAATCTCTGTGAGCCATTTAATATTATTTCAGTTTCAGTATGCATACAATCAATGCTCTTATTTTTAGTGATAATATTACCTTCAATTCATGAGTATGATTTCCATTTAAAATTGATATTTTTCTCCTAAATGAATTATTCACGCTACATATGTCTGTCTGATTCATGGTTACTATAAGGTAAAGGCAAACGTGATAATATTTATAGGAAGAGGTGAATGGACTACTTTTAAAACAGGACAATTATTTTCATAAAATACTCTAGGATATGTAAGGAAAATAATTTGAATTGTGCTTATTTTTTGTTTTTATCTATCTGTCGGTTAAGACACTATCTTTTTTTTCAGAATTAAAATAAAATTTAATGTTTATTTATTTTTGAGAGAGAGAGAGACAGAGCACAAGCAGGGGAGGGGCGGAGAGAGACACACACACAGAATCCTCTGTGCTGTCAGCACAGAGCCTGACATGGGACTTGACCGAGCCACGCAGGTGTCCCTCCCTTTTCAGAATTTTTAAGGGTTTCCATGACTGAGGTTGTAATGAGAAACAGTGTAGCAGTAAAGAAAAGTTAAATAGTTACTTTCTTACCAGTCAATTGGGAGATTATCCTTAGAAAGCATGATGTTGGGCAAAAGTTTTAAAAAACGGAGATGTTCTGCACATCTCTGAACCACATCAATGCTATCTGGCTCTTGATCTATCCTTGGTTTTAATTCCAGTGATATTTGTATGATTTCCTCATCCTGGTTTTTGATCAGTTGGAGAATATTTTCTTATGTGCTAATTATTAGCTTTTCCTTTGGCAGATCTCTGACAAAAGGCTGGAGCTTAAAGGAATTTGTGTGGACAGAAAGACAACAGTTGATAGAGCAACAACCTATGTTTGTTCATGCCTGAAATGTATATATTTAGATGAAGGCTGTACCTGCTTCCCTAAACCAGCATTATTTTCTTGTTAAGGCAAATCATATAATTTCTGCATTTCCAAGTCTTGATGGTGGCTTCCTAAATAAAGGAAATACCAAGATGTTAATTTCTGCAACTGTGACTTTGGACAACTATTGAACCTATCTAAGAATCAGTCTCCTCATCTGTAACTAAATTAGTTTGGGTTAAATAATCTGTAAATTCCTTTTTTGTTTCCAAGTTCTATTATTTTAAAAAATGGATTAAAGGGCTACTCTTATGAACTAATATGCTAATTGGCTTCTGTGGTCCTGTTCTAAGACATAATTTTTTAAAAAGATGATTCCTGAACCTCATTATAAAGTATGCAGTTTTTCATAGGAAATGAATGTGAAAGTTCAGTGAATATCAAATTATAATCTATACGTACATTTTCCTTCCTCAATTCTCTTTGAGTCTTGAGTATATACTACCTCCCCATATTAATGAGGAGGCAAGAAAAAAAAAACAGTAGGATTCTTCAATCCTAGTGGGTCTTTTAGGTGTGTGTATGTTTATATTTATATATATATATTTACACAAAACAATGCTTATTTTTGGAAAATATTTGCCTTACCCGTTCTTCAAATAACAGACCACAGACTATCAGCTTCCTCCTAACCACCACAAAGCAGCATAATGGGAGTAATAAAATGAAAGATGTTAAACAATTGCCTCCAAAAAGATGTCTTCTAAAATTAATGAGAAAGACGCTCTGGACTCCAGGTTATGGTACGGAAAGATCACGAATCCGGTTTCTGTTCATTATTCAGATTGTTTTGTCTGACAAGGCCAATAAAGGAAGAGATGAGGGGAAAGGGGAACAAAGGAGATGGTTTGGATAATCACAATTAAGCCCTAGATTCACTTTTGCTTGCAAATAATATCAAGTTCTATTCTTCCATGCATACTGAAAATAAGTTTTTAAACTTGATTATTTTCTATCATAAGTCCATTTGGGTGAGAGCTCCAGTAACTAAAGGAATCATAATTTTCTCAGGTAGAGATACTTACATCTTTACCAGGTCTAAACCTTGTCTAAAAGTATAATTTGTTACATTAAGTCTTTTAATCCATGTAAGCACATGTTTAGAAGTTTGTTGAACAATTATTTATTTAGGACAGCAATCTTAAAATACTAGTTTAAATAGTCAAGTACTCATGCTATGTATGTAGAAAACATAGAAGGAATAATATAATATTGATAATATTTTTCAAATAATTCAGGGTAAAAAAATGAATCAATCTCCTATACTCTACCTTACACCTTTAACAAATCTAAAATTTTATTTAAAAATTAGATAGCCAAGAAAATATTAATATAGGTACACTTCTCCATCCTCCAAAAGTCTATACAGATCATGAGGCAGTTGTAGTAATGAAAAAAATACGCTCTCAAGCTACGTGAATCACATATTCCTTCAGGAAAGGGAGACATACCCCAGTTTAGTAGCTGAACATCACACTCTATGTTGGTGATCAATTATTTTTTTATGACTTCACCGTAATAGAAATAATTGCTTCAAAGAAATTATAGTAAAGTATGTTGTACGCTTTCATAATATAGTAATTTGAGAAGGTAGATTCAGCTCTTTACTGAGCGCTCTCCCAGGTTGATGGTACCATCTAAATATGTCTCAAAGACAGCAAACACATTAATTGATACGGTAAGTGAATGTACTCTCATAGAAACATGGAGAGCACAGCATGTTGATATTAAAGACTATTTATTCTGTTCTCCATCTGTGACTATTTTCTTAAATAGACTTTATCTGTATCCACATAAGTAATATATTTAGATTTCACAAAACAAAATGTCTCCTTTTTTGTAAATTTACCCCCTGTGTGCCTTTGAAATAGAATATTAATTATGATGGCTTTGCAACTGAGAGTTTTAAAACTGATGAATCAGAATATGCAATACTTAAAACATAGTTTATTTCAATAACCCTCATTTAAATAACTCAATATTGAAGAACTCTGATGAGAATTCACAGATTATGTTTAGGAAAATTATACATGTCATAGGCTAACAAAGAGAATTTATAGTGAGAATAGGTGAAATCAATGAACTAAGAGAAATAAACACTGTAGTTACTAAATCTCTAGCTAAATTAAAAATAATTAACAAATAAAGTTACAAGGTGTTTGAGATCAAATTATTAATAGAAATGATTGTTAAAAAAATCTGTATGATAAAGGGAAGTTTAATGTAATTTAGAGAAAAGAATAATGATTATTATAGAGAAATTTTATCACGGTTTTTTAAACATCTTTTTGTTTTTGTTTGGTTTGTTTTGGTTTTTGGTTTTTGGTTTTTGGTTTGTTTGTTTGTTTGTTTTAGTTGGAACGGGGCTCTGAAATTCTTGGTTCCAAAACATTTTTATCACGCCAAAAGAAACCTATACTCATGAACCAGTCACTGTCTACATTTCCTTACCTCAATCCCTTGACAGCTACTAATCTGCTTTCTGTCTTCATAAATTTACATTTTCTGCATATTGGATATAAATGCAGGCATACAATATGTGGTTTTGATGTTTAGATTCTTTTATTTAGCATAATATCTTCAGGGTTAATCATGTTGCAGCAGGTAGCAGTATTTCACTCCTCTTTATGGCTGAATAATATTCCATTGCATGGCTATACTACTATTTGTTTATCCATTTATCAGTTGGTCGATAATTGGCTTGTTCTCCCTTTTGGCTATTGTGAATACTATAGCTATGGACATTCTTTTACAAGTAAATGATCAAAAAATTTGCAATTCTTTAAAGCATATGCTAGAAATTGCCGGGTCTTATGGTAATTCTATGTTTCACTTACTGAGAAATGAATCTATTTTATAAAATAGCTGTGATATTTTACATTGCCATTAACAACATATGATGGTTCCTTAACTCCACATCATCACCAACATATCTTATTTTCTGTTGTTTTGTTTTGCATTAAATTATCGACATTGTAGTAGGTCTGAAATGATATCTCATTGTGATTTTGGTGTACATTTCTCTAAAGACTAATGATGCTGAGAATCTTCTCATATGCTTGTTATTCATATACTATCTTTGGAGAAAGGTCTATACAAGCTTTTTGCCCATATGTTGTGTTTATATTGTTGAGTCTTAAGGGTTCTTCATATATTCCAAATATTAGATCCTGATCAGCTTTATGATATGTAAATATTTTCTCTGTAGGATGTCTTCTCTTTTTCCTGATAGTGTCAATTGACACATAAACATTTTTAACTTTGATGAAGTCCAATTTATCTATTTTCTCTTTTGTTTTTTAATGTTTATTTAATTTTGAGAGAGAGAGAAAAACAGAGCACGAGTGGAGGAGGGGCAGAAAGAGAGGGAAACACAGAATCTGAAGCAGGCTCCAGGTTCTGAGCTGTCAGCACCAGAGACAGACGCGGGGTTTGAACTCACAGACTGTGAGTTCGTGACCTGAGCCCAAGTCAGATGCTTAGCCGACTGAGCCACCCAGGTGCCCCAGCATTTTCTCTTTTGTTGATTGTGTTTTGATGTCATATCTAAAACTCTGTTGACAAATCCAAGGTTGCATAGATTTAACACTGTTTTTTCTAAGTCTTAGTGTTTTACCTGTTATATTTATTTAAGTCATTGCTTCTTTTTAAAATTTTGTATATGATCTGAGAAAACAGTTGAACTTCCTTTTTCTGTAAGCGGATGCCCAGTTATCCCAGCACTAATTATCACAGTCTCTACTTCTCTCATGCAGGAGTATTGGCCCTTTGCCAAAAATAACTGCCCAGAGATATAGGAGTTTGGTTTTGTACCCTTGATTCTATTCCATTTTTCTATATCTCTCATCCTTAAGTCAGATCCACACTGTTTCATTACCATAGCTTTGTAGTAACTTTTGGAATCAGCATGTATAAATCGTTTTTGGAATTTTATCAAGATTTTGTTTGTTTACTGTTTGAGATGAATTTGAGGTTCAGCTTTTCCATTTCTAAAAAAAAAAAAAAAGGTCATTGGATATTGATAAGGATTGCATTAAACCTCAGGATCACTCTGGGTAAAAATACTATCTGACAATATTAAGTTCTCCAACTTCTGAGTATGAGGTACCTTTTCATTTATTAGATTTTCTTTCAGGAAGGTATTATTGTTTTCAGTGTGCAAGTCTTGCAGCTCCTTGGTTAAACCTATTTCTAAATATTTTATTCCTTTCATGGCAATTATAAATGAAACCATTTGCTTAATTTCGGTTACATATTGTTCATTGCTAGTGTATAAAATTACAGCTGGTTTGGTTTTGTGTATTCATATCATATCTTTCAAATTTGTTGAATTCATTTATTAGATCGAACAGTTTCTTTCTGTAGACTTTTAGGATTATATCATATAAAATTGGAAGTAATTTTACTTCTTCATTATGGATTTAGATGCCTTTCATTTCCTATTTTTTTGCCTAATCTGGCAAGAACTTCCAGGACTATGTTAAATAGAATCGGTAAGAGTGGACAATCTTGTCTTATTTTTTATCTTAGGAGGTGTATTAATTTCCAAATCTACTAAAATAAACTACCAAAACTGGGTGACTTAAAACAATGGAAATATATTCTAACACAGTTCCAGAGGCTAGAAGTTCAAATCAAGGTGTCAGCAGGGACATGTTCTCTGTCCTACAGAGATGGTTGACAGTAATCCAAGGCATTCATTGGCTTTCATTTGTATAACTTCACTCTATGCCTCTGTTGTTACATGACTGTCTTTTCTCTATATGTGTGTCTTTACATAACATTCTTCTCTCTGTATTTCACTCTGTCTCCTCTCCTCTTCTTATAAGGACACTAGTCATATGAGATCAAGGGTCTATTCTACTCTGCTATGACATCATTTTTCCTTACATCTTAGTTGTAGCTGCAAAGAATCTACTTCCAAATATGGTCACATTTACAGGTACCTGGGTTAATAATTCAACATGTACTTTCCAGGAACATAATGCAAAATACAAAAAAAGGGAAACTTTCAGTTTTTCATCACTGAGTATGTTACTGGTAAATTTTTTGTAGATGCTTTAGTCTTGAGAAAGTTCTCTTTTATTCTACATTTATTGAATGTTTTCCCTTGAAAATCAGGTGTTAGATTTGTCACATTCTTATTACACTTCAATGGAAGTAATTGTGTGTGTGTGTGTGTGTGTGTGTGTGAGTTAATGGGTTAATCTTTTATTGTATGGGTTGTATGTATTGTATGATATATTGCATTATGTTTTTTATGTCATATAGGTTTTATATGCTGGAATAAATTCCTTTTACTATGGTGTTTAATTATTTTAATATACTGCTAAATCTAAGTTTTATAACTTAATTTTAACTTATAATTATAAGTTTTATAATTAAGTTGAGAAATTTTGTTTCTATATCCATATGGAATACTGGTCTATAATTTTTGTTATTTTTATCTTTGGGTTTCTTTTCAGGGTAAGTCTGGCTTCTTCTACTTATTGGGATAGTTTGACATAGTTTATACTGATATAAATTCTTCTATAAACACTTGAAAAAAAACTGTACCATTAAACCACCTACACCTGATCTTTACTGGGAATTTTGAATACTGATTCAACATTTTTACTTCTTACAAGTCTGTTTCAATGTCTTTGTTTTTATTCATTTTTTAAATATTTTTTAACGTTTATTTATTTTTGAGACAGAGAGAGACAGAGCATGAATGGGGGGATGGTCAGAGAGAGAGAGGGAGACACAGAATCTGAAACAGGCTCCAGGCTCTGAGCTGTCAGCACAGAGCCCGACGCGGGGCTTGAACTCACGAACCGCGAGATCATGACCTGAGCCGAAGTCGGACGCTTAACCAACTGAGCCACCCAGGCGCCCCTCTTTGTTTTTATTCATAAGAAGATATGATAGTGGTTTAATCATAAAATTGAAGAAGAAGGAAATAATATATGGAAGCAAATGAAAATGAACACACAACAGTCCGAAACTTTTGGATACAGCAAAAGTGGTAATAAGAGGGAAGTATATAACAATACAGGCCTACATTAAGAAGCAAGTCTCAAATACACAAACTTACACCGAAAGGAGCTAGAAAAGTAACAACAAGTAAAGCCCAAAGCCAGCAGAAGAAGGGAAGTAACAGATTAAAGCAGAAATAAATGATATAGAAACAAATAGAACAGAAGAATGAAACTAAGAGGTGGTTCTTTGAAAGAATTAATAAAATTGATAACCCCCTAGCCAGACTTATCAAAAAGAAAAGAGAAAGGATTTGAATTAACAAAATCACAAATGAAAGAGGAGAGATTACAACCAACACCACAGAAATACAAAGAATTATATGGAATGTCATAACAAATTATGTAGTAAAAGATCAATCTCCTGAAAACTATACAACACTTACAGAAGAAATTGAGGAGCACACAAAGAAATGGAAAAGCATTAAATGCTCATGGATTGGAAGAAAAAAAATATTGTTAAAATATCTATACTACCTAACGCAATCTACACATTGAATGCAATTTCTATCAAAATACTAGCAGTATTTTTCACAGACATAGGGAAAACAATTCTAAAATTTGTACGAATCTATAAAAGACCCCAAATAGACAAAGCAACCTTGAAAAAGCAAAGCAAAGCTGGAGGCATCACAATTCCAAACTTTCAGCTATATTATAAAATTGTAGTCCTCGAGACAGTATGGTACTGGCACAAAAACAGACACTTGATAAATGGAAAAGAATAAAAGACCCAGAAATGGACCCACAACCATATAGTCAACTAATATTTGCAAAGCAAGAAAGAATATCTGATAGAATAAAGACAATCTATCCAGCAAATGGTGCTGGGAAAACTGGACAGCCACATGCAGAAAAATGAAACTGGACCACTTTCTTACGCCATACACAAAACTAAATTCAAAATGGATGAAAGGCCTAAATGTGAGACAGGAGTCATCAAAATCCTAGAGGAGAACACCAGCAGCAATCTCTTTGACCTCCACCACAGCAACTTCTTACTAGGCAAGTCTCCGGAGGCAAGAAAAACAAAAGCAAAAATAAACTATTGGTTCATCAAGAACTTCATCAAGATAAAATGCTTCTGCACAGCAATGGAAACAGTTAACAAAATTAAAAGGCAGCCTACAGAAGGAGAGAAGATATTTGCGGATGCAATATCTGATAAATGGTTAGTATCCAAAATCCATAAAGAGCTTACCAAACTCCAACACCCCAAAACCAAGTAATTCAGTTAAGAAATGGGCAGAACACATAAATAGACATTTTTCCAAAGAAGACATACAGATGGATAAAAAAAATACATGAAAAGATTCTTACCATCACTCATCGTCAGAGGAATACAAATCAAAACCACAATGAGATACCACCTCACACCTGTAAGAATGATTAAAATTAAAATACAGGAAACAGCAAATGTTGGTGAGGATGCAAAGAAAGGGGAACCCAGATACACTGTTGGCAGTATGAGAACTAGGCCAGCCACTCTTGAAAACAGTATTGTGGCTCCTCAAAAACTTAAAAATAGAACTGCCCTATGACCCAGGAATTGCACTTCTAGATATTTACCCAAAGGATACAAAAATACTGATTCAAAGTGGCACATGCACCCCAATGTTTATAGCAGTCTTATCAACAATAGCCAAATTATATAAAGAGTCAAAATGTCATATATACATATACATACATACATACATACATACATACATACATACCATGGAATATCAGTCATGAAAAAGAATGAAATCTTGCCATCTGCAATGAGATAGATGAAACTAGAGAGTACTATGGTAAGAGAAATGTCAGTCAGAGAAAGACAAACACCACACAATTTCACTCATATGTGAAATTTAAGAAAGACAACAGATGTACATAGGGGAAGGGAAAAAAAGAGGGAGGCAAACTAAGAGAGTCTTAACTGTAGAGCACAACTGAGGTTTCCTGGAGGGAAGGTGGGGAGGGGAGGAGCTAAATGGGTGATGGGTATGAAGGAGGGCACCTGTTGTGATGAGCACCTAGGGTTATATGTAAGTAATGAATCACTAAATTCTACTCCTGAAACCAATATTACACTATATTTTAACCAACTAGAATTTAACATTTTTTTAACGTTTATTTATTTTTTAGACACAGAGAGACAGAGCATGAACGAGGGAGGGGTAGAGAGAGAGGGAGACACAGAATCCGAAGCAGGCTCCAGGCTCTGAGCTGTCAGAATAGAGCCCGACACGGGGCTTGAACTCACGGACCACGAGATCATGACCTGAGATCATGACCTGAGCCAAAGTCGGACCCAGACACCCATTAACCAACTAGAATTTAAATAAGTACTTGAAAGAAAACAAAATCTCCCAGCACAGATAGAAAGAAAATAGTTGATCGTTTGTGTCTTCCTACATATTTCTCTTTTCTACATCTTTTCTACATATCTTTTCTACATATTCTTTTCTACATCTAAGTACTTGAAAGAAAACAAAATCTCCCAGCACAGATAGAAAGAAAATAGTTGATCGTTTGTGTCTTTCTATATATTTTTCTTTCTTTTAACATATTTAGTTTGTGGGAGTACAACTGTTCATAGTATTCACTTATAATCCTTTCAATTTGTGTAAGGTTAGTGATAATGTCCATGTGTTTATTTCTGATTTTAGTAATTTGAGTCTTCGTTTTTCTTAGCAAATCTAGCTAAAGCTGTGTCAGTTGGTTGACCTTTCAGAGAACCAGCTTTTGCTTTCATTGATTATCTCTACTATTCTAGTTCCCTTTTCACTTAGAGTCTTTATTATTTCCTTTTTCCTATTGGCTTCAAAATTAATTTTACCTTTCTTTTTATAGGCCCTTACGGCTAAGTTACTGATTTGAGGGTTTTTTAATTGTTTATTTTTACTTATTTTTTAAGTTTATTTATTTTGAGAGAGAGAGAGAGAGAGATTGAGAGAGAAAGGAGAGAGCAAGAGTGGGGGGGGGGGGCGTTGGTGGGAGGCAGAGAGAGAGAGGGATAGAGAATCCCAAGCAGGCCCTGCTGATAGCACAGAGCCCGATGTGGGGCTAAATCCTACAAAAGTGAGATTGTGATCTGAGCCAAAATCAAGATTCAGACACTTAACCAACTGAGCCACACAGGCGCCTTGAGATGTCAGTGCTTACAGCAATGAATTTCTCTCTACAACTGTTGCTGTGTCCCATAATATTTGGTATGTTTTAGTTATTATTCATTTCATAATTTGTCTTTTTATTTATGCTTTGACACATCGGTTGTTTAAAAATTTAATTTCTATGTACTTGTGAAACTCT
The DNA here is from genome assembly GCF_024362965.1 of Panthera pardus. Taxonomy (NCBI): domain Eukaryota; kingdom Metazoa; phylum Chordata; class Mammalia; order Carnivora; family Felidae; genus Panthera; species Panthera pardus. Next base: position 41,597,362 of record NW_026526655.1, on the reverse strand, counting down.
CTAGTGTTCCTTCTGTTATAGATTTGTAGTTTCAATCCATCGTGTGTATGTGTGTGTGTGTATCCTAATCTATGGTCTATCCTGGAGAATGTCCTATGTGTAATTGAGAAAAATATGCATAATATCCTCTTGTTAGGTATAACGAGTGTCATGTGTATGTTTGGTAGGACTAGTTAGTTGGCAGAGTTATTCAGGTCCCTTATTTCCTTATTGATCTCAAGTCTAGTTCTATCTGTTATTGACAGTGGGAGGTGAAAGTCTTCAATTATTATTTAAATAGCCCATTTCTGCCTTCAAGTCTGTCAACTTCTAGTGCGCGTGTTTTGGGGCTCCAATGTTAAGTGTGTACATATTTAGAATCGTTATATTTTCTTTATGGATTGGCTCTTTTAGAAATATGTAATATCCTTTTTTTGTCTTTTTAACTACTTCTAGCTTAGCCGGAGTCTACTTTGTCTGATATTGGTACATCCATTGAGATCACTTTTGCTTACCATTCTCATGGAGTATCTTTTCCTGTTCATTCACTTTCTACTCATTAGTGTCTTTGCATCTAAATTAAGTCTCCTATAAACAGCATATAGCTGGATCAAGTTTATTTTTTGGTGTTTTTGTTTGTTTTACCCCATTCGGCCAATTTCTGACTTTTGATTACTTTATTCCATTTCCATTTAAAGCGGTTGCTGATATGGAAGTTCCTAGTTATGGCATTTTGATATTTTTTTTTTTTCTGTATGTCCTATGTGTTTTTTTCTTTTTTATTATTTATCAGTTCCCTCATTACTTTCTTTTATGCTTAATTGATTTTTAAATTGAATTTGACTTATTCTAATTTCTTTTTCTGTATTTTGCCTGCTTTTCTTAGTTGTCACTAGGGGATTACAATTCACATCTCAAATTTGTAACAAGCCACTTTAATACCACTCAGCTTCAAAAGTATATAAAATCTCTGCTCCCATAGAGTTTCATACTCCCCTGTGTGCCATTGTCAGAAATTACAACTGTATATATTGTGCATATAGTAACATATACTTATAATTTCTATTTTATTCATTTGCCTTTCAAATCATGTAAAAAGAAGTCATAAACCAAAACACAAGTGGCTTTTATATTTATCTATGTAGTTACTTTATCAGAGTCCTTTATTCCTTTGACTTTAAGATCCCATCTTTGTTTTAAGCCCAAATATGAGGTCCATTTTGTTGAATATACTGTGTGCACTTAAAAAAAAAAACATTTTTATTGAGAGCAGTGACTCATAAATATCAGTTCAGTAAAAACAGTAGATAATTTTGTTTAGTTATTAGGTATTAATCATTTTGTGCTTTTATTTTGCTGTTCTATTTTTTAAACATTTTATTTATTTTTGAGAGACAGAGAAAGAGCATGAGTGGGGAAGGGCAGAGAGAGAGACGGAGACACAGAATCCGAAGCAGGCTCCAGGCTCTGAAATGTCAGCACAGAGCCGATGTGGGGCTCAAACACACAAACTGTGAGACCATGACCTGAGCAGAAGTCGGAAGCTTAACCGACTGAGACACCCAGGCACCCCTATTCTGCTATTCTATTAATTGCTAACAGAGACATGTTGAAGTCTCTGACAGTGACTATTTCATGGTCAATTTTCCCTTTAGTTTTCTTAATATATTTTAAAATCTGCTATTAACATGTACACAATTCTGATTGTTATGTTTTTCCAATGAACTGAGATTTTATCATTAAATATATACTTTTAATTTCTGGAAATTTTTATTTGCCTTGAATCATAATTTATCTCATATACCATAAAAACTCTGCTTTTTTTTATACTTTCTCCTTGCATGGTCAAAATTTTTCCACCTAGTTTCATTCTAAAATATATATTTAACATATATTAAGTGTCTCTCTTTAAACACCATAGATTTAGATTTCATTTTTTAAAATCAATTGTTTAATTTGTTTTCACTGCCATATAATTTTTAATATGTTTGGATTTAGGTCTGCCATTTTAATGTTTATGCTCTGCTTAACTCCTCTATTTTGTGATTCTATGTTCCTCATTTCTTGCCCTCTTTTGGATTAGTTTTTTTTTTTTTTTTTTTTTTTGGCTGTTTTTAGAATCACATCTTGAATTATTGGTTAGCATTTAACTATATATCTTCGCACTACTATTTTAGTGGCTGATTTAGGGTTTATAATAAACATTATAAATTTCTCATAATTTCTCTAGAGTTAGTATTTACCAGTCTATAAAATTTAAAAGTTTCATGCTCTGTAAATCTATTCAATCTCTTCTCCATCTTTCATTCAATAGTTATCATATGTACTAAATCTGCATACATTATATACCTCACAATGTGATGCTTTAGTTTTTTTTGTCTTAAGCAATCATATGTACTTTCAGTAAATAAAAAGAAAATATACTTTAGTGCTCTTTATTTCTTTATTAAGATTCAAGTGTCCATCTCATTTTATTTTCTTGGCACCTTAAAAATTCTCTCTAACATGTGTTGAAAGGAGCTACTCTATGAGAATTCTAGGCATAATTCTCGTATTTCATTCAGTCTCAAAAATGGCAGCAACATTCATATTGTTTTAAATTTAAATCCAAGTTAGTTACCCTATAGTGTATTAACGATTTCAGGACTAGAATTTAGTGATTCATCACTTACATATAACACCCAGTGCTCATCCCAACAAGTGTTCTCTCTAATGTCCATCCCCATTTAGCTCATCCCTCCCACTCAAAACCCCTCCAGCAACCTTCAGTTTGTTCTCTGTATTTAAGAGTCTCTTACAGTTTGTCTCCCTCTCTGTCTTTATCTTTTGCCTCCCTTCCTCTGTGTTCCTCTGTTTGTTTCTTAAATTCCAAATATGAGTGAAATCATATGATATTTGTGTTTCTCTGACTGACTTATTTTTAGGGTCTTATGCTTGTAATCTAAGTGTTCTACAATTCAATGCTAATATTTTAATATCTTTTGGCACTTCCCACCAAATGTGAACTGCAACACCAATCAATATTTGTCTTCTTCAAAACATGTGCACAGGTGAACACTCGTATTACTAACAAGAAGGCATTGTATCTGTGTCTGTCTATACTCGCTTGTTAAAGCATTGCCAAAAATTTTGGTTGTAAATGTCAATAAGGTCTTAAATTGACTGTATAAGGCGTGTATATTTACAAATATATTTTGTAATATTTATCAGAATTAAAAAAAATTAATTAGTAAATCCTTGATGATCAAATAAAGTAAAATAACAGTGTATGGATATGTATACCTCTATGATTGCTTGGTGTACGTTATTACAGCAAAATTCCCAAATGACAATGATGAACCTGAAGTCAGTAACTTTCAAATTAAACAGAATGAGGTACAAAGGGGAAAAAAAATTAGGGAATGGGGAAGCATATCAGTAGACTCTCTAGAAAATGGAGTGCTGAAAAATGCTTAACCACTGTCTCTCTGTAAAACAACTGTGTATATTTTTGCACAAAGTTTATTATAAATTTTACTGATACAAAGGATATGAGTAATTAAATAACAACCTATATAATATTCTGTATTGTAAATTTCATATAGCCAATTGATTCCATGGAGTGCTTTTGCTGAATTTCGCCAAATTATATCTGTAGCCAACCTATGGTTCTAATTCAACCATGAGTTGACAAATGGAGTCACCTCCCAAAACACTAACCTTCCTGTAATCAAATGTGGTATTTGATTTATTATTCAACTACTTCTAATATCCTACAAATTATATTCATTAAACAAATCTTTTCAGCCTAGCACTAATTATAAAGGTATATAATTTGATTTATATAATGGCTATGTTTAATATTTGGCTCATAGTATTCCTGAAAATCTAACAGTAAGGTCTTGTGAGCTAGTGCAAACTAGCTTAAGCACACCCCTCTATCTAGATCACCTTATGGATTAGAGAAGAAAACAAAAGTTTAGTTTTCCATATCTCTTTATTCTATTATTTGTCACTTCTAATACTTTCAGAATAATTTTCCTGCCTATTTCTATAATTTTCTTTTCCCTCTAAATCCATAAACATGGTGGTAATTAATAACCAATGGCAGAAAACAGGTATGATCTGCAAGAATAGCAATTTTTGTGCATGTGGGAGCCTATAGTATATCAGTCTCTAACTTTATTAAACAGCCAACACAATATTCTTTGTTTGTTTACATATTCCATAGCCGGGTCTTTTAGCTAATTAAATTTAATCTAATTATATTCAATTGAATATTTATTAATGCAAAACACACTATTTGGTTACTGGTGATAAAGCAAGGAAAGGGACATATATGGCCATTGCCTTCATGGTGGGAGTTTCAAGTGGATACAATTATTCTATACACAATAACTAAAACCATGATGATTATAAGGGAGAAAAAGTGCCATGAGGATAGCATTAAATTTTTATCCAGTCAAAAGTGTCAAAAGCTTTAGAAGTGAAACATTAACTGACACATAATATGTAGCCAAATTTGATAAGGTAGTAATTCTGAATAGAGACAACCCCAGACTTGGGAGTGTAAGGTGCTTAAAGTCCTGAGTACCATAATAAGTAAATAACAGCAGTGAAGAGAAGAAGACTGAGTAGTTCACACTAATAATTCATTCTCCAGGAATCTCACACTCTGCTCTCACCATTCCTCCTGATATGAATAACCTTCCCCACACGCATACACCCACTCAAAATCAATCCTAATTCCTTTCTGTCAACAACACGGTACTTAATTTCCGATTTGCATAAGGCTGTAATCAATGTGAAAAAGTAACTGATTGTGTTGAACCTTGATATAGATTATGGAAATGGAGAAATGATTGGTCTTAAGCAACATAAAAGAGTTGAGGAAACTTAGAAAGAATAATGTTGCCTCTTGCCATATTCTGTGACAATAGTCCTGTCCCATTTCTGTTCTTCGTCTTGATAATGCCTGGGTCTCTAGTTCTAAAGTTAAAGTCTTCTTTAAGGCATGTCTCGTTTACTTGCTCCTTTATTTCACAAAGTCCAAGCTCATTCAAAATTGTCTATAAATGGCAGAATAGGTCACTATGTTCCAATTATTTCCTTCTTTCTTTTCTTTCTTCTTCTTTTTTTAATCCATTTTTTTTTTGTTTTGTTTTGTTTTTTTCAAAAAGGGGCCATGCAGTTGAGTTCTGACATTTGAATGTGGACTGAAATGGCACACAGAACTTCCAGGCCAGTCTTTAACACTGCCCGTGATCAGATTCATCCAGGCCTCTGGCCAATGCAGAATATCTGGTGAAAGATTTGATGGCCTAAACGATGGCAGAAGTTTTTGCTAGAAGAAACCCCCGTTCCTATAAACTGAGCAGAGCTCCTCAACAACACATATTGGACTATAATGTGAGTGAGAAGCAAAATTTTGTTGCATCAAAGCAATAATATTGATTTGCTGTTTGTTATAGCAGATAGCATTCTCTGCAAATGCTATTTATATGCTTACCAGGTTTAAAATTATGCAGGAATTATACATACCAAAAAAAATATATATATATGCATACATATATCTGTTTTATTCCTTCAATTCAGAGATGTTAGTGTGTGTATATATATATATATATATATATATATAGTGTGTATATATATATAGTGTGTGTGTATATATATATATATATAGTGTGTATATATATATATATAGTGTGTATATATATATATACAATACAAAGAAATATTCTCATTTACTTGCAAATAAGTTGTTATTAATTATCATTTATTGTTAAAATTATTTTAATTGTGAGCATGTGTTATCTTCTTAATCTTTTGTGTTATTTTATTTATGCATCAAAATACAAATTTAAAACAATTACACAGCATAAAGTAACAAAAAGATAATGAATATCTCAATGGATAAATGGACAAATAACTTGTAAAGGTGTCATAAAATTAGACATTCCAGGAGCCAATAATATAAAAATCTGGTAATTTTCACTTCCTATCATTGCCAGACTGGCAATGTCCAGCACTAGTCATATGAGTGTTCCTACATATTTTCAAATTATTTTGGCCCTATGTACCAAATTTTTAAGTCAGAATATTATTTGACTCATAAATTCTGCACTTATAAACTTATTTTAAAATAATCACATGTGTGAAATGTCTATAAGGTTGATCTCAATGAAAAATAGCAATTTTAAGTGTTTTATAATTATGACATATTAATTGCCATGATGTACATAACATATTTTCAAATAAAAAAGCAAGTGAGGATTTAGTGTATGCAATAAGACATGTGTTATCAAAATGAAAACAATGTTTACCTTTTAAAAAATGTATTTATTTACTTTGAAAGAGAGGGAGAGAGCACGAACAGAAGAGCAGAGAGAGGGAAAGAGAGACTCTCAAGCAGGCTCCACACCATCGGCACAGAACCCCACATGAAGCTCAAAGACCTGAACTGAAATCACGACCCGAGTCAAAATCAAGAGTTGGATGCTTAACCAACCTAGCCACCCAGACACCCACAATGTTTAGTTTTATGAAATGTTATTACAAGTGATCTCTATTTTCTTGAATACATACTTCTGTATTCACATTTGTTAGATATTTATGTTATAACCTACAAATCCAACCTGAGAATTGTAGTTATTTTTAAGGGGAAAAGGGAGGAGCCCAAATTATGCACAAATTAGTATTATTACATACACGGAAGTATTTTGTCCCATGGAAAAATAAAATCACATATCTATTAAGTAAGCAAAACTAAAGATATCACTACCTGCCTACTTTAGAGAATTAGCATTTATTAATTTATCCTTTTAGTTCCATACTGAAAAAAAATTGATCTACTTGTTAAATATATACAATAATAATAATAATAATAATAATAATAAATTGATATTTATTGATATTAAATATAAAAAATAAATAGTAAATAATATCAAGAGTAAATCTTCACCTCTATAGCACACGTGGCATTAACTAAGATGAAACATTAAAGTAACAACAACCTTCTCGTACAAGACAGAAAACCTACAGTGAAGAAATCTTATGCAATGTTCAATAGAAAAATTAAAGAAAAAAATACACACACACACATACCAGGGAAAAATTGCAAATTAGGTCATGAGAGATTTTATCCATACAGTATTAGATTCTGGGAAAGTAAAATTTTCTGAGTGAATATTTTCTATGGTGGCGTAAAATGTGTTATCATGAAACAACATTATGTTTACCTTTCTATCTTATGGACCACAAACTTTTTGTTTTTTCATCATCATAATTCAAACAAACATTGCGATCTCAGTGAAGTGATTCTCCTAGTAAATGTCATCACAGAGGAGAAATTAAAAGTATGGACTCTGAAGCCAGCCAATTCTGTTTAAATTCTAGCTCCACCATTCACTTCCTTTATATCATCTCTGGAAAGTCATGTAACATCTTACATACTTCAATTTTCTCTTTTGTGAGATTGGGCAATAATTCTAACTACCTGCTGGCATTATGATGAGCATTACATGAGGCAATATTTATGAAAGGTTTAGAACAGAGCCCAAAGCATAGTTAGGGTTCAGATTTATGTAAATTGTATTCTTAACACTGAGGGCAGGATTTCATATACATATATGTTTATTTGTGTTCCAAATACACATTAAAATTAGCCCTGCCATTCAAAAAATCAAAATGTATCTGGCTAGTTAGCCCTTTTTGTTTTTATTTTTCTCTGAAAGTGCAGTATCAGGAGAATTTAGTATTCAGAGCCTGAAACATGTTTATGTATACGTCTTCTAGTCACCCTCTATATTTCCATTACCACAAAGAATGTAATGAAAAAATTATATTATGAGATAAGCTAAAATCATTGCAATCTTAAAGTAGCACAGGAAAATTAGTCACATCCCTGCTTTGCCACGTTGATGGAAGGAAAGATCAAAATGATTATAGCTATTTTGAATATCATGTATAAATACTATACATGTACATGTCTTATACATAAAACACAGTATATATACATGTATGAATATATCCATTAAATATGAGGTTTTGTCAATATCATTTAAATTATCCGCTACCAAACCACTTACATTACCTTATATACTTCCTTGATCCAGGTGGAAGGAACTCTGTGCTAGTAGCTCACATTTGAAGTTCAACTGCTAATCCTCTAATTCTCGCTAAATCTTACTGGCATTCTCACTGACATAAGGGGAATTGAATACTGCTTCTGCTTTGGAGATCCAAAGTCTGGCCTTGAACTATTAGAACTACTTATGGGCCTTCTGTATGATAGGATATATAGATACCTATTAATTTTAGTCCTTTTGCACAATATTTTACAAAATCAGACTCAAGGGCTACATAATTCTTTGGGTTTGATTTTCAGATCAGAAATTTGACAATGTCTCCAAGCTTTTGTATGACACATAGTTAAAAGTGTCTAAAAATTCTAAAATTGATGTATAATGCTGGATTAATTTTTCACAATATATTTCTGTGTATCTTATTGTATAGATGCGAGAGCTCCCTAGATTGGTATGTATGTTCTCTACTGATGTCTTTATACTTCCTACTCTAGCAGAACAAGGCAACACACACAAAGTTATGGTAGTAAAGTTGTAACCTAATTATATATGTTATTATTTACAAATTAACCCTATAGCTTTCAAAATAGGAAGGACACATGTTATAATTTCCACTTACATAGGATAAACCTACACTCATATATTCACAGATTTGTAAATATCACAATTCTTAGGTACAGAGTTGGAATGCAAAAGAATTGTCTTGGTAACGATTTACATAAATTTCCATTCTATATCTATCAGTCAGGGCTCCATGTAAAAAACAAACATTCCTTTAACTATTTTAAGACGTTAAAGGTTTTATTTATTTATAAATGAAAGATGATGAAAGCCTCTTGAGCACGAAAGTCATCCTTACCATGAGGATAGGGATTTCGTTTCTCCCTCTCTCTCTCCTCACCTTTACAGAACATGGAATGGTCCTTGGCATATAGGAAGTAATTACCAAATATTTGTTAAATGAATAAATGTGTAGCTATATGAGAGCTGATAGTATCTGTTAATTGTGGAGTACCTGCTTAGTGTCAATACTGTGCTAGTTGCTTTATGGACATTTTCTGATTTCACAGTCACAATAAACGTTTAAGGTAGTTACTGTTAAACATTTATGGATGATCAAACCAAAGCACAGATAATTTAAATGATTCTAAGACAACATTGTTAGAAATTTAAGGTTAAATGAAGCCAAAAATCTTTATGTTATGTTTCTTTCTGACTCCAAATTAGCTTGATTTTTTTTTTTTTTTTTACCAGTAGACTTTACTTTATAGGGTAGTTTTAGGTTTACAGAAAAATTAAGTGGGTAGTAAAGAAAGTTTCCATATAGTTTCTCAGCATTCCCTCTCCTAGTCTCCTATTACTACCATTTTGCATTGGTGTGATACATTTGTTTGAATAAGCAAGCCAATATTTATACATTATTATTAGCTAAGACCCATTGTTTACATCAGGGTTCACTCTTTGTGTTGTACAATCTATGGGTTTGGACAAATGTAGAAGGCACGCGTGCACTATTAAGTATCATACAGAATAGTTCCACTGCCCTAAGATGTTCCTGTGCTGAACCTATTCATCCTACTTCCCTGTATCCTCAAATCCCTGGCAACCAATTGTGCTTTTCCTGTCTCCACAGGTAAATTAACTTTTTCCAGCAATTCAGTTACTACCTTTTATTTTCTTAAATTCAGAAGTAACCATTGAAGGAAATGTTACGTCATAACTTGTGATGTCTAGAAAATACTAAAAATACTTAAAAATTTTTTTTAAATGTTTATATTTATTTTTGAGACAGAGAGAGACAGAGCATGAGCAGGGGAGGGGCAGAGAGACACAGAATTAGAAGCAGGCTCCAGGCTCTGAGCTGTCAGCACAGAGCCCGACGCGGGGCTCGAACCCACACACTGGGGGATCATGACCCGAGTCGAAGTCGAACGCTCAACCAACTGAGCCATGCAGGCGCCCCTAAAAATACTTTTTCCATATGGGGCCCAAGTTTTCAAAGTTAATGGTAAAGATGAATCAGGTAATGTAAACACATATGAATTCTCTTAAAACATGGTATGAAAAATCTTAGGAAGTATATCATGAGTAAAAATGTTAATTAATTCTGAGATCATTATCATTCATGATTCCTAGTAGACTGGGAGATAAATATTCCACAATAAAGAATGTACAATATGGCAACTGTGTAACTGTAAAGGCTTAATGGGATCATAATTTATATAAACCAGAAAGAAAGAAGGCATAAGTATTGGAACAAATTGAATATTTCTATTAAGAAATAGCTAGCATGTGATCTGAATGACTTTAAGCTTATTTTGGGGTTGTATAATTTGTGTAAAACAGAATAATCCATGAAACTAAAATTAAAGAAAAATTATCCACCAGAGAAAGTAGTAAAATAATAAAAAGTAAATTAACCCAGCATAGTCAATATATGCTGTGTTCTCTATCAGCAAGAACATAAAATCGGGGGCATTTTAAAAGTAATGTACTTTTTAAAAAAATTCCACAGTTTTGCATGACAACATATTGTGTTATGCTGCAATAAAGTGTACATCCTAATGTTTATAACTCTTTAGGGTAAGATATAAAAATACTTTATTCTCGGCAATTTAAAATGACCATATTCTGTAAGTGTTATGTTTGTAAATGGACAATAATCCTTAAATAAAACACTAAAATATTTAAGTGTATAATAAACCTACACCCCTATTTGCTAGTATTCACTTGCTCCTCAACTACAGCATCTAAGTTAAAAATATTTTCGATATGAGTTACGCAAGAGTTGTTTACTCTGTTAAACCAAATTTAAAGAAATCATATTTGAGAGATTCTACAATCTCTTCTTCAGTAATAATAATGTGGACAATATCATAGCAGTGTGCAGTTGTTATAATTTAGCCATCTTTTCTCAGTAAACACTGTTCTACAAAGATTATCCCATATAACTTTATAGTAAAATCAAAATCCCTATTATACCCCAAATGCAAATACAGTTTAAAGAATCTTCCAATGAAACTATCGACAGATGTATAAATGCATGACTTAATAGTTTTCACATAAGTAAAGCATTATCCCCTGGGAACACGAAAAGCTAGTATGGAATGAGATCTGTACGATTGGATTCATTGCCTGAAGTGCTGGTGGAAAATCAAACTGTTACATCCACAGATTTCTATATCTCTATCATCCAATACATTTTAGAATTTCTTTAGTGCTTTAGAGGCATTACCTATCCATTACACTCAATACCTTAAGTGTTTATCCCTTTTTACACAACTAAAAGAAAGGGCAAGCTGGCACTGTAAGTCAGCATAAGGCCAAGCTAGGAGCAGCTCATGTCGATGATACGCTTTAGATGGCTAGACTTGGTTTTATCTAAAATGATGTCCACAAGAGGGTTATCGATGGAGGGTAAGGGAAAGTGCCAGGCAGTAGAGGTGGGAGAAACTCCGAACTGAGTCATTGGAAATGATATATCATTTCTCAGTAACATCTTATTATGCCTCTGCTCTGTGATCACTGAAAACAGTTGGAAATTGGTAGGTAGGCATAAGAGTTTATCAAGACATGAAATTCAGTTTAATGTACATTGTGGAATGACCCGCACCTAGGCTTTGATACTTAACAAAATATAAATTGGCTCACAATCATTATCATTCTGTTGTAGGATCTTAATTTTCTGAACAGCTATTTACCTTGACATCATGGTTCCTAATCATTTCTTTGAGACTCCAAAGAGAGATGATACATTTTGGAAAAATTATTTTGGATGTACCCCCACATTTTGTATAGTCACATCTCTTACATTTATGTCCACCAAGCTTAGGAACAGGCTTAATGTACAGGAGTTTTGCCAAAAAATCCAATTTGTAGGATGAAATCTCTGTCCACCCTCCTCTCTTGTGTTAGAATGGATCAGACATAACAAGCAAAACAGGTATAACATTAATTTTATTCTTTCCCATATTCTATTTCTTTTACATTTTGCCTGTGTCTTAGCCTGTGCCTAAATACCTGCTTTAAAGGTTGAGAATACTTGCTCTAAAGTTGTACTATTTACATAAAATTATGGTTCCATCGTTTAAGACATGGTTAACTGAGCCCCATAGCAGGCTCTGTTCTGTCAGCTGCTTGGGATTCTCTCCCCACCGACCATGCCCCTCCCCTGCTCATATGTGCTCTCTGTCCAAGTAAAGAAATAAATATACAAATAGATAAATAAAACATGTAGTAAGCCCTCAATAAGTATTATCTAATATTATTATTATTATTATTATTTTAATTAATTTAACCTTATTAAATCAGTATTTTCCCTACTTCATTTGTTGAGATTTTGATAAATTTTTACAAATTAACCAAATTTCAGTTTGGAAAATGAAAGAAATAGTTGCTAGTTATACTTCTAATCTACTACTTTACCATGAATAGACCATTTAGCCTCTCTATTATCCTGAAAATATATAAACATAAACTATGTTTTTCATAAATCCTTCTAGGCCTAAAATTCTACCAGTCAAAGAAATTTATTTGAGTTACAACTGACCAGAGGTTGGACTATCTCCAGGTAAATTTTCTATTCTGAAATAATCTACATGTTGACTACCTCATTTGCATCATAAAATGCTTTCCTACTGATTTGTAAAATCTTTTCAATGTTTTAATATAATATGGATGAAATTGTTTTAAAGGCATTTTATGTATTCATTTATTTATTTGGAGAGAAAGAAAGTGAGTATGAGCAGGGGAGGGGGAGAGAGTGAAGGAGAGAGAAAATCCCAAGCTGGCCGTGCACTGCCAGCACAGAGCCGGACCTGGGGCTCATTCCGCATGAACCAAACCATGAGATCATGACCTGAGCCCAAATCAAGAGTTGGATGCTCAACTGACTGAGCCACTCAGGTTCCATTTTCTTGGTTATTAACCTTTCTATAGATATATTCAAGACTATAATCTTGGTTACTATGGCCTCCTAAAATATCTTTGGAATTCAACTTCTAAATTATGTTAAAAACACAATTTATTAGTGATATAATTTTCTTGGGACATTTTTTTCATTTGAAGAGATTATAAGAAATAGCTGATAAATAAACTGGGTAATCAAGCATTAAGAAATTGTCTAAAAATAATGTGTGCTGACAGGTAATACCGAGTGTGTGTGTGTGTGTGTGTGTGTGTGTGTGTGCACGCGCGCGCGTGCGTGTGTGCACGTGTGTAGTTTACACATTACTCTAAAAGCAATTCCTGAAGATTATTCAAGAAAAAAGGGTAGGACATGATTAATTTCAGTGACAATTTTGAACTGTTAAGAAAGCAAGCATGAAACCAACTACCCAAATGAGGGAATAAATCTTACTTCTTATTTGTTATCTATATTGTGAAGCGCAGTATGAACTCACGAAATGAGTAAAATATGGTAAAAAATTAGTTTTACAATGATGATTTTGTGGGCCTATTTCCACAGGGGAAAATAAAATTATTTAATGTATGTGATTGATTAATATATATATATATATATATATATATATATATATATACACACACACACACACACACACACACACACACACACACACACACACATTTTTTTTTAGGGTGCCTGGATGGCTCAGTGGGTTAAGCATCTGACTCCTGATCTCAGCTCAGGTCATGATCTCATGGTTTGTGAGTTCAAGCCCTGCATCAGACTCTGTGCTATGCTGCCAGTGCAGAGCCTGCTTGAGAATCTCTCTCTATCCCCCTCTCTCTGCCCCTCCCCAGCTTGCTCTCTCTTAAAATAATAAATAAACTTTAACAAATTAATCATTTAAGAAATATATATATATATAATATATATGATATGCATTATCTATGTATCTACCCCATGTGGGGAACCTGTTTATTTCATATTTGTAGTAAAAACTTTTGGAGAGAGATGTTCCTTCATGGGTCTCTCATGCTCCTACACATTTTACCTGGTAACTCTTTTTACCTGGCATACTTCTCAGGTCTAGATTTCCAGCTAGTAATCTTTAGGAACATTTGAAGGTAACATTTGTCTCTGCAGCAAAGAACATGCTTGCTCCTGAGTGGTGGGTCCACAAAGCTCGATGTTTCTCAGCTGCAAAACAAACCCTACTTTCCATTTGAGCCGATACCAGTTCATCTCTGTGGGACTTTTGGGTGACCAAATTGATGCAAGCGTGTGGATTTACCTGTTACTTGCTGTGCTGTGAATGTTAACAATCTTTTTGCTCTGAACCGAGTCTTTCTCTTCCAGCATAATCTATAAAACATTAATAGGTCAACTTAATGGTTTGTAACTAGGCTAAAATCTAATCCAAGACTTGATACATGTGACACTTTGAGGATTTATTTGCCTGTAAAACTTCAGAAGTATTATTTGACTATTTAACACTGTTATCTATGATACCATGTTTGGCTCAATTTATGGCTTTTATTTAATTTATTTTAAAAACACAATGAATACTAACAAATCAGTACAGGATTATAACAATTATTATGTAGCTTTAGAGTAACGCATGTTTTATTAATTCTAAATAAGTGTCTGTCTTTTTATGATGAATTTGAGGAGACTAGTGAGTGAAGGTTAAAAGTCCATTTTATGATAAGGGCATTCTTCACATGATGCCTAATGATAAAGATGTAAATATTACTTTATTTGTACTTTTAGCCTCAGGCTCTGTTTTTATGGTGGCAAGTTATCTAGTCTATTTAATAAAATAAATTAATCTGTCCTGTATCTTGTTTTATTAGCCCTACGCTGAGAGTTTTAAAACCGTGTCAGGATTAATAAAACTCTTTTAAAGGTAAGAGCACAAGACATATCAAGACATTAAAAAGAAAGCAAAATTAACTATATCTACATTAGGAACATTGCATTTTTCAGGACAATTTAAAACATTTACTCTACTATCCAGGTGTTTTGCTTCCCAAATTTCAAGAATCAGTTGCTCCAAGGCTAAAATTCTTGAAATTTAAGAGGAACGTTCTGCTGAAGGACAGGAGACTGATCTAATTTGTTTCTGAAGCCTATTGTTATTGGATGATGAAAGATGGGTCCAGCTACTACAATAGATTCTGATAGGGTGAAAAGATGTTCTCTACATAACTTTGTCTCTCCAGTGGTTTGTTTCTATTTCTCCAAGCAAGAAAAGGATAATCTAGATAGCAATTGCACACTATATAAATCTCTTTCTCGCAAATACAATTGATATTGATTTGTTTGGAGAAAACATTTTAATTCCATTTTGAGCAACACACGATCTCCTTCCAATATCATGTTATATTATCATGTTGTTTTGTATTCCAGTTATTTTGCTTCTCAGAGTGTCCTATTAAAATCCTTTCTGATCATGAAAATATGCATTGGTAACATTCAAAAGTCTATTTAGAGACTCATCAATCATGGTATTGAATACTAATAAGTTTATCATATTCCCCTGTGAAGTGCCATTTTCAAGCATAAATTCATTAAAAATATTAGCTTAAATCTCATTTTGCAGAAGAATGTCAAACCATTTGGTAATTAAGAACCACTTAAAAAAAAAAAAAACAACTAAATAAGCACAAAGTGCCTCGGGCTGATGAAGGTACATAAGCGCGATGACATGAAAAGAAAGAGCTAAAAGCATTTATCTATGACAGGAATTTGAAGCTACCTGGAGAGTGGGCTTCTATTAACTTAAGAAACAAATCAGTAAAGATGTTAGGCTGCATACAAAAAAAGGCTGTTTTTTTTTTAATTAAGATGTTTATGGTTCACAATATTGTAATACTGACTAATACATTTGCCTCCTCTCCAAACTGTATTTATCCAATTTTTCATTCATATAACTTTTAATCATTCTAAATGAAAAATAATACGTACACCCTTGTGCGTTAGGGCCTGTTTGTCTCTAGCTGCTTTCAGAATACTCTTTATCTTTGTATTTTGCCAGTTTCACTATTGTATGTCATAGAGAAGGCCTGTTCCTGTTAACGTCTGGAGGGAGTTCTCTGTGCCTCCTGGATTTAAATGTCTGCTTCCTCCCCCAGTTGGGGAAGTTCTAAGCTATAATTCGTTCAAGTAAACCTTCTGTCCCTTTCTCTCTCTTCATTTCCTTTTTCTGGAACTCCTAAAACCAAGAGCATACTGTATACACTCTATGTTAGCCAACTTGACAATAAATTATATTAAAAATAAATAAATAAACAACCAAATAAATAAAAGTAATGTGTACAAAGGGACATAGTCTCTAATTTTGAAAAATATATATAAATTACTTTTTTATCTATAATGAGGATATTTTTGGATTTTTTTTTTTTGTTTTGGCTGCTTAGGGTATATTCAATTTCCCTCTAGCATCAGTATCTAACATTTTCTTCAAGGGATCATCACTTCTACATGTCCAGTAATGTGTGTGCTTTAGATAGAATATATTACATGCCTAACTCCAGACATGATGTGGCTATTGCTTCTGGCTATGAACATGTTACTCTACTTGGTTATTCCCATCAGAGTAATATGAAAGAGGGATGTGTCATAGGAATTAGACTTTGTAGATTCATCACAAGCCAGTTATATTCCCAGGTTTTCTATTTTTTTCTATTCACTCATTCATTCATTCATTCATTCATTCATTTATTGAGCTCTATGCCCAATTCGGGGCTTAAACTCACAACCCCAAGATCAAGAGTCACATGCTCTGTTGACTGAGCCAGCCAGGCATCCCTCTTGTTGTTTTTTAAAAGAATTCAATAAGTGACTATCTTATGTGGGAAAGCAAATAAATGAGACAAAATGAAAGAGAGGTAGAAGACTCATATTACCAGAATTCAAGACCTAAAAGAACGGGTTATTAACATGGTATAGTATTAGTGATTGGATAGGCCTGGATTGTACATTGTTAACCTATAAAGTGTCACATATATGATCAATTTATTTAATACAAATATACCAGGAAACTCAATGGAATAAATACATTTTAGTCAGGTAACAGTAATGGAGCAATTGAATATCATATATAATCAAATGAACCTTAAAGTTATACATTGTGCTCCATTAAAAAATTAACTCAAAGTGGATCATAGAACAAAATGCAAAACCTCAAATATAAGCATTCTACAAGAAAACACTGAAGAGATTTATTGTGAATTTGAGTTAGGCAAATGATTTTGATATGACACAAAAGTGTAATCCATTAAAATATTTATAAATTGGACTTCATCGAAATAAAAACTTCTACCTTTCCAAAATCCCTAGAAAGAAATTAAAGAAAAAATCATAAAAAAATCCATTTTCAAAATGCTTGCCAGATAAAGTATATATATCCAGAATATGTAAAAACTCTCAAAACTTGACAGTGATATTTTTGAATTGGTAGATGATTTTCATAGATATTTGATCAAATATGATATATAAATGGGGCATACACAAATAAAAATGCTCACCATCATTTGCAAATAAAGAAATTAAAACCACAGTGAGATATCACAACATACAGAATAACTGGAAAGGAAAATAAAAGGCAATGTGACAATACCAATTAAAGAACAACATGAACTCTCATACACTGATTCTGTGAATGAAAAATGTCATAGCTTCTTTAGAAACAATTTGGTAGTCTCCTACAAATTTAAATATGCCCTAAATGTATGACCCAGAAGTTTCAAATGGCTTGGATATTTCATATAAATGAAAACATATATTCACAAAAACATCAGTCCATGAATATCAGCTATATGCCTGCAACCTGTAAATATACAGAGAAACAATAGTCCATCCATATATGGGATAATATTCATATATATATATATATATATATATATATATATATATATATATATATATATATTACAATCAAATGGTTGCTACCAAATGCATTATGCTATGCAAAGAAGCAGGATCAAAAAGATTATGCTCCATGGTTCTATTTATATACATTTGGAACAGGCAAAACTATAGAGACAGAAAACAGATCACTAATTGCAAGGGAACAGAGTTGAAGAGTGTTTGAATGCAAAGGGCATAAGGGAACTTTTTGGTTTATAGAAATAATCTAAGCAATGGTTGTGGTTGCAACATGACTGCATTTTTTTTTTGTTAAAATGCATTGAACTACACACTAAAAATTTGACATTTACTCTATGTAAATTAGAATACAATAAACCTGACTTTTTAAAAAGGGCATTCTCTGGAACACACAATGAATAGGAGATCATTGTCTCACAAGATCTCAGAGTTTAGGGCAGAGACACATTGCTATAAACAGACTATTGAACTAAAATGTGGTAAATGCCACCATAAAAATATAAGAGCTATTTAGAAGAGGGAGCAATTAAATTTGCTTGGAGAAACAAGGCAAAAACCTTTAAAAGAGGAAAGGGGACTTAGATTTTTTTCCAAGAGGAGGAAATAAAAGAAAGTAGCATTGATAGAGGGAATATAATTTACTAAGACAGCAAACCTCAAGAATAGGTTTAAATAATATGGAAACATTCAGAGTAAATTGTGCATGACCAGTAGTAGCAGCGGAGATGGTTGAGAATAGATATTTGATCATCAAATTTCAAGACACATCTTTGATTCTAACTTTACCTTGCACCTGGCTACCATTGCTCACTATCCTTCACAGATAATGTTCTTCCATAAGCTCACAGAAACTCCTTCTTGATCAAGGTGTTTTTACGTTCCTATATTTGAAGGGCTGTGTCCTCTAAACTCTGCAAAGCTAGATCATGTTCCTATATTTGAAGGGCTGTGTCCTCTAAACTCTGCAAAGCTAGATCATTCTCATCTCCTGTGTCTCAGCCAAAATATCCCTTCCTCAGAGACATTCCTTTGTATGGAGGCAAGACCACACGGCTCTGCTATTCTCTATTTAGCCACTCATTTAACTCCTTTCATATTTGCCATATTATGCAATATCTCATTTGTTTACTTACAGTTTTTGTTTTGTATCCCTCACTAAAATGTACATGAAGACATTAAGCATGATGGTTTTGCTCATTGTTTTGTTCCCAACTACGTGAATATAAAGTGGCTGGATTTCATTAACTGCAATAAATATTTAACAAGTAAAGAAGGAGAGGGTAGGAAGTAAGGAAGGGAAGAAGAATAGAAGGAAAAAACAGAGGAAGGAAGAAGGAAAGAAAAGACAGAACTGAGGTAGGGCAGCCCCGGGTTTGAATTTTGCTACTAATTACCTGTTAACTCAGTTGAAACAATCCTGTCGCTCATCCATATAATAGAAATAATAATACACCTACTTAATTTTATTGCAAGTATTAAATGAACGAATATAGGGAAACAACTTTCCATACTGTTCTTTCGATAATTAACACTGAAAACTATTTTATTAAAAGGAAAATTGTATTATGAGCAAAAATTATTTGGCAGTGTAACTTGCCAGCTAAGTACACGGCCCCTGGAGTCAGGCTGTCTGGGTACAAATACAACTTCTCTCATTTAATCTCTATGTGATTGATGGCTAGTGTCCCTGCATTCATGGAATTTATACCTAGTAAGGAGAGAAAAATTATAAACATATAAATCACTAACCAATCAAATAATATAGTCGCAGTGGGAAATTCCTCCAGTAAATAAAATTATGTCACTGTGGGGACTTTCTTGTTCCAGAAAAATTGTGGATTAGGCAGTTCTCAAATAATTCTCGTTAGACGTAATTAGAAATAAAGCTAAATTAAAAAATAAAGAAAGAAGAATAAGAAATTTGGCTTCCTTCCCAAGAAATGAAAAAAAAAAAAAAAAAAAGAAAATACCCAAATATATATTTAAAAAACCCAAAGGGGAGGTGCACAAATAAGCAGAGAAGTAGACAGATAAACTGATATGGTCCTAGGGAGATTATCACATCAAAGTTTGGGATCTAATGTCCTCCAAGATGGTATGAAAAGTCTCTCTTCCTTAGCACTAGATGAGTTTGAAATGAAACTCATTTGTAATGTCAGAGTCTTGCAACCCCATTGTAAGTGATTCTACAGCCTAGGTCTGTACCTCTGATCTAGGTCTTTTTTTCTAAAGCTTTAGGAAGGGGCTCTTCCAAAATCCAGAAGGCTCAAGTGGTGGGGAATTAGCAGTCCCTGGGATCAGCCTCAATCAACAGAGACTATGTATGTGTATATATATATATATACATATATGTGTATATATGTATACACAACAGAGACTATGTATGTGTATATATATATACACATACATAGTCTCTATCATATATGTATGTATATATACACATATATAGTCAAAGACTCTAAAGAACTTGCTCACCGTGGGTGATGGTGTGCCCTGAATTCAGCTGCAGAGAAAAGCTGTATTTCTGATTTCACTGTGTCCAGTGGGGAAGTCTTTTTTGAACTAATAAAAATTTAGGTTGTGTTATGCCCCCAAAGTGTTTCTTATTCTTGCAGAGGTATGTGCCATCTTATCTGAGCAATTTCCTGGAAAATGAAAGCTAGAAGCTAGGTGAAGAATATAAAATGTTAAGTCTGGATTTTAACGTCTTCTGAGAAGAAAGAAAAAAAAATTGTCGTTTCTGCATTCCCAATTGAATAAAGGCTTTGAGGTTTAACCAAATCTGAACCTTTAGGCTCCAATCAATACACTTGAAAAAGACATCAATTATATGTGACTCATATAAGGATGAAATATAAAGAAATGATATGTGGAAAAAAATCTAAAAATAGGGTCACAGAATTAAAACCCAACAAGATGCCTCACCGAAGAAAATAGGCAGATTCCAATTAGATATGAAATGATGCTCAATATCATGCTATTATGTGCACATTAAAGCATTAATGTGATATCACTATACAGCTAATAGAATTCCGGAAAGCCAAACAAGCAAAAAACAATGCCACATGCTAATGATGCAGAGCAACAGGAACTGTAGTTGACCACTAGTTGGAATGTCAAACGGGATAGTCACTTTGGTAGACAGTTTGGAGTTTCTTGAAAAATTAAACATAGATTGCACATTCCTCAGCAATCACACCCGTAGTTCATAAGGCAGAGAACTTGGACATCTCCACATGCAATGGACAGTGTCTAATTTTAAGAGGGTGTCCTTCTCTTGGCATAAAGTACTTGATCAGAAGAACTGGTAAAGGTTTACCAAATTCTCTAGCCCTGCCCACAAATTTTTGACCATCTTTCCTATTTCATCAGTTACATAATCTTAATTATAACTCCCTTCAATAAACAAGAAATACGTATTTAAGAATAAAAAGAAAAATATGATAAAGAATTTAAAATATAAGAATATAAGTCAAAATAAAAATGTCAAAAATTAATCAAGAAACCATATAAATCCCTAGCATCTGCACTTTTGTATTCGGATTTCACGTGAAAGCATTGATTGTAACTGGAATCATTGTGTTGTTTCTATTTAAGCTATCTAAAACACTAAAATGTCTAATTTAATAAATAAAAAATTCCATCAAATATTCAGAAGTATTTGATTAAGTAAATCAAAATGTTTCAAATGTGAGGAAATCCAATTTGTTAAATTCATTATTTTTATTTGTTTTAATATTATGTGATTAGTGAGGTTGAGGTACAGATAGTGATATTTTACTTCCCAGGACAAAAATCTTTTAATGTATATCAAGAATAAGATATTTATCTCACACTGGAAAAAAGGATTATTAAAAAACAAAGGAACACAGGAGCACCTTAGTAAATGTGAGTACCTGTACATTTCTTCACACACATACCCACACAATTCCTTCACGCAATTACACACACATACACACACACACACACACACACACATAATTATGTCACCCATTTCTTTTCCACTTATTTTTTTCTGACTAAAGTTTTTAAATTTTTTAAAATTTCTTAATGTGGGGCGCCTGGGTGGCTCAGTCGGTTAAGCGTCTGACTTCGGCTCAGGTCACGATCTCGCGGTCCGCGAGTTCGAGCCCCGCATCGGGCTCTGGGCTGATGGCTCAGCCTGGAGCCTGCTTCCGGTTCTGTGTCTCCCTCTCTCTCTGCCCCTCCCCCGTTCATGCTCTGTCTCTCTCTGTCTCAAAAATAAATAAAAAACATTATAAAAAAATTAAAAAAAAATAAAATAAAATTTCTTAATGTTTATTTATTCTTGAGAGAAACAGAGAGTGTGAGCAGGCAGGGGTGGGACAGAGAGAGAGGGAGACACAGAATCCAAAGCAGGCTCCAGGCTCTGAGCTGCCAGCACCGAGCCTGACACGGGGCTCGAACCCATAAACCATGAGATCATGGCCTCATCTAAAGTCAGATACTTAACTGAGCCACCCAGGCACCCCAAACGTTTAAGTTTCTCAATTTCTTTCTTTCTTCCTTCCTTTGTTTTTCTTTCTTTTCTTTTTTCCTTCTTTCTTTCTTTCTTTCTTTCTTTCTTTCTTTTCTTTCTTTCCTTCTCTCTCTCTCTCTCTCTCCCTCCCTCCCTCCCTCTTTTCCTCCTTCCCTTTCCTTCCTTCCTTCCTTCCTTCCTTCCTTCCTTCCTTCCTTCCTTCCTCCCTCCCTCCCTCCCTCCCTCCCTCCCTCCCTTTGGCCTCTACTTTGTCTTATCAAAAATTTCCATATAGATTTCAAATAGTTGAACCAGGAACTGACTAATTTCTATAGTAACTGTCTCATTAATGCTTTGCTTAACAAAAAATATTCATTCTATTCATTAAAAATGTATATTTAAGCCCTACTTTGTAATTTTCAGGCAACTAAATCCTCCCTGGGAACAAAAAGTATTTTCACTTGTTTTTCCCTTTTTTAAAATGTCCCTGTGGATGTTTCTGCAGTACCAGGAAGAAACATTTATTTGCTGAATTTATATACTATTCACCTAGGGCAAGTATTCCCTGCAGGGGAGGTAGAATATTTCAGTTTGTGTTGTTCTTCTCTACCTGCCATAAATATCTAATTGTGTGCACTCTGTTCAGTGTATTCCTTGAAAATGTTTCAAATATCTCTGAAATAATGTTGCTGAAGAAAAACATTAACTAGAAACAGTGTGAATTTTAATTGTGTTCTGAGAAGATACACTATATTAAAATACATATGCTAGAAGTCCATGTAATTAATACACATCACACTAGAGAGGGCATTCTAGCTAAGGTTATAGCATAACCAAATAAATACCTTAGTTCAAGGACAACTTCTTCCCATTCTTCAAATCACCTTGACAAATGCTGAAGACCACTACAGAAAATATTTAACCTTCTTCGAAATAGAAGCCACTCTTTCAACTCAGGTATTGAATTTGGCACTAAATGCACAATTGTTTCACTCCAGCAAGCACTTAGGCATGAAAATGGGTATTTGCTTTAGCTAAGTGTCAACAGGGGAACTCAAATGTGCAATATACTTGTACCTTTTTGATGCCAGGTTTTGAAAATTTCAGCCAGAATATATTGACAGTTGTGAAGTTTTCCACATATATAAAATGCAGTGATTTGATCAGGTCAAAAATATCTTTGAGTATTATAAAATTTTATTGAAACAACTCCTAAAGGAACGGCACAGGGGACACACATAAACATTAAAATTAAACACTCATTCCAATAGTGAGAAATCTATTTGAACAACAGATTTATGACTTGACACATACTAAATTGATTGTAAATTACTGCACATTGTGCCATTTTATTCTCCCATAATTTTACGTTGTATAATTCAGGTCTCTTTATAGTCCCAGATTCCAAGGTAATAAAACATCAGAGCCATTTTCTCATCCTTTCATTTACTCATTAAAAAAAAAAATGTATAGCACAATTCTTACAAGCTGGACTATATTCAAGTTAGAATTCCTAGGGGGAGATTAAATCCCTTTTTCATAATAATGGTGATGATGATGGTGGTGATGTTGATGATGATGATGATGATAATGATGTTATTAATAATGTCTTTTTTGCCTGCCAGAAGTTATACAGCATTCTAGTTGAATAATGGTGTGTGCTTTTTCAGCCAAATGTGAAGTTCCTTTGAGTATTGCAAATGGCACTTCAAATGAGAAATCCAATACATTTGCTGCTGTTTAAATAACTTCAACTCTTTTCCCCATCTATCTAGCAAAGTTATTACTGGATCTATGTAGGAGTTAAAGAAGGTTTGAAAAAATTACAGCTTTTCTGACTCCTTGGATAAATTATATTTTTAATCCTTGTCTCTTCCCTACACTATAAAGCAAAATAGATTCACTTCTTTTCTGTCTCACAACTTCTCCACCCTGCTTTCTCCAATAATATAATGGCACATCAATAAGTATTTTTCTTATTAAGATTATATAGGAATGTCTAGTAAATGTTTCTATTTTACTGTCTAATGTCTTTTGGGAAGTTTTAAACACGTGAGGAATATGTAATTCAGTGCCTCATTATTTAAGAATAGCAACCATACTGACCAGTGTTAGTACAGGTGGTTTTAATTTTCTGTGAGACATCTAGAGGGAAAAGAAATTTGACTACTCTTGACCCAGATCTTAATTTAGGTACTTACATATGGGAGAAAAATTGATCTGAATAGTTGAATCTACTCATTTCCTTGGAAATCAGTAAATAGGCATTTGTCTAGTTTTGATCAAGGACACTGATTAACTTAGCAAATATTTATTTAGTGCCTACCTGGTCCCAGACTGTGCTATGCCATGGGAATAAGGTGAAAGATCATTTATTCAACTTGGTAAAATAAAATGAAACATCATGTAGGAAAATATTAGTTGTACTTATGAAAATGTTGTTTATATAGTTCACTAAATGTACAAAAATGCCTTAGAAAAATATAGTCAAAAAAGATCAGAGATGGCAAGTATCACAATATATTTTTCAAAGACTAAATGAATTTAGAAATGTGAAATTTCTCAAAGATCATAAAGTTTTTTTTTTATTTTTACTGAATACCAAACAGCACTGCATTGATTATAATTCGGTTATCAGGCTAGTAAATAGTATACTTTATAGGAAACATTAGTTACCTAGCATTCTCACTTATAAAAAACTGTTCCACAGGAATAGCATAGGCATCTAAAGATATATAGAAGATACAGATACAGATGACATTGATACAAATATAGATGATATAGACAATAGATATAGAAATTTTTCATTGCCAAATAACTTTTAAAAATTGGGGACATTCTGAAATTTAATTATTATGAAATGGATAGAGTATGCTACACTATTGCAATGGATAATTATAAGACAAATAAAATGAATAAAGGAGGAACTGTACCTACTACCCTGAAACAAAGTTTCACCCACTTTCCTTCAGAAGAAATGCACAAGTAAAAGACAAAGATACTTTCCAGATATCTCTGAACAATATAGAAAGTAATATCTTTATTTTTGTCAGCAGGATAACACAGGGGCATGAAATTAAGTGGACAGAGTTTATTAGTACTTTTAATCTTTTATAAAAT
Source organism: Panthera pardus (assembly GCF_024362965.1). Classification (NCBI taxonomy): domain Eukaryota; kingdom Metazoa; phylum Chordata; class Mammalia; order Carnivora; family Felidae; genus Panthera; species Panthera pardus. The sequence goes on along the minus strand of NW_026526655.1, from coordinate 41,571,924 downwards.
TAAAAACAAAATGAGTGTGACTAGATGCTTTTCATAAATATTTTTAAGGAAGCATTTAAAAAATATTGAATGAGAAATTAAAAGGGAAGGGTAAGTTCATTTGGAAAAATAGCAGATGCTCCACCAAGGAAATATATTCCAGTAAAATCTAGATGTATCTTAAAACTTGAATCTCCATACCAAGTTGAAGTTCCTAAGGTGTTCATTGATGATATTCACATGATATTCTATTAAACGTAATATTGTGAATTTAATTGTCTACACTAATGGGAGGCTTGCGGATCTCTCTAAGCTCTTAATTAGCTTTGGCTTTGCCAACACAGAAAGTAAAATCCAGATTCTAAAAATATAATGTTACAGTTTTTTTAATCATTTATTTCCTAAGGTGAAAATGTTTGGTTTTTTTTTTTTTTCCATTCTTATTTCTGAGATTGTGGTCCTCTATAATTTTCAAAGTTAACTCACTCATTAAATATGCATGATCTAATTCTCATAATAATTCTATGGAATACAAATGTTCTTTCAACTATCTTCCATCTTCATCTAATCCGTTCTGGATTCTGACTGGAGACTAGGATCATATAGGTGGATAAAACCATAGTCTAAGTAACTCATAATCTAATTATGGAGACATGATCCAATATAAAACAATGTACCATGTTTTATTATGTACATAAGAATTACATAAAAATACAGAGCTAAAACCATATAGAAATCAGAGCATGAAATGGAGCCTGACTGCTTCACATCAAATCCTTGCTCCACCAGTAACCCATTGTGTGATTCTGGATGAGGCATTTGACCTTTCTGTGCCCCAAAATCTTTGTCTGTAAAAATCATTAGGATTAAGTAACCTGGCATATGATAGTAACTAGATGTCAGAGCTAAAAACAACAACAACCAATAAAGCAAAACATCAATTAATATACCACTTGCCAAAAGGATGTGAAAGAGAAGGAGACTGAGCCCTGTGCTACTAACATAAGTATTGTTCTTATTTTATCACATTTTCCTGTACTGGTGCCATTGATGAGAATTCTTTCCTGATCTCTGAACAACATAAACAAAAAGGGAGCAAACAAAAAACCCACATTTATCCCTATTCCTCTTACTTTCAGTCATATTCCAAACTGAATCATTACCCCTATCTAGGAGAATCTACAACTTTAGCAATCACTGTTAAATTCACCATTCTGCTTTAGTTCTGATTAAATATTATTAATTCTAGAGATCCCGAATTAGAAACAGAAAGGGAGCGCCTGGGTTTCTCAGTCAGTCAAGCATCTGACTTCGGCTCAGGTCATGATTTGGTGGTTCGTGAGTTCGAGCCTTGTGTCAGGCTCTGTGCTGACAGCTCAGAGCCTGGAGCCTGCTTTTGGATTCTCTCTCCCTCTCTCTCTGCCTCTCCCCAATGCATGCTCTGTCTTTCTCTCTCAAAAATATATAAACATTTAAAAAATTTTAAAAAGGAACAGGAAAAAATAGAACTATTTTTGTAGAGCAAAAGTGCTGAAATGTCATTCAGAAATCTCTTCTCAATAGGTCTTCACTTTTGATATACATTCACCAGAACAGAGATCCCCTGGACCCTAGGATCATTTATCAAGCTACCTTCTTTATGTTGCATCTAGGTATCTCAAAGTGAATGTGTCCAAAACAATTTTTTTTAATTTCCTGCAGAAATGTCTTTCTCCCTTTGTTACTCACATTTCAGGGAATACCCTCAGCATTCATTTAGCTAATTAGGCTGTCTTTGGACTCAGATTTGACTCCTTTGTTCTCATCCCAACTGTTCTATAAACACATCCTTTAGTTACTTTAAGATAAAAACCCATATCCAGCTGTTTCCGATGACCTCATCACCATCACACCCCAGCCATCATTCTCTTTCACTGAGAATTCAGAAAAATCCACCTGTTTCCCCTGGTTCTAATTTTGTCCCTCAAAGTCAATGGTCCAAACTGCATCTAAAATGATCTTTTTCAAATGCCAATAAAATTGTGTTATTTGCATGTTTAGTGACCTTCAATACATTAGGACGTATCACATATGGAATAAATTCAAATACACTACTTTTAACTTTGGTCTAATGAGCCCTACATGAATTGACCCCTGGGTATCTATCAAACTTAAAACGCTACATGCTCTTGCAACATTAGCTTTCTTGTTATTAGTTAAAACTGCCATGCACAATTTTACCATGCTCTTCCCTCTTTCCCAGCTGCACTTTTATTTTTTCCCTCAGTTAGGTCTTTATTTCAATCTCTGTTCTGTCTTTTTTTTTTCCTCAAGAATGTATCTGGCTCCCCAAACATGAAGTGTAAGGAGAGATGGAAGAATGAGGCAGACTACTCTTGATTAGAAGGTGGCCGTTTTAATAAGCAGGGAACTTATATACAATACTGGTGTTGGGCAGCTGCAAGACAAGTAGATCTCCACCCCAGCCAACCATAATCTTAAATGTTTTCATAGAGGCCTTATTGGGTTCAGTCAAGGGGATCATCCAGACTATCTCAACATCACCTTATTCTCTCATGGCTGCCTTCTTGAAACAGCCTCCACTGTGGAATTGTGGGTAGAACTTTAATTCCAAGACCTGAGGTGGGGAAAGAGCCTTAGGTGGTCCAGACCCATGTCTTGGGTTAACCAGAGGCCAAGTCTTCTCACTTACCTCCTCCAACACCTTCCCAGATCATCTGATCTAAAGTATTACTTCATGCAGTTTTCTGTGCCTTCTTACTAGAATAAAACTTCTACTCAGGTCAGAACTTGTCTGCAGGTACCAAATAAATATATGTCAATTGCATGAAACTAATTCTTCTATTGGCTTGTGTGTTTATAAATCAAATAAAGATGGTAATTTATTCATATTGCATATTTTAATAGTTTAAAGTAATAAAATAAAAATGAGTTATATTTACAATGCAAGTTTTTAGAATATTTTACCTCTCAATTCTCTAGGGTTATATTTGAAGATGGACTTTTTCAATTATGCCTTTGGAATTTCAATAAATGCCAACATTTAATGGCATTTCAGTCAATGTCAACAGGGAAACACTGATAGAAAAGAAAATGGAAATAATAATTTTTCTAATTAGAGATTATATATTTTTAAATATCAGTGATACTGTGTTAACCCTTATAATTATGCTTAAGACTGAGAAGCTGGAAAATAAAAACTAATCAGTATGTTTTACTTAGGAGATAATATTTAATGGGTTCTCTTTTTCCTCTTTTTCTTACGTAAATGAAATATCTTTCATATTCTGATAATTTTTATAAAAAGTAAAAAAAGGAAAAATTTCTTTAAAAAAAATAAAGAATTACTGGGTTTCATAAATTTTTAAATCTATGAAACCACATTATTCTACACAGACTTACCAATTTTTTTAACTATACTAAAAGACTTCCTAATTTTGGATAATTTGGATAATTTCATATTCTTGGGATAAATGTCACCCGATCAGATTTAAATATTTTAAGTCTTTATAGCTAGATTAAATTTTATTTAAGATATTTTGCACCAATTCTAAAATGATCTGGTCTCTATTTTCTTTTGATTTTATAAAGATTTCTTATCACTGTTATTCTCATTAGTCCAAAATAACATATAATCTCTACTTTTTATATCTTCTTAAAGAATTCATATACCATAAAATTACAACTTACTCAAATATATCACTGAATACATCTATGAAAATAGTCATGCCTGGTGTTTTAATGAAGAAAAATAATTCAATATTTTCTATCTTCTTTTTATATAATTTCACTTTTATATTGCTTTATCTCCTGGTATCTGATGATTTACATATTTCTTAAAATATTTCATTAAAGCTTTAAAAATAATTTCCATAAAGTTGAAAACATCCATTGCATATAATTATTTTTATAATTATATATTTATAATTATATAATTACTTTGTATATATGGCTATATCCTTACTCTCACATATAGTTTTGCGTCATTTTGCTTACTTTTATCTTTTTTGAGTAGATCAGCTAAATTTATTTAATGCTTGTTTAAATAGGTCCCCATCTCTGGGACCTATTTTTCAATTCTACTTTTAATTCAATAGTATTTCTCTTGTCACTTAGAATTCAACCACTCATGGATCTCTGTGTTTGTGTCTCAGATGATTTAAATCTCATTCTTTTCAGTGGCCATGATCATCAGCTGGAGTGCTGCTTGCCAAGTATCATTTCCTTTCTACATGTTCCCTGAGTATATATTGCTTCCAGAACATTTGCTATTTCTGAAAAGCAGGCTGAAAAAGTTTGGCTGAACACTATTTCTGAATGATTTCATTTGCCAAATGATTAATTTGCTTTACAAAAAAAACTTATTTCATCTGTATGATCTGTGGCAATTTAATAATTTGCATTGGATGGGATTTTTTTAATAGTTTTGATGTCTGTTAAGTTTTTGTTTTTCTATCTTATACAGATTATAGCAACGGATTCCTTTGCATTCTAGCATTTGGACAGAAGTTTCCATCGAAGAGTTTTAGTACAAAATTGGAGAGAGGATGGAAAATTAGGCATCAATATTTCTTCCTTTAGATTTTTATCCATTGGGATACAAGGATACAAGGGTACAACAGTACCCTTGGGATAACTGTTTCCCTTGATCAAAGGTCATTTTTCTTTTCAAGAAGATTGACCTTAAGGGATTCTCTCCTTCTAGTTTCTGTAACTTCTCTATATTTTTGGCACCACATATCTAGTTAAGGTAAAAACAAGAAACTGATTATCAGAAAGGTGAACATTATGATGCTCTCTAGAAAGAAAAAAGGATATCAATTAGAAAGGGGTCAGGAATGAGCATCTGTGCTCATTTTGTGCTAGGATTTGTGTGTGTCTCTTGACTCAAGTTGGTTATGGTGATAATTCTATAGAATTAATGAAGTGGTACACTTTGTAATTTGTGCATTTCAGTGTTTTTTTTTTTTTGGTTTTACATTAAAACAGGTTATATGTTGAAATTATTTAAGTAGAAGATAAAAGTAACTTGTGTACTGTTAAGGGAGAGGAACTTTATGACAGCTTAAATATAGTCACGGAGTATAAGCCCAGTGGGCCAAGAGTGAAAATATTTTAAGTCTAGAAAATCTGATTTTACAAACTGCATTAAAAGATGTTTCTCTCAAAGTACTTATCTTGATTTATGTGTATTAGTATCCTGTTTTATTTGTAATATAATATGTATTCATATATGCATATTTGTAGAGTTTACTATGAAAAGGAGGTATTTTCTACAAATTATAGGTGTTCAATATTTGTAAGTGTAACTTATATGTGATGCTTTGATAATTGCAAACAGAAAATTATTTTTGTGTGTAATACAATTTATATTTTATGTGCATAGCATAAATCTATATATTTTTTTTCAATATTGAGTATTTAAACTGTAAGTTTTAAAACACTAACAGCAGTAACTTGGTAATTGTAAATTGAATAGTGTAATTGTGTTTTATGTGTTTACGTGTGTGTATAAGTGGTCTGACATAGACGCCCACTCTAACAAACTTACGCAGATAAATGCATACCTAAAAATGTAAATATAATATTAAGCATAGGCAATAACAACCCAAAATCAGCAATTACAATATTTAGACTGTGTAAAATTACGTACAAAAGAAACTTTAATAACATTTTGATAACATCTTCCATGCTAACATCATTTACACACAATATTAATCTGCATATAGGCAAAGAACCATCTGGTTAGCCCCAAACAATGGCTCATGTATACTAACAGAACAGAATAAATGTAGTGCATCCTAAGAGGCTTCCTGCAGAATGTTTCCTACTGTCAATTCTAATTAATCTGTATGTATGTAGACATATATGTTTTCTATACTTGTGTTCATGAGCAACTTAGGTCCTTGACTTTCTATATTATATCTCAGTGTCTGTGCTTAATATTCAATATCCTGTATGTTTAACAAATACTATAATATACAGTGTGCATGTAGAATAAACTTAACCATGGTACAAAAATTAGAAACAAAAATAGATTCATATAGTTATGTTCATAAAAATATGACATTTATATATGACACAGACAAATAGGAAACTAGGAAATATACTTGTAACCCTTACATGGCAATTAAAGAAATTCTCTCCTTTATGTACTAGGAACTTTTAGAAAACAAGGAAAAATTGAAAGAAAATTGAAGAACATGAACAAGCAATTAAAAAAAATGAAGAAATAAGTAATAAATTAAGAAATAAAAACCTTTCTAAACTAACTCATCTATATAGAAACGTGTATTAAAAGGGTAGAACATATTTTTTTTGTATCAGGCGAAAGAGGGTTAAAAAAAATAATTGTCAGTATGGGGGAAGGCAGGAGGAAATGGCTACATTTACACTAGTTCTAGAAAGATTTTTGTAAACAACTCTAGACAGTACTTTGGCCATTTGTAACAAAGTACTTAATATGTATATGCCTTTTAACTCAATCTTCCATTTGTAGGAATATATACTATGCATATCACTTCACAAATATGCATGGATTTATGGCTTGAGATCTCTTTCAGAGCTCTCCCTGAAATAACAACCACAACCACAATAAGAGAAAATAGTCTACAGAAAGGTTATATAATAGGTTCATGTTAAGTTCATACTTATATTACTTATTATCATGTATAAAATAATATATTAGATCTATACTATTGGTCATACATAGAAAGAGCTTCAGAATACTTTTTTTAAGAGTAAAATTATCATCTTAGAAGGATGGACAAGGGAAAGATAAAGGGAGAGAAAAAATACTTTCTATATATATCATGAGTATAATCTTTAAGTAGTTATTTATTTATTTATTTATTTTTATTTATTTTTTATTTTATTTTGTAAGTAGGCTGCATACCCAAAGTGGGGCTTAAATTCACAACTCTGAGATCAAGAGTCACATGCTCCACTGACTGAGACAGACAGATGCCCCAATATTTAAACAGGTTTATGTGTTCTGTATTGTCTTTAATGAATACTACAAATTTATAAAACTGAGTAAGTTTTTAAAGAACATAGCTTCTTTGATTGTAATGGATGAAACTTGTGCATTTTTTGAGAGATTGACATTACAAATATGTTGACTATTTTCTATTTCTATTTCTGTGTATAGTGATAAATACTAATAATAATTCTGGTTAGGGGCGCCTGGGTGGCTTAGTTGGTTAACCATCTGACTCTTGATTTTGGCTCAGGTAATGATCTCACAGTTTCTGAGTTTGAGCCCCACACTGGGCTCTGTGCTGACAGTGCAGACTTCTTGGGATTCTCTCTCTCTCCCTCCCTCTCTCTGCCCCTTACCAATTCTCTCTCTCTCTCAAAATAAATATAAATAAGTTTAATAATAACAATAATAATAATGATCTTTAAAAAAGGTGTTCTCTTTTGCATACAGTACTGAGAGTACTAAGATAATATGCTTATTAAAAAAAAAGAATAAAATAGAATGGAAAATGGCTGATCATACTTCTCAAATTAGAATCCTGCCAGAAGTCTTCGAATTTTAAATTATCATTCATAGTATAGAATTGGGAAACATCATGTTAAATATCACCCATGTGACCTAGATTTTATAGAATAACTGGGAATGTTTATAAAATATATAAATGATGTTAGCTAAAATGTATTTAATACTAAGTGCCAGAAAACCTGCATTCTCAATTATTTAATATTCACAACGAGCCAGGGGATTGATGCAGTTATTACATCCACTAGACATTTAGAAAATATGATGAACAAGGTTAAATAATTCAAAGATTGCAAAGAAAAGATTGGCTAATTTAGAATTTGAACTTGAGTCTCTCTGACTTAGGAACCCATTGTCTTAATTATGGTAACACACTATTTATAACAAAGCTAATTTATGAAAACTAGAAAACCAATTTCAAGGAGTAAATATCACTTAGTAAAATACGTTGGAACAAACTGAATGGGGAATAAATGACATTTTTATGCAGAAAGTACAAGTAAAGTACAATAAAATGTCAATTTCTGCTTCTGGCTGTGGCACATTGGCTTGCTTCAGTCTACTCTATAATAATAATGAGAAAATTTGGATAAAATGAAAAAAAAATAAATCCAAGGCAATATAAATATGTCAAGGCATTATCGATGAACATGAGAGCACATGTGAACGCCTCAATCCCTTCAATTAGGCTGGCCTAATTCTGCTCAAATCTCAGAATATAAACAAACAAACAAACAAGCAACAAAAAAACAAATAAAAATGGGCACTCATACACTCATGTCAATACACATTCAGTCTAAAAGGAATTAACAGGCATTAGAATAAAAGTGAAAGGTAAAAATACATTGAATTAAAACTAGTATATTAAAAATAATATTTCTGAGAATTAAGTGATAATTTCATTGTGAAATATATTACTAATATTCAGTATTCACTGTAACATTGAAATATATTGGAAATCACTCATTCCAACCAAACATTTGGAGAAATTCTGATTAAATGATTACACAAGCTAACAATTGATGCAGACTTTCTCAATTTGAATATAGATACCTAATAGAAGGATACTGGATTAGTGTTCTAGCTAATGCATCAGCCTACATATTAACTAGAAAAAATATTTAAAATATTGATATAATAAGCAAGTTTTGATTTATTGGGTGTTCTAATCTGTGTAAATCTATTTGTTTAATGACATTCTTTAATAGAAAGCATTCCCTGCTATATTAACACATTCATAGTTTCCAGGGAAAAAAATCAGGATCACAATGATACATGTAATTTAAAATTTATTGCAATACTTCAAATAATAATGTATCACAATGCTTTCTGGTTATATAATAATCTGCCTTTGTGAATGGCATGCTGGAAGATAATACATGTATTTTCTCTTAGGGCTTCTGCAATGTTTGTGACATTACTAAAAATTGGTTCATGTTAAATATATAACATCTATTTTGAATACTTCCTGTAGAGGTGAGTCATTGGTAAAACCACTACGTGTGTATGTGTCTACTACTCCATGAGCTTCTGTTGGCTTGTCATTTCAATATATTATAATAATTAAATTTGTTGGTAAGCAAACTTTGGAAATTTCTAGATATGCAAATTCAACATATCTGAGAATTGTAGCAATACCTAATCAATGAAAACTTTGAAAGGGGAATATTAATCATAGGAACTCCAACTCCAATTCCCTAACTGCTCAAGTGAAAAGTTCTGAAAAGTTCTGCTCAGTTTTGAATAATGCACCCTTGAAAGATTCTCACCCAAATCTCTCAGTTTACAGGTAAGTAAACTAAAGCAAAAGAGAATTAATGAACTGCCCAAGATTAGAAACCTAAATTAAATACAGTATCTGGAAAGAATATATTTTCTCTTTGGTGATACTGCTCAGAAGGGAAACATGTTATTGAAGAGGTTAATATTTAGAAATAAAATAAACAACTTAAGAGGCACCTGGGTGCCTCGCTGGTTAAGCGCCCAGGTCTTAATTTTGATTCAGGTCATGATCTCAATGCTAGTGAATTCAAGCCCCATCAGGCTCTGTGCTGACAGTGTGGAGTTGGCTTGGGATTCTTTCTCCCTTTCTGTCTGCCCCTACCTTGCTCACATTCTCCTCTCTCTCTCTCTCTTTCTCTCTCTCTAATAAATGAACATTTAATTTTTTTTAAATAAACAACTGAATAGAAGGCATTGGGTGAAATATATAACACACGAAGTGAAAAGCTGCAGTGTTTAATTCTTATGGAGAGGACTGCCTAGCACACAGCTCCCCAGTGGGGTAGCTGGTTAGACCAAACTGTGCAGGACTGATAATAAAGGATGAATTCTCACTGGGTTAACAATACTATGCTGAGAAAAGCCATCTACAAATGAAGTAAACTTGAGGGGTGCTGGGGTGGCTCAGCCTGTTAAGCTTCTGACTTCAGCTCAGGTCATAATCCCATGGTTCCTGGGTTCAAGTCCCACGTGGGGCTCTCTGCTGTCAGCACAGAGCCCATGTCAGATCCTCTGTCCCCTTCTCTCTTTGCCCCTCCCCTGCTGGTTCTCTCTCTCTCTCTCTCTCAAAATAAATAAATTTTTAAAAAGACAAGACTTAAAAAAATGAAGTAAACTGCAAAAACTAAGAAAATAATGACCTAACTATCTTAATCTTGGAAGAAGGCCCAAAAAGACTTTGGTAGAAGTTTTACAACTGAAATGGATAATCTCAAAAGTGATGTATTTAGGTTGTAAATAGGAAAACAAACAAAAACAAACAAACAAACAAAATACTGTACTTATCCTAAGAGCACTCCTAGGGTCTTATGGCCTTTTCATACCCCACTGATGAAGAGGTAGTCTATATTAAATACTACCTGTTAAAAGTGAGACTTTATGGGGGCGTCTGGGTGGCTCAGTCAGTTGAGCGTCTGACTTCGGCTCAGGTCACGATCTCATGGCTCATGAGTTCGAGCCCTGTGTCGGGCTCTGTGCTGACAGCTCAGAGCCTGGAGTCTGCTTCTGATTCTGTGTCTCCCTCTCTCAGTGCCCCTCCCCTGCTCATGCTCTGTCTGTCTCTCTCTCTATCAAAAACAAATAAACATTCAAAAACATTTTTTTAAAAAAGTGAGACTTTATGGTTCAATAATTTTTTAAAATAATACATTGTACTCTACTTCACATTAATATCAGCATGACTATCCTTCAACTACAATTACAATGACATAAAATGAATGTTTAGGTTCGGAATGACAATCCAAAGCACTTCAAATGTGTTTATTGTTCAATAAAGCTACCATTTTCTTTACTAAACTATCCAAGATAAGACTTTAATAACAAATACATCACCAAAAACTTAATAAGCAATACTTGCAAAATGTATTTTATTCATTCATGAAAATGAATGTTTAGTCGAGAAAATGATGACATATATAAACTTAATATCATTCAATCCATATCTCCTACAAAAGATAATTTAATAAAACCTTATTTGGTAGTAATGACAGCATCATCGTTCCATTTAAGCAGACATTTACATAGCCAAATGACATGTTTCAAATAGTACAATTTGGGTTTTTCCCTGGTCTCAAACGTTACACCCAACCCAGAAAAATGGCCCCAAAACATTGATAGATGTTGATTAAAAAAATCATATCCAGTATTTTAATGCTTAAACCATATTAGTTCAAGTTATATTTATTTTCAAGTTTATTTTTTCTTATGTAAACAGGAATTCTAATGTCATAATAGTTATACTTCAAATAGAACTTAAGTTCTACCCCAGAAGAAGAGTACTATGTGATGAGTCCAACTCTAGGATAGGAAGAGGGTGATGGCCACACACGTCCCCAAGACACAGATTTCTACTTCCAATCTAAGACCCAGCTTAATCAGAATATAAGGAATGCTCCTCTCCGACACTCCACCAGCATGCTAACAAAACTCATGAAAAACTAACCTGAAATACATCAGGGAGAACCGCAAGAAATAGATAATCCATGGTGGGCAGCTATACAATAGGAGGAATCAGAGACAAGCAAAAAGCAGAAACTGAGAAAAATCCTCTGACAAATTAAACTCACACGCTCTGAAAACAAGATAATATTATGAGAATTTCAAGCCTTGGGTGCAATGCTGATAAACAAATTTCAAATCCAGTTCAGTTCCTGATTCTATTAATACACCCCCCACAGTAAAAGCATAGCAGAAAGAGAAGAATGTTCATGTCCAGGAATATGCATTTACCTTAGCTTCTACTCTCCAAAACACACTGTTTGATTTTTAACAAAAAAGCACATGCAACACCAGCCATATTTTGCATCTCCAACACACGTACAAACAATAGCACATATTTACTTCATGTTAGCTGTACCAGATACTGTTCTAAGAACTTTAAAAATATTACTTCATTTAACATTTAGAATAATTCTGTCAACAAGCAGTTATCATCATCTCTATTTTACAGAGGGGAAAACAGATACAGAAAGGTGAAGCAGGTTGCCCATGGACACACAGCTGGTAAATTGCAGATTTGGAATTCCAATCTAGATCGTCTATACCAAGAATCCATGTTATTAACTGCCATTCACACTGCCCTCCACTACCTCCTACCAGTGAAAACCTGAAGTATTTAACCTTCTGCCATAATACGTTCACAGATATGACATCATGTGATGTCACTTCTCATATGATGATAATGGAGAAGAAATAACTGGGGAAAGTCTTTAATCAAATTGTACAGTATATGTTTAATTAAATGTACCTTAAGAAGGAAAGAACATACTATTTTTGGTAGAACAAGAGGAAATCACTAATGGGCTAAATAAAATATTTATGAAGTTTTTATTAAACTGTCTTATTTAATTGTCTTCAGTGACTTGACTAATTTTGTCTCCGGTAAATTACACTCTAAATTGTTATTTTTAGTAGCTCTTAGATAAGACATTCTAATGAATGAAATTTGGCAAACAGCAAGAATAAATAAGCATATGTACCTCCATATATTTAAATAGTTGAGATGGGTGTCTGAGATATAAATTTAACACTACATTTTGAGTAGATAGCAAACAGTGACTTTACTCTTAATCCAAAAGCATATACACAGATATACTCACAGTATGTGATACCAGGTCAAGACATATTCTTGGAATGTTAAGAAAATTCAATTATTTTAAATAAGATTTTTTTTAGCAGCTATGCCACAGACTCTAGCTTTGAAATGTGCATTAAATAACATTCTAATGTACCTAGATTTTATACTTACAAATAATTATGATTTTATTTGAAAGTCTTAAGATGTTAAAGGAAGCCAGTTTATCTGCAATCACACTTAAAAATAATTTAAATTCAATTACATATTCATGAAACATTTTTCTCTTTAAAATTTATTTATTTAAATTGAAGTTAGTTCACATATAGTGTAGTATTGATTTCAGGAGTAGAACACAGTGATTCATCACTTGCATATAATATTCAGTGCTCATCTTTCTTAAAAACAACTTCCAATACTGAGACTATTCCAAAAAATTAACTGGAGATTATCGAATAAATATAAAATTATATGAAAATGTAAACTTTTATAAATATAAACTAGCAAGATAAAATTATTCCTTAAATCTTGGCTTGGAGTTTTGTTCTACTACAAGTATTCTTTTTGTACTAGTCAAGAACATTTTAGATTTAAAAAATAGAAACGGGGGGCTCCTGGGTGAGTCTGTTGGTTAAGCTTCCAACTCTTGGTTTCAGCTCAGGTCTTGATCCCACTGTTTCGTGAGTTCAAGCCCTGCATCAGGCTCTGTGCTGGCAACTCAGAGCCTGCTTGGGATTCTCTCTCCCTCTCTCTGCCCACTCTGTGCTCATGCTGTCTCTGTCCTTCTCAAATAAATAAATAAACTTAAAAAAAAAAATAGAAACCAATCCAAGCTACCCTAAAAGAAGAAATCACATAAAATGAGTGAAAGTGTGTGTGTGAGTGCACACACACACCCACACCCACACCCACACACACACCCCGTGGGACAAAATATAGGGGGAAGGTGTATAAAGATACCTTGCCATCTCATGGAAAGCAAAACTGAATGGGTGGGAAATGCAGTAGGGCCACCCAAGATAACAAAAAGGAAAGCCACTGGTTACCTGACACCTAATTTCTCAGACATTCTCTGTGCAATGTCTCATCTCATCTACATCATTCTCTCAGCAAACCATATTTCTTTTCTCTGTGATCTCATCAGGAAATGTCTATTCCAATAAAATTCAGGATTGCATTTTCTCTCAAGTTTAATACTGTTAGAGAATGACTAGGGTCTCAAGCAGCCAAATTCCCAGGAGAGACTATGTGCCTGGTCAAGTTGGTTCATTTATCCACTTGAATTTCAGCTCTTAACAGAGTTCCTCATTCACGTTGGTAAAAACATGAGGACAGAGGTCCCACCTTACCAACTATGGTGGACAAAAACCACCCAGAAGTTCTTTCTCAGCTATTAGCATATTTAAAATAACTTGTTCATTTTTTTTGGAGTGTGCAGTGTGATATGTAAGAGGAAGACAAGTAAGTCAAGAATGAATTTAAGTCAATTTTCAGAATAAGTAGAGGAGGAACAATTATTTGATGGAATCATTTAAATATTTCAATGAAGGTTCTTTGGAGAATTTGGGAAAAATGAAATTTAAATTTCACTTATCATAAACAAGAAAAATATGTAACAGTCACTAATTACTGTCTAACTCACTTCATTGTACATAACGGGTGATCAATAAAATTTCTTAATGAACAGAAATTTCTTTGGATTTTGTTCATCAGGAATTTATGGGCAAATAGGAAGTAACTGAAGTTAAAGTGAAGTTAAAAGCATTATCAAATGATGACCACTAAGCGTTTCATAGCTTCTTTGTTACACCTTTGCCAAGAAATCAATTAAATATCTACTGTGTGTCAATAAGTAAAATATAAGAAGGTTTTCTGGTTTATGTTTTTATTCATGATTATTTAATTACTATTTATTTATTTTATAAATTTCATCATGAAATTGAAAATAATTTTAAATCTGGAAAATTAAACTACAAGAATTCATTGATATGAAACTTTGTCTTGCAGTGAATAGAAATTCTGAGTTTACTTAGCCTCGGTCATACAGGGTTTTAATTAATATTTTAACTGAATACCTCCACAATTTGCATTTAAAACTTTCTTTTCTGGCTGTAAAATGCTCCTTCTAGTAAGTAAAGAAATATTTCAAATGTGTGCTCTCCCAAATTTTGTAAAATATTAACACATTTTACTTTAAAGGGGAAAAATAAATATCCAAAAAAAAATACTTGAAACCATGCTGAATGAGAACTGTCTTGCAAATAGGCATATATACATCATGTCAACTCAAAATTTCTTCAAGATGGTTAAGTGCAACAGCAATAAATATAAGCAAACACACGCATACATAGGCCACTTACCTCAGGCAAACTACATTTCAAAAAATCATATTTATCTTTTATAGACTTGCAATATTTTTTGTTTTATGGCAAAGTGCTTACAAGCAAATCGAACTTTCAGTAGCCATGCTGACAAATCTTTTGATTAGAGGATTTACCAGTTGGAGTCATGTAATTTATTAAATATATCCTATTAATTTCTTCTTTTTTATATCTTTAATTCTACAAACATCCAGTCTGAATGTAAGAATCTTAGTCCATTATCAGGACAAATCTATTGCCTTTCCTAAGTTGTTTAAACAAACAACACATTATACCTATGTAAAAAGAGACACAACTGTTATGATATTTTTACTTGCTAGATAAACCTTTCAATTATATCCACTTCAATATTAGGTCAGTACTACTGTAAATTGTTGCCAGATCATCTAATCTCTTTCATTCTCTTAAACTATAGTCTGTATTCATTTATAGAGGACACAATTATAGCAATTCTCTATTTAGCTAAATTTAGAATCATAGTGGAGCTTTAAGAAATGTTCATGACAGACTCATACCCCAGACTTTCTTTTTAATTGATCTTACATGGTGCCTGCCATTAGAGCTTATAAACACTCCTTAGGTGATTCTAATATGCAGCCAAGCATGACAGTCACTTCAATATAGGGCTCACCACTGAGTAAAATGCTTACCTTTAAAATATAAACTCTTGGGGCATCTGGGTGGCTCAGTCGGTTAAGCGGAGGACTTGGGCTCAGGTCATGATCTCTCGGTCCGTGAGTTCGAGCCCCGCGTCGGGCTCTGTGCTGACAGCTCAGAGCCTGGAGCCTGTTTCAGATTCTGTGTCTCTCTCTGTCTGACTCTCCCCTGTTCATGCTCTGTCTCTCCCTGTCTCAAAAATAAATAAAACGTTAAAAAAAATTTTTAAAAATAAAAAAATAAAATATAAACTCTTAAAATTTAAGTTTTTAAAATATCACTCTCACTATAATTTTCTAATTATTCCTTCACATATGAAGAAAAGAGAAACACTTTTCATTATGTGTTTTTAATAAGAGCCTTATTATACATCATTCATATAATATAAAATTCATCTTTTTGACGTATATATACTATTTAGTAGTTTTTAGTACATTCACAGAGTTGGGCAACCATTACTCCTATCTAAGTTCAGAATAGTTTCGCCATCCAGAAAAGAAACCCCATACCCATTAGCCACTCTACATTAGTTACTCCCCATGTTCTTTCGTGAACACTGATGCATTTTTTGGTTCCAAGGGATTTGCCTATTCTGGACATTGTATATAAATTAAATCATGTAACATATAGCTTTTTGTTCTTAGGTTGTTTCATTTAGCATGATCTTTTCAAGATTAATCCTTATTTTAGAACATGCCAAGTACTTCCCTTATTTTTAATTTTTATACAATATTTCATTGTACAAATATATCACACTTCGTTTATCCATTTATTGGTTGATGAACATCTTGGTTACTTCCAGTATTGTGATTACAAATAATGCTACTTTTTTTTTTTAATGTTTATTTATTTATTTTGGGGGGTGGCAGAGAGAGACGGAAAGATAAGATCCGAAGCAGCCTCAACGCTCAGCACAGAGTCCGACATAGGGCTCAATCCCACGAACCATGAGATCGTGACCTAAACTAAAATCAAGTATCAGACACCTAACTGACTGAGCCACGTAGGCACCCTAAATAATGCTACTGTTAACATGAGCGTTCAGGTTTTTGTCTGGACATGTTTGTCTTGCATGTATACCTAGGATTATAACTGCTGAGTTATTCCATGGTAATTCTATGTTCAACTTTTTGAGCGAGTTTCAACCTGCTTCCCTCAGCAACTAAACAATTTTATATTCTCATCAGCAGTGTATGAAGGATCCATTATCTCCACATTCTCTCACACTTGGTATTTTTTTAGAAAAAAAATTATCCACTCTAGTCGTATCTAATTAAAGCAATGGAAATGCTGATTCTTATGGTAGTTCTATTTTTAACTTTTGGAGGAATTCGCATATTGTTATTTATAGTGACCATACCAGTTGACCATACCACCAACAGTATACAAATGTTCCCTTTTCTCACAATCCTCACCAGCATTTATTATCTTTTGCATTTTTGATATTAGACATTCTAACCAGTGTGAGGTGATATCTAATTGTGGTTTTGATTTGTATTTCTGTAATGATTAACGATATTGAGCATCTTTTTCCTTTACTGGTTGTCAATACATAGGACTTCTTTGGCAAAATGTCTGTTCATGTACTTTGCCCGTTTTTCAACCGGATTATTTGTTTATTTGCTATTGAATTCTCTGAGTTCTCCAAATATTTTGGATATTAAACATTTATCAGGTATGTGGTTTGCAAGTATTTCCTTTCATACCATGGTTTGCTTTTTCTTTTTGTTGATTATATCTTTTGCTGTGTATTAGTTTTTCAATTTGATGTAGTTCTACTTGTTTATTTTTGCTTTTTGTTGCTTGTGCTTTGAGTATCATATCCCTAAAGTCCTTGTTAAAACCAGAATCAAAGAGCTTTTTCTCTATGTTTTCTTCTAGAAGTTTTATGGCATCAGGTCTTACATTTAAGTCTTAATCCATTTGAGTTAATTTTTGTGAGTGGTTAGAGACAGGGGTCCACATTTCATTTCTTTGCTTGTGAGTTTTTCTGCACCGTTTATCAAAGAGACTATTTTTCTTGTTGAGTATTCTTGGTTCCCTTGTCCAATGCTAGTTGACCATATATGGGGGTTTAGTTCTGGGCTCTCAGTTCTATTCCACTGGCATATGTGTCTGTTTTTATGCCAGTACCATAAGGTTTTGATTACCATAGATTTGTAACATAGTTTGAAATGAGGGAGTCTTCTTTCTCAGGAATGCTCATGCTATTCAGGGTCTTTAGTGACTTCCTATAAATTTTAAGATTGTTTTTTCAATTTCTACAAAACATGCCATTGTCATCTTGATAAGGATTGCATTGGATCTATAGAGTGCTTTGGGTAGCGTGGACATTTTAAAAAAATGTTTTTAAACATGTATTTACTATTGAGAGACAGAGAGACACAGAGCATGAGCAGGGAAGGGGCAGAGAGAGAGGGAGACACAGAATTCAAAGCAGGCTCCAGGCTCTGAGCTGTCAGCACAGAGCCCAACTTGGAACTCGAATTCACAAACTGCGAGATCATGACCTGAGCTGAAGCCGGACGCTTAACTGACTGAACCGCCCAGGCGCCCCAGCACGGACATTTTAACAGTATTAATTCTTCCAATCCAAGAAAGTGAAATATCATCCCTTTTATTTGAATGTTTCATTTCTTTTGTCAGTATATTATAGTTTTCAGTTTACAACTCTTTCCACTTCTTGGTTAAATTTATGGCCAGGTATTTTATTCTTTTCTATAATATAAATGGGATTGTTTTCTCAAATTCTCTTTCAGATATTTTATTATTAGTATCTAGATAATGCACACTAGTTTTGCATATTAACTTTGTATCCTGCAAATTCACTGAATTCATTATTCAGTTTTTGATGAGGTTTTTGGGCCTTTCTGTATATTAAATCAAGTCATCTGTGAACAGAAAATTTCACTTCTTCCTTTCTAATTCAGATGTCTTGTATTTCTTTTTCTTGCCTGAATGTGTTTCCTAGAACTTTCAGTGCTATACTGAATATAGAAGAGGTAAGAGTGTGTACCCTTATTTTGTACCTGATCTTAGGGAAAAAGCTTTTAGTCTTTCACCACTGAGTATGATGGTAGCTGTGATCTTGGCAACTTTACCCAATTGATGAGAGTTTTTATCTTGAATGTATATTAAATTTTGTCTAATGTTGGCTATTCATCTATTGAGATGATTATGTGCTTTTTCTATTTTCTTCTATAATATTATTAAGTTCTGTCACATTCGCTGATTGCATATGTTGGATCATCCTTGCATCCCAAGGATAAATCCCACTTGATTATGGTGTATCGTCATTTTAATGTGCTGAATATGTTGAATTCAGGTTTCTAGCAATTTGTTGGTAATTTTTACATCTATATTCACCAGGGATACTCACCTGTAGTTTTCTTGTAGTAAATTTATCTGGCAGTATCAGAGCAATACTAGCCTTGTAAAATGAACTTAGGAGTGTTCTTTTCTCTTCAATTTGGTATTAATTTAAATATTTGGTAGTTTTCACCAGTGAATCTATCTGGTCCTGTGCTTTTATTTGAGGGGAAGTTTTTTATTCCATTCCCTTACTTGTTATTGGTCTGTTCAAATATTTTTTAAATTTTTTCATGATTCAGTCTCGGTAGATCGTATGTTTCTAGGAATTTATTTCTTCTAAGTTATCCAATTGGTTGGTATATAATTGTTCATAGTAGTTATCATATAATTCTGATTTTTTATTTACCTCTGTGTTCCTGACAGGTCAATGCACTTGTCCATTTTTTCTTCTCTGTCTTCCTACATTTATGTCTTGCAGTGAAGTTCTGCTCTTCCTTTACTCTTACATTTTTATGTCCATTTAGCCCAGCTCTTGATTTTAGCTTAAGTCATGATCTCATGGTTGAGAGATGGAGTCCTGTGTTGCAGGGATCCTGCTTAAGATTCTCTCTCTCCCTCTTTCTCTGTTCCTTTCCCACTCTCACTCTCTCTCTCTCAAAAAAAATTTTTTTTAATTAAAATGTTTGCTTTGATAATCTCATTTTATTTTACTCTTGTGACTACCATTGGTTTTCATTGGTTACTTCTCAGAATGTTCCAGTGATGTCTGAAAAACCAATATGGTTATTGCTTCCCTTTTCTGTTTTGTTTTTGTTTTAACTTATGTGGAAACAAAATTTTGCCTAATCTCAAAGAACCTTTCCTCAAATTTACTGATTGCGCTGCTGTTTGGAACATATCATTACTATTTTTTAATACCCCTTCTTTAAGGCGGCTCTTAATTACATCTCCTTGAGTATAGACTGGACTGAGTGAGTCCTTTCAAGTAAGAGAATATTAAAAGGGAAAAATATAGCAAATTGAAGTGAAGAAAACTGGCAGCAATGAACCAAATGATCACATTACCATTGATAGTATTTTCATGCTAATATAATATGCATATGTCTCTGTAGACACTGTTTCCTAAACTATAACTTCAATATATTCATTACAAAATATTAAACATAGGGTACCTGCGCAGCTCAGTCACTTAAATGGCTGACTTTGGCTCAGGTCATGATCTTGTGGTTCATGGGTTCCAGCCCTGCTTGGGGCTTTGTGCTGACAGCTCAGAGCCTGGAGCCTGTTCCGGATTCTGTCCTCCTTTCTCTCTGCCCCTCCCCTGCTCACATTCTGTCTGTCTCTCTCTTTCTGTCAATAATAAATAAACATTAAAAAATATATTAAACAAACCAAAAATTGAAGGACATTCTACAAAATACTTGACAAAAATGACCTTCAAAAGTATCAGGGCTATAAAAGATAAGAAAAGACTGAGAAACTGCCACAGATTGGGAGAGACTAAGGAAACATGATAACTAACTGCAATGTGGTATCTTGGTTTGAATCCTGAGCCAGGACAAAAATATTACTGGAAAAGTGCTAAAATATCAAAAAGTCTGTAGTTAGTAGTAGCATAACAATGTTAATTTCTTAGTTTTGATAAATATAACATGCTTCTATTGATAATAACATTAGACAGAGCTAGATGAAAAAGGGAAGGGAGCATCCTATCCTCTCTTTGTAACATTTCGTTAAACCTAAAATGATACAAGCATAATTTTTTTTTAAAGTGAATAATAACATATCTACAAATGGTTATTCTCAGAATTATAAAGATTTTACTTTTTACTCAATATCAATGCAATAAAGCTTAATTTAAAAAGTATATATAGCTGGGGCGCCTGGGTGGCTCATTTGGTTAAGCATCCAACTTCGGCTCAGGTCATGATCTCGGAGTTCGTGGGTTTAAGCCCTGCATAGGGCTCTGTGCTTGCAGCTCAGAGCCTGGAGCCTCCTTCAGATTTTGTGTCTCCCTCTCTCTCTGTCCCTCCCGTACTTGCTCCTTCTCTTTCTCTCTCTCAAAAATGAATAAACATTAAAAAAAGTTTTAACAATATATAACAGGATTTGTGATAGAATTTGAAAAGTTGATTATTAAAATTATATGAAATAATGAATCCCAAGACTTTGTTGAAAAAGAATAGATATGTATATACATGTATATAAATATGTGTATCTATAAATGTATTTATCTACTCATACATAATATATATTTTATAAGATGTATAATTTTTAATTATACATTTAATAATTATATATAATTATGTATAGACACAATAATATATACAGTAATTAAAACACTGAAGTATAGTTATAGCAAGGGTTGATTGTATGTGATTTGATCCCTGCTGACTAATACGACTTTAGCTTATGCCACTGTCCTCTTTACTTCCTACTCTCCTGGCCTTTGATCTTAGAATTGGCCAATGTCCTTCCCATCAACCCTGTTTCATATTCCTGGAGTAATATACACTTCACCTTGCTAAATCCAACTCACTCTTCTGGCTTAAAATAAATACTAGTTCTTAGGTTTTTTTCTAGCATATAGCTGCATAAAGACTTATAATCTATATTTTTTAAACCTAATATTTTCCTTTGGCAATACTAACAAAAAATCGCAATTTTGTTCTTATCCGTATCAATACTCTCTAATGACGTAAATCCCTATATTAGTTTGCGAGGATTGCCACAACAAAATACCACAAACCGGGTGGTTTAAGTGGGAGAAATTTGTCTTCTCACAGTTCTGAAGGCTAGAAACCTAAGATCAAGGTGTTGTCATGTTTGGTCTCTCCTGAGACATCTCTCCTTAGCTTCTGGGCAGCTGCCTTTAGCTGTGTCCTCACATTGTCTTTCCAATGCACACATCTCTGGCATTTCTTTTTCTTCTTATAAGTATACCAGTTATATGTGATTAAGGCCCACCTTAATAGTCTCATTTTAACTTAATCACTTCATAAAGATTTTTTCCTCCTAATATGGTAAAATTCTGAAATATTGAAGGTTGGGACCACAACATATAAATTTTGGAGGGATACAGTTCAGTCCATAACACTCCCCATTTGATTAGGCCTTCTGAGATGTGGTACATGTCTGTCTTATCCATATCTTTATGTAGTTTTTCAATGAATGAATGGAAAATGTATAAATGACCATTGTCCCATAGATAGAAGTAATTTATGTCTTTATTTACAATATAGTCTAAATCAAGCTGACTGCCTCAATCTATAAGCAATTGAACAGCTTAATCAGGTAGAAATATATTCACTAAGACAATGATGGTCATATTTTAATGATAGTCATTTTAAAGCTAACTATAATATTAATGTCAATAAGGTGAAAATTTCCTCTGTCCTTTCCAATGTTCTCTACTTACAGATTTTAAAAAAAGAATATCATCAAACAGAAAAATTCAATGTGATTAGATTATGCCAACCCATATGTTCTTGAACTAGGTTTCTGAAAGTGGTTCCTTAAGAGACTTAAGTTTATGCACTTCTTGAGTTGTCTCTTTGTTATAACAGGAAATCATTTTCTTGACTGAATTTTTTAAAAAAGCCCTTATGTAAAAATTGGCTCTTTAAAGGTTTTCATATTTGTGGCTTGTTTTAAAAATACAGAAAAGGAAGTATATAATTGTATTTTAATAGCATATAGGCATGGATTTAAAAGAATCCAAAAGAACCATATAGTTAAGGAATATACAAATTACATGAAATGTTCATCTGTAAATGTATTTTTTGCTAAAATTTTTTGTCAAAGTATAACATTCATACAAAAAAGTGGTCAAGTGTTAAGTGCACAGCTCAGTGCATTTTAATTAAATAAATCACCAGTGTAACCAGCACCCAAATAAGAAATAGAACCATCTCTCCCTAATGCCTTCCTCAAGTTGATAACCTCAAGGTGACATCTAACATAAATTGTATCTCCATAGGGTTTTCCTTAGAGGGTTCAAATTTTATACAAATTAAATTAAACATTGCATACTCTTTTAGGTATACTTTCATTTGCAAACATTCACTCAGGAATACCCTGATGAATCGGTCCATATTATTGCACATAGCAAGAGTTTTTATAGTATTCCATTTAGTAAATACATTTTAATTCATCTATCTTATTGTCGATGAATATTTGTTGATGAATCCCTACTGCTATTTCATTTATTTATTTTTCCTTATTAGACATAAGTGCTCCCATTAGAATTCTTGTATATGTATATTTGATATAAGTATATAGCTATGTTGGACTTACACCTATTAGTAGAATTTCTGGGTCATGACATATAGATATATTCATTGTTAGTGCCCTCAGATGACTCCAGCTCCTAACCTTCACATCAAGTCATCTGAGGGTTAGTGCCAATCGTTTCCCAAAGTTGACAATGTCATTTCCATTTGGCTCTCTTTTGATATACTCACCCTTGAAACCCAGCCACCATACTTTGAGAAATATAAGAAGCTACAACTTTAATTGAGATCTTACCTGGCAGCATACATCAAGTACTCAGGAGTGAGAAAACCCTCAGATGACTCCCACTCCTAACCTTCATGCCACCCCATTCATGTCAAGTGGAAAAGACAAGAACGGTCCCCGCTGAACATGTTCAAATTTCAGATTAGCAAGCAAATATATATGCTGCCATTGGTTTGATCCGCTAAGTTTTATAGGGATTTGTTATGCAATAATTGATAAGTGGAAAGGGGGGGGGGGGGAAGCTTCCAGATGATATGATGATAATGAAATATTGAAAGATTTATGATATCACTTGGGACGTACCTAGATGGCTGTTTATTCTGTAAATATGTAACTCTAATATTTCCATAACTATCTATCAATTTTAGGCTTTATCCTGATATGACATTTCATGTCATACAATCAATTTCTCAAAGTAGATTACCTTGATCAATCATGTTTCCGGGGCGCCTGGGTGGCGCAGTCGGTTAAGCGTCCGGCTTCAGCCAGGTCACGATCTCGCGGTCCGTGAGTTCGAGCCCCGCGTCAGGCTCTGGGCTGATGGCTCGGAGCCTGGAGCCTGTTTCCGATTCTGTGTCTCCCTCTCTCTCTGCCCCTCCCCTGTTCATGCTCTGTCTCTCTCTGTCCCAAAAATAAATAAAAAACGTTGAAAAAAAAAAAATTAAAAAAAAAAAAATCATCAGTTTCCCCAGCAATGTGAAGGGAACCATACAATTGGTAGTTTTTACCTTAAAACTTAAAGAAAATAGAGTGAACAGTTATGTATTTCAGAGTTTCAAGTGTTTTAAAAGCAGGGATTAGTGGGGCGCCTGGGTGGCGCAGTCGGTTAAGCGTCAGACTTCAGCTAGGTCACGATCTCGCGGTCCGTGAGTTCGAGCCCCGCGTCAGGCTCTGGGCTGATGGCTCGGAGCCTGGAGCCTGTTTCCGATTCTGTGTCTCCCTCTCTCTCTGCCCCTCCCCCGTTCATGCTCTGTCTCTCTCTGTCCCAAAAATAAATAAAAAACGTTGAAAAAAAAAAAATTAAAAGCAGGGATTAGTGACACGAAGCGTTCATATATGAAAATCAGCAACTGCCTTAGTCAAATACTTACGCATTTGTAAGAAACTGTCATACTCGTTCTCCAGAGTGTTTTTCATCTTATTCACCCCTACTGGAAACATTACGCTGGCTCCACTTCTTTGCCAGCATTGGTACTATAATCTTTTTAATATCAGCCCTTACTGTACAGCAGTATGTCTTTGTGGTTTTAGTGAATATTTGCCTGATTACTATCGCTCAGCATGTTTTCATGCCATTTATGTATCTTATGTCGTGAAGTATCTCTTCAGATATTTTGCACATTTTTATTGGGTCGTTTATCTTTTCATTATTAAGGTCTAAGAGTTTCGATATTTTAGATATTAATACGTTGCCAGATACATGCATTGTGAATATTTTCCACCCTCTCTACAGCTTTTTAATTTTTTTTCAGATCGTTTCTTTATCTTTTTCAGAGAAGAATGCTTTAGCATTGGTGAACTCCAATTTTTATTTTCTTATTTTATGGTTTGGAACTTTGTTTTATTATTTTGCTCACTCTGTAGTTATGAAGACATGTCCCTATGTTTTCCTCTAGAAAGTTAATAGTTTTAGTTTTTACTCTTCATTTTATGTTTCGTTTTGAATTTGTGTTGGAATATGTGGCGTTCTTAGCACTATTTGTTAAAAACACTTACTTTTTTAGGGGCACCTGAGTGGCTGAGTCGGTTAAGTATCCAACTTTGTCTCAGGTCATGATCTCATGGTTCGGTTTGTGAGTTCGATCCCTGCATGGGGCTCTCCGCTGTAGTACAGAGACTGCTTCAGATCCTGTCTCCCTTTCTCCCTGCCTGCCCTTACATGCACATACTCTCTCTCACTCTCTCTCAAAAATAAAATAAACATTAAAAAAAAACCACTAACTTTTGAATTGACTAGGCCTTTTCTAAAAAATTAGTTCACATTATGGGTCTATTTCAGACTCTGTTCTGTTCAATCTATGCTTACATGCTTAATACAATCAAACTGTATTGATGACTGTCTCATAATAATAAAAGTTTCAGAAAGTTTTTGGCTATTCAATGTCTTTTGCATTCCTAGCAAATTTTACTATCGATTTGTTATTTTCTACATTAAACCTGGTGAGACATTGACCATGATTGCACTAAATTTATACTTCAATTTGGGGAGAATTGTTATCTTAACAGTATCATTTTTTTTGCTCCATTTATTTATGACTTCATTAATTTCTCTCAGCAATGTTTTATAGTTTTCAAGTTTTGATCTTGCATATATTTTGTTAAAATTTTCTGTATTCGATTTTTGATAGTTTTATAAATGGCACTTTAAAATCTCTTTCTGATCATTGCTAACATATAGAAGTACAATTGATATTTTACATTCAATTTGTGTCCTATGGCCTTTCTCACTGATTAACTTCTAAACTCTAGGACTAAGTCTAGTAAATTCTGTGGCTATTATTGTTTCTTTAGGAGTTTCTACATACACATTTCTGTCTCTTGGCATGTCTAGACACATTTATTTGATACCAAAAACTGTAAATATTATATTTTTAAATGTTCAAACCATTTTGTTATGTTTTCCATTTTAAAAGGAAATTTGGGGATTCAAGGCAATTAACTTATTTTCAGATCATTTTAATTCCACTGGGATCTGTTTTTAAATGTTGCTAACACATGACTAAAATAGATGTTACTCCAGGGATAGCTATTTCAGCCTAAACTGAAGTGTGCCTCCTTAAGTTTCATTACTGAGTATCCCAGCTGACGCCCAAGGCTCTCTATCTGGGCTGGTCAGAGTTTGAAAGTCTCTGGACCTGTGTGAGCTCTGGAAATGATTCAGCTTAAAACTTCCCATTGTGTGTGTGTGTGTTTGGAGGGCGGGGTGGAGTTGCATTTTATGTGCCTGCAGTACAATATATAGCAATTATCTGCACATCTCTGAGGCTCTTTTTCTTTGTATCTTCTTTCTAGAACTCTGCCCTATAATTCCAGCTGCCTCAGCCTCCCCAAACGCCAATTATCTCTTAACTTAGTGCGACTGCCAGGCTCGTTTTGAGGACTTGCTCCTTGTCCTTGAATTTCTGAAATTGCCTTCAGGCATAAAGCCAAGGCTATTGGAGAGCTTACTTCCTTTGTTTCCATCTCTCAGGAATCACAATCTGGTGCTTTCTCTGTCCAAAGTCTGCTAACAGTTGTTTCATATAGCTTTATAATTGTGTATGGTAAGGGTTCAAGTTGTAAATGTTCCGTTCCAGCATGGCCAGAAAGCTAAATCCTCAAATGCAGTTTGTATGAAAAACATGTATCAACCAGCTAAAAGAAAATATGCATGTTGTCTAATTTAATTGAATTGCCTCAAACTAATAAATATGAATTTATTTTCTGATATTAGACTAACATCACTTTAACTGAACACGTCTCTGAATTAAAAAAAAAATTGGTTTACTGTGCAGTGTATCTATAGATAGATAGAGGTGGAGAGATATAGATATGCTTGCAATGGAAGGAGATTTTATGTTTTCTCATTTTATCTAATGTGTGTGTATTGCCTACCCCCCAAAATTTAATACCATGATGATGACAATGAATATATTTTGCAAAGGTGTGGTGATTATAAAAGACAAAACAAAGGACTAATAATAATTTATTTTGCATTTTGAGAAGAGGTTAAAAACTCATATTGCCTCTAGGTGATAGTGAAATAAACCATGATAAAAAGTTTTCTTTTTTGTAAGAGGCTGTCCCTTTTGTGACATGTATTAGGCAAATTTATTTGCTGTTTTTTTTTCCTATTATCTTCCTGTGACTATCCTTATTTGTAGTTTTATAATCAATTAGTGCTTATTTCTCTTGTTTCAAACTAAGAACATATATATTAACTGTTCTATAAGTTGAAGTAAGGACGAATACAGTCAAAAAAAGTGAGGGGTAACAAAAGCTTATTTTTTTTGAAAATTCTTTAATGTTTATTTATTCTTGAGAGAAAGAGAGACAGAGCACAACCAGGGGAGAGGCAGAGAGAGAGGGAGACAAAGAATCCGAAGCAGGCTCCAGGCTGTGATCTGTCAGCACAGAACCTGACACGGGGCTTGAACTCACAAACCGTGAGATCATCACCTGAGCCAAAGTCAGACACTTAACCGACTGAGCCACCCAGGTACTCCAACATAAGCTATTTTCTAACTGCATATAATGATATAAAATATATGTTTGTCTATATCAATAAATGTGAATTAGACTATTATAAGGAAACTATATGTATGCAAAGTAAAATTGGAAAAACATTTTTTCTTTTGTGGGCACAATAATCAGCTGCAGAAATTGTCTCTATATTAATCCTTTCCTTTCTGCAGGCTTCAGAACTCTTTATCCAAGAGAATTATTTTCAATAATCTCTTTTGTTACAATGCCAAGGGATAGTACTTACTTTATTCAAAATAGAAGTCAAGCTAGTACACAAGAACAACAACAACAACAACAAAAAAACAATGTATTTCAGTAGTCACATAGGGTGACAGGTATAATATTGGAGACTTGATCTGACACTGAGCATTTAAATACACAATACGGTTTAGTTGCCGTTTTGGTAGGACTGCAGGGAAATTAAGATATGAAGGTGGGACAGGTGTGAGAAATAAAATTGTAAATATGAAGGGGCGCCTGGGTGGTTCCATCGGTTGAGCATCTGACTTCAACTCACGTCATGATCTCACAGCTTGTGAGTTCAAACCCCACATCAGGCTCTGTGCTGACTGACAGCTCAGGGCCTATAGCTTGCCTCGGATTCTGTGTCTCCCTCTCTCTCTGCCCCTCCCCTGCTCACACTCAGTCTCTCTCCCTCTCAAAAATAAATAAATATTAAACAATTTAAACAAAATTATAAATATGAATAGGAAAAATGTGAATTATTGTAACAATATAGAAGCCTATTTATGATGTATTCATGTCACGACTTAATTCATTATCCATCATTCTATTTTGACCTAACCAAGAGTATTTGAAATGTTTTAGGGAAGTTGGATTTCATATATGAAAAGGTGTGTGTGTGTATGCACAAATGTTAATACGATATGCAAAACAGATAGTGTATGTAACAGTAAGCAAATGACATTACTCATTCTGAAATCTTATTTTTAAGATTTTCAAGTAATCTCTACACCCAAAATGGGGCTCAAACCTACAACCCCAATAGCAAGATTTGTATGACTGAGCCAGCCGAGTGCCCCTGAATATTCTTTTATGAAAGTATTTTAGATATTACCCCAAATATGTTAAATTTTTTCTCAAAAATAATGCCCAACTCTATCCATGTATATATTTTTTTATTTTAAAGTTTATTTATTGAGAGCGTGAGAGAGAGAGAGAGAGAGAGAGAGACAGACAGAGAATGAGTGTGGGAGGGGCAGAGAGAGAAAAAGAGAGAATCCCAAGCTGGCTCCTTGCTGTCAGTGCAGAACCTGACGGGGGGTTCAAACCCACAAACTGCGAGATCATGACCTGAGCTGAAATCAAGAGTGGGATGTTTGACTGAGCCAGCCAGGTGCCCCAACTCTACCCATATTTTTATGGTACAAGAAGAGCAATGTACATAGATATAAAATATGCTACTGTAGGCTGTTAGTGACCGAATTATGTCCTCCCCAAATCCATATGCTGAAGTCCTAACCTCCAACGTGGTCTATATTTGGGAGATAAAGCCTTTAGAAAGATACTTAAGCTTAAAAGAGATCACAAGGGTGAGGCCTTAAACCCATAGGGCTGTTGTCCTTATTAGAAGCAGAAATGATACAAGAGCTCTCTCTCTCTCTTCCCAGCTTTCTCTCTCTCACTGCATAGGCACAGAGGAAAACACGTGATGACATACAGAGAAGACAATGGTCTATAAGCCAGGAAGAGATCTCACCAGAAAACAACCATGTTGACACCTTGATTTTGGTCTTCTTGACTCCAAAACTAGAAGAAAATCAATTTCTTTCCTATAAGCAACCCAGTCTGTGATATTATTTTATGGGAGCCTGGGCAGACTGATACATAAGTCAATGCTATATTTTAAGAGCATCAGTAAATAAATCATCAATATTAAACTTATTGCAAGTGACTCCAATCAATGCAAAAGAAGTCTATAATATTTTCAAATATAAACTACAATAGTTCATGTAGCATTTAACTATAATACTTAAGCACTTTCTTGTTCGTTTCTATCCCTTGTATCCTTAAATCATTACATTTTTATAGGAGATTATATCTGAAACTAGACTTTGCTATTGATAATGATCAATTATTTGAAGTAAGAACTGGCCACAGTAACTGTCAGATGATTATCAAAATTCTGTAACTCAAGTAGATTTTCTTCCAGAAACAAGATGGACCATGTTGTGTGAGATACCAGTCCACCTATTTTTGTAATTCTTGTATGTGTCCATATTATTTTAAGAGCATTATTTTAAATAATGAATGAGTTCTATTACTATTCATGGTGGGGGACTGATGCTTAACTATGTTCTATGATAGCTGTATTAAAAATTAGAAGTATTAAAACAAATGAAGAGACGCATTTTCAAACACATTACGTAATCAATTTCACTCCCTGAGCTTTGTGAATGTTGTTAGTAAATAAATAGTATTTTAAAATAACCTTATTGGTCACTGAACATTTACCTTAAAATAGTAAGTTCTTCAAAATATCATATTGTGCTAAATGGATCATTTGCAAAAAAAAAAAAAAAAGAATTAGACACGAAGCAGCTTCCATAAAACATTTATTCCAAAGAAATTCTTAAAGCTGCATTTGGATGAATCCAGAGTAAAACTGGCCAGTCTTGTTGACCACTCAAGGCATTTGACATCCCATGGCACTCTTTGAAACAGCAGAGGTATTAACCCTGAAGTTCTGGCCTTACTCCAAATCTATTAATTAAATCCTCCCTATCTTATATTCCCCACGTATTTCCAATTAGGAAAATTATTCTTCATTTCTCTTTGATATTGCTATTGGGAAATGTTCTGGCACAAATCTCCTGTATCTGTTCTCCCTTGGAATTTAACTTCAACACAGCCTGAAATTTGGGATGAATGACATCTTTATATTGAAGGTGTTCTGCCCTCTAATAAACTGTGGCAACATGCCCCGCCTGATGTTTCACAGAACATACTGCTCAGATAAAACATGGCATCTTGCTTATTATATATACTTTTTAATTTCTTAGTCATAAACCATCATAAGGCAAGAAAAGTAAATGGCAACTTCCAGGATATTTTAATGTACAGGGAGGAATTTCCTGACAAGAAAGCAGGAGTTATGCTAATCAAAACAGGGCTAGGAATTGCCAAGCTTTTTCTTTTTTTTCACTTTTAAACCTCTACAGCTGGCTATGTGGGGGAAAGAACAGATGGGATGAATTATATATTTAAACAGCCTTTGACATCACGTCAAACACCTTGGCTTTTGCTCTGTAAATGGAACTTCACTATTTTTCTACTTATTGCAGTCGTAACACTCCTTGTATTTTATTAAAATGTTATAGACTAGACAAGCAATAAAACATATATTAAAGATTTTAAGTTGTGCATTATGATGACAAAGTGATATTTAAACGTAAACAGAAGAGAATAGCAAAGCTAGCATACTAAACATTCTATCTTAAATTAATAAACGATTCATTTTTTATTCTCTGAAAAATGTGTTATCCCATTGCACAAGTTAAAAATTATCCCTTTTCATCTTCTAACAGTAGGATTATTTCTAAGTCAATGTTTATCTCAGGAATTTATTCACTGTTGGAGATGTGAGCACGGTAGAGAAGCTTCTGCCAGAGAGAATCTTCCTGGATTTCTGACAGGCATAAGCGAGGGGGAAGTGGAGTTGGATTGTGTATTGTAAAGAATTTGAGACGGATTTATCCATTCATTCATTAATCCAACAAAGATCATTTGAGTACCAGCCATGTAATAGCTATGGATCTAGGAATAAAACAAAGTCCTTAACATCAAGATTCTTACATGTTACTGATAAAAAAGACAGTAAACACCTAAACAAGTAAGTATTTAAGGTTAGGTTGTTATAAAATCTGTGAAGAAAGAAGAATAAAGAGACAGTTGAAGAAAACATATTTACTTAAGGTGGTCAGGGATGATCTATTTGAGAAGATACTATTTGAACAGAAACATGTCAAATTTGAAGAGTGAGCAATGTAGAACATATGGAGAATTTTTTTTTTTCCAAACAGTGAAGCAGCAAGTGCAAAATACCTGAGAGAGAAGAATGCTTTCTGTGTTCAAGGAACTGTGTGGTGAGCACTGGGCCTGCATTAATGTGGGCAAGGAAAGGGAAGAAATGTCCTATAGGCCATTTTAAAGACATTCGTTTTTCTATGACTGTGTACAACACAGATTACAGAGGCAAGATGGACGAGGAATTCAGTTACCAGGCTGTTGCAATAATTCAGGTTTGAAATGATGGTGGTTTGGACCACAGTTAAGTGATGGCAATGGTAAGCAGTGGTCAGATTCTGGAGGTAATTTGAAAGTAAAAAACATAAGTGATCTGAGGGATCAAATGTGTACATAAGAGAACAAGAAGGGTAAATGTTCACTCTGAGGACTTTGCAACCTAAAGGATAAAATTCTAATTTAATGAAATGGGTAAAAGAGGGTAGATAGTTTGAATACTCCTTCCCTCATATTCATGTCCACCTGCAATCTCAAAATGTGACCTTATTTGGAAATAGGGCTTTGCAGATTTTTTTTAGTTTATTTATTTATTTGGGTGTGGGGATGTGGAGGGGCAGAGAGAGAGGGAGAGAGAATTCCAAGAAGGCTCTGCGCTGTCAGTGCAGAGCTGGAGGTGGGGCTGGAAATCATGAACTGTCATGATCACGACCTGAGCCAAGACCAAGAGTCGGATGCTTAACTAACTGAGCCACCCAGGTGCCCCAAGGTCTTTGCAGATTCTTAAGATAAATGTTGAACGAAATAATCTCAGTTAGATGAGCCCTGAACCTAATGACAGTGTCCTTGTAAGATATAAACTACAGAGACACACAGAGAAGCAGGAAATGTAAAGATGGAGGCAGAGATTGGAGTGATGTATCTAGAAACCAAGGGATAGCAAAGATTGCTGGTGACCAACTGAAGTTAGGAGAAATATGCAAGGAAGGGATTCACCTTCAGAATCTCTAGGGGAAAAAAAAGAACAAAACAAAAAAAAAAAAAAAAGAAAGAAAGAAAAGAAAGGAAACCCTGGCAACACTTTGATTTCAGACTTCTTTCCTCCAGAACTGTGAGAAAATCAATTTCTATTGTTTTCAGCCACCAAGTCTGTGGTAATTTCTTATGGCAGTCTTAGGAAAGACATTCAGGTGGGGAGGGAAATGAGGAGTTTGTGAGAAATTAGGAGTTTGGTTTTTTTGCATATAAATTTGAGATACTCATGACAGATAAGGAGAGATGTCAAATTGGCAAAGTTGGTCATAAGAGTATAGAGTTCAGAGGTGAAAGTAGGCCAATATAACTATTTGTGAGTCATTAGGGTATAGTTGATATTTACAGTTGTCAATGAATAAAACCACCTGTGGAATGAGTGTAACTGTGAAGAAAATTGATAAAAATACTGAGTTGTTGGATATTCCAACATTTAGAACTTTAAGAACAAAGAAGTCAACAAAGGAAAGTGGGAAGGAATAAAAGGCAAGAGTTTGGAGAAGATTCTTTGCCAGATGATAATAGGTCAAGTAAGATGGATGATAGGAATTGGATATTCAGTTCAGCAACAGCGGAGATCACCCTTGACCTTTTCAACAACTATTTTAATGGAGTGCCAGCAGGCAAGACCCTAATTGGTTTTGGTCCCAAAGGAAATGACCAAGAGTGAATTCAAAGTTCAAGTTTTGAAGTTTGGCAATTTGAAGGGTTTGAGTTGAAATCAAACAGAACAGAAAAATGCGACAGAAGCTTAAGGTGGATGTAGGTTTATATTTTTAAGGATTAGATATCCTAGCTCACAGTAATGCAAATAAATATTTGTTTAAAAATTGAAAACATGCTATTATGCACAGTGAACCATAGACTTATTGGGAAATTTAAATGTTAACATAATTGCAAAGAGAAAAATCTGTCTCACAACAGATTTGGCTATAAATAAATAACAGTATAACCGTGTATTTCAGCCTTTTGCTCAATTTCATAATAAGTAAATAAAAATTGTCCATAAAATAAAAATGAAAAATATGAGGGAGGATATTAAAATGTCTTCTAGTATGGCTTTAAAAAAAAAGAAAAAAAGCTCAAATGTCTAAAATTTGCTGTAGAACTATATGAGAGCTAATATTTCCAAGTCAATGGAGTATTTATTTTTGTATCAGTTTCATACAACATTGCTTTATTTTTTAATTTTACAGCAAGCATAAATTTATCATACAATATTTTCTTTAGATCATATTCACTCATTTACTATTTGATTTTATTCCTCATTAATTCTTTCTAGAAAGTGTAATTTTTCTTAGTTCAATTCATTTTACTTTGTAATGAGAGTAGAAATAGTCTTATATGTTGTTTTTTTATTCATGAAAAAATACTTTTCATAATTTTAGCCAATATCAGTTATACTTTATGTTGTGTTGTGATCAAAATAAGTATGTATGGAATGAAAAACAGGAGTAACATTGTTCCTTAGAAAGTACATAAGAAAATCATAGCCTATACTCAAGATATTTTTGGTACTACACTATTATTCAAGAGTA
Source organism: Panthera pardus (assembly GCF_024362965.1). Classification (NCBI taxonomy): domain Eukaryota; kingdom Metazoa; phylum Chordata; class Mammalia; order Carnivora; family Felidae; genus Panthera; species Panthera pardus. The sequence goes on along the minus strand of NW_026526655.1, from coordinate 41,537,721 downwards.
CATCTGTATATTTATTGTTAACCTATTGTTCCACGTCTTTGGTATTTTATGTAAAAGGTACTTTCTGTGCTTGTTTTGACAGATCAAAGAAGAAGTAGAGTACAACAAGCAATGAAGTACAAGCAATAAATGTTGAATAAAAGTTGAGAGTTAAGGAGAAAAATGGACTTATATCATGTTGATTTTGGTAAGATAGACTTTGTTCAATTCGATAAAACAATAATGTGTAAGAACTTGAAACACTGGTATAACATGTACTGTTTTCTGCCAAATAATCGAATCTCTAATTTTAGAAAATGACTACCATAAGAGAAATAATAATTTATATTACTTATGAAAAGCATAACTTCTTCCATTTTTAATTAAGGCTTTATCATTAAAATTCATTTGCTAATTTTTAGGTGGAGGAATTACATTATCTCTCATTCACTGCACTTAAGTAAAGGAACAAAACATAGCAATCCCCAACAGTGCAGAGACAAAATTTTGGTGGGCAAACAACCCTCTCTCTTAGTAATATGCCCTACATGTTTAATCAACTAGACCTCCTCAAAGTCTGGTATTTGTCTCTGTAATCCTGGGTATCCTCATAGTATGCCGGTTTCCTCCTCCTTTGCCTTAGTCCGAAAGTACCTCCACGCAGAAAGTGGGGTTATTTTAGGACTCACCTTCTCTTCTTTCAGGGAGCATCATTCTGCATTGACTAGTGTCTCATTTTCTAAATAAATTTTATCTTAAAAATATGGAAAATATTCAAATCAATAGAAATTCTACATTGATTAATCTTCATCTTTAGATCTGTATATACTCCCACCTTCTCTCTTCTTCATTATATCTGTATCAAGATCCATTTATTGTCTATATTAACAAAGGATCCTCCTTAAAATGAAAAAAGAATCTGTCTTAGATTCATTAATTATCATGCAATTTTCCTTCTGTATATTTTCAGATAGACCGTGTGTGTGTGTGTGTGTGTGTGTGTGTGTGTGTGTGTGTGTGTGTGTAGGAGTAACTCTATGCCCTTTAGTTTTAAATAATTTACACATTTATTTGTTTACTTATAATGGGCTTTTCCTACAAAACGAGATATTTTACAGATAGTTTAAATCAAAACCCAAAAAGGGAGAAAGGGAAAGAATAAGTAACAAAGAAAAGTGTTAATTTGACTAAGAAATGAGGATCAGAGAAAAATTGAACAAAAAACCAAATTTAAATACAATTCCTGCACAAATAACATATGTTGTTCATATTTCTTTCTCTGTACTGACTTTATAATACCTTTCTACCAAAAAGCCCTCCCTCTCCCTCACATCAGACTAAATCCTACAGTTCCTTTATGGGGACCATTATTTCTTTCTCTCTATGAGTAGTTCCTGAAATCATCAGTCATTGTGATCTTCTTTTTCTGGATGCTTATAGATCTTGAAGCTGTACCAATCAATCTACCACCTGACTTCATGTTACCTTGTATTGTTTTTTAGTTCTTTGTATTGATTTTAAGTTGTTTCTTGAATGTCTGCTGTTAAATGTAAGTGCCTCAAGTGTCAGGTGCACAACAGGTGCTTAAAAATTCTCACTGATTCCAGAAGAATAAGACATCTAGAAAAATTAAAGAATGGTTTCAATCAACTGAGATTTTGGTGAACAGAATAAGAATCAATTTACTGTACTATAGTAACATTTTGAATCAAAATCAAACCCTCAGTATGAAACATAGGTTAAAAACCCTAGGAAAGCAAAATATTTTGCCTTTGGCTACATCTAACTGTTCCTCTCTTACTTATTCCTTCAGCTATACAGAATTCACAAAATGCTGCCTTTTCCTGAAACGTCTCCCTATTATACTGCCATTACCCCTTACTCTTCAAATACTTGTTCAAATCTTCAAACACTCAACTCCCTCACTAGAGACAGCCTATTTTAGTTTCAAAGAAGAAAATAAACAAATGAAGGGGTTAAATTAACTCAGATAATGTGAGTGATTGTTAGGTTGTGTTCATCTTAGCTGCGCACTTGCCATGGAAGTGACATTTGATGTAGTGTCACATCATAGCATAGCCACCTCAACTGCATGTGTTTTCTGAACGCAATGTGCTCTGTCCTCACCCAGGGTTTTTCTGCTTCCTGTTCTCAATGCCTGAAATGCTCTTTCCCTTCATCCCTTTCATAAATGTTTTTTGATTAAATGGATACATCTCTCTTGTTTTGTATGTATGTATGTATGTATGTATATACATATACATGTGATATAGATATAGATAAGATATAGATATAGATTATGTAAATATATAAATAGATCTAGAAATGATAATTGGAGGGTTTAAATCTGGTGCGATTTAAGGTCCCTTTTAATTCTAAAATTCTGTAATAGAGTAATTACATTGTGTGACTGCTTGCTGTATTCCAGGGAATCTAAGTACTTATTATAGGCAAGTGTTATTACATCTATAGGATGAGGAATTTGAAATTCATAAAATAAAAATAGTCGTGTAATTTCAAATAGCCTGCACATCATTCAAATGTTTCATCCAATCTAATACACAAACCCACAGTTCCTCAGTTTGACTGCAGGAGTGTGTGTGTGTGTGTGTGTGTGTGTGTGTGTGCGCGCGCACATGTTTTAGGAAAAAAAAACAGCTTGGACTGTAACTAGTTCCCCTTTGCCGAAGGGTGGCATAAATATTCAAGTGGAAAACTATATTTTCAAGGTGCTTCTTCTACTAGGACTAGAGAGGGAGAAAGGATAACTGAAAATTTTAAGACATTTCCAGTCACTGTGAATTCTTTTTTTTATAGGATAGAGATCTGAGTTATGGCCTTATTTTACGTGTGTTTGGTTGTTTTGCATAGCTGTGAAAATTAAAACAGGATTAAATAATGTAAAGATAGAAAAAACCCAGGAAGTGAAGTCAAAATGGGATTCGTTTGTTCTGCACAATAATAAAAATGGTAATATAAAAAACTGAATCTTCGGGGAGCCTGAGGTTAGCGAGGAGAATGAACAAAGTCTTATGTAAGTAAAGACACAAAACAACAAGTTTAGAGTTGAAGCTTGTGATTAGATCCAGTGGAAATTTAAGTAAAAGAATTCCAAGAACAGAGAGATATATATGCTATTCCTAATGTAGTATGTATCATTTTGGGTTTAGGTCATAAAAAACCCATGTAGTGAGGGAAGCATATCACATGCACAAATGTCTTGTGGGAACCCTTTCAGAGAGTCAAAGAAAAGTGGCTGGTTTCCATATCTCAGGCCATGACAGAGGAGAAGAAAAAAAATTACAGTAAGAATAAAGTTGAAACAGAAACAGAGATTGCAAAAACAGATTTTTTTTCATAGGTTATAAGGATAATTGAATTGGAGCTGTCCAAGCAAAACTGTCTCAGAAGATGGGAGAGGATATAAGAAAGTTGAAGGAGCATAGCCAATATTTGTATTCTGAAATAACCATTCATGCAGATGTAACTTCTTGACTGCTGTATACTTGTATAGCTGAAATATTCTTCTCTTTGTTTGATCTCTACCATTTCTTATTGGGATTAACTTAAATAGATATATTTAATTTTATAAATATATAATGTATAACTTATCTACTTAACTTTATCCCAGAAATATATATTTATTTATACCATATTATATATATAATAAATACTATGTATTATATACCATATATGTATATATATGTACACACATATCTCAGTGGACAGAAAAATCGAGCAAATTTTTTTCATATTTCAGTTAAGATTTATCTTGGGGAATGCCTGGGTGGCACAGTTGGTTAAGTATCCAACTCTTGGTTTTGGCTTAGGTCATGATCTCATGGTTTGTGGGTTTGAAACCTGTGTCTGTCTCTGTACTTACAGTATGGAACATGCTTGGGATTCTCTCTCCCTCTCTCTCTACCCCTGCCCCATTCAGATGCCCCCCCCCTCAAAAATGAATAAACAAACTAAAAGAAAAAAAAAAAAGATTTATTTTGGAAGCTAGCCAAGAATTCATGTTCCAAGGCCGCTGATTAAATTCCAATTAAATAGGTCTGGTCTGACATTAGGTTCAGAAATCTGTGGTATAAGAACAAAGTCAGGTTTCAAGAAACATTAGAAAATAACACCTCTTTACAATAAGTAGAGACAAAGGTCCAACTAGAGTTATACTTGCGTGGTTATATTTCATAATGGTTTTTTTAATTATTATTTTTAATTTATTAAATCTGCTCTTTCTCCATTATGTAATTGTGTAATTAAGAAATAAGCATAATGACTCATGCTTTTCAATTTGGGGGGCTGTGGGGAGTTTAAGCAATTTTGATTCTGAGACTTAGATTATTTATGTGACTTAGAATACTAATTTGCTGGCAATTAATCATACTCACAGAGACTGAGTTTAAAAATGTTTCTGAGTGTAGCATGTTATATTATTACTAATATATTAAAATGTTTATCATTTATTTGTTCACATTGTGCTAAACACTATGTTAGAAACTTTAAATGTCATTTTTAATCTTTTCCATAAATATTTTCCAGGAATCAGAATTCTGGCTCCAAATTCATGCTTGTTCTTTTTACACAGTTTTCTTAAATTATTTTTTAGCTATCCATCAACGATTTATATGATATGTCCCCTTATTTACTGTTTTTCTTATATAACTATCTGATATGAAAGAATCTAATCGGCACAAAAAAAGGTGGTAAATGCCAACAAAATTTACTTGTAAATAAACATGTTAAATTGATTTTTTTAATGTTCAAAGCTCATTCTGTGAAAATAAACTGAATTATTTTGTGTAACATTTATAATTCACTACTTGGAATCACTTGACAAAATAATTTCCTCATTCACTTGTTGTTTTAAAGGCTTTTGGTTTTTTTGTTTTGTTTTGTTTTTGTGAGAGAGAGAGAGAGAGAGAGAGAGAGAGAGAGAATGCATGCACATGCAAGCAGGGGAGGTACAGATGGAGGAAAAGAGAGAGAATCCCAAGCAGGCTCAATGCTGTGGAGCTCAGTCTCAGGAACCATGAGATCATGACCTGAGACTAAATCAAGAGTCCAATGCTTAACCACCTAAGCCCCCCAGGTGTCCCTTTCCTGATCCACTTATAAATAAGGTTTCTATTCACTAATTATAAATAAATCTAAGTCCCCAAGCTATATAAGAGTTTAATGCCATTCTCCAATGTTTCCAAAAAGCTTTACTATGAAAGAAAGGCTATAAAGTACCAACTGTTACAAGTATTATCTAAATCAACCAACATCATTTGCTTCAAAATCTTCAAATGTTAACAATGTGCATTTTTACTTAATTTGAAAACATTTGTATACATCTCCGTTTTTCCTGTCTGTGTGCAGCACTTGTCTGGGTCTCTGCACAATTATAAGCTGTGGCATATGTGCTGTGTCCTCCAGCCTTCTATTAATTTGTAGAAAGAGACATCTTAATTCAGTAGGATACACTGTATGGTCTGTGGCCAATTATAAAAAGATGTCCCTGATATTGGTTTGCGTGTTGAAATAATACGGCATATATCTATTCTGTTCCATTCTCCACGGTTAAATGTAAGAACAGTTTTACTGTACGGACCCCTGGAGGTATGAAAACAGCTTCATGTCTATGGAATAGCCGGGCATATTGAGTCAATAATCTTCACCTTCTATTATTTGAGCAAGTTGTTATAAAAAAATGTTTGACGGTAAGATGAGAATAAATGCTATAAATTTATTACAATATCAGGTTATTAGGAATTGGCATCATGGCCTTATAAGCAGCACCATATTCAGTGTCATCCATAAAGGAACAAGGGAAGATCCTAAAACAGTGAGAAAAAGGTAAATGTATGGTAGAGACAGAGTGGGCTGAGAGACTGAGGTGGGAAATCAGCAGTACTGTTTCACAAGGTGGTTTGAAAAGTGACCTAGTGGGGCGCCTGGGTGGCTCTGTCGGTTGAGTGTCCGACTTCGGCTCAGGTCATGATCTCATAGTCGTGAGTTCGAGCCCCGCGTCGGGCTCTGTGCTGACAGCTCAGAACCTGGAGCCTGTTTCAGATTCTGTGTCTCCCTCTCTCTGTGACCCTCCCCCGTTCATGCTCTGTCTCTCTCTGTCTCAAAAATAAATAAAAACGTTTAAAAAAAATTTTTTTTAAAAGTGACCTAGTAATCCACCTGAGGAATTTAAAGCTAGATGTGGGACTCACTCGAGAATCTCCAAAGTATACTAAATACTTGTACTTATATGATGGTACTTAAAATGCAACATTTTATTTATAGAATTTATTGAGGGGGTGCCTGGGTGGCTCAGTCGGTTAAATGTCCGACTTCTGCTCAGGTCATGATCTCACAGTTCGTGAGCTCGAGCCCCGCATGGATCTCTGTGCTGACAGTTCAGAGCCTGGAGCCTGCTTTGGATTCTGTGTCTCCTTCTATCTCTGTCCCTCCCCCACTTGTGCTCTGTCTCTCTCTGTCTCTCAGAAATAAAAAAAAAAAATGTAAAAAAATTAGAATTTATTGAAGACAAGGGTATTTTTATTCAAAATTTGGATGAAATCTAAGTTTGAGCATTTCTGTAATAGCTTACTCCCGTATATATGCTTTAATATTTTCTAAAATAAATTCTCCCTGCATTTCAAATAATAGGTAGGTTTATGTTTTTGTTTGTAATACAAATTAATCTCCAATAGTTTAGGGAAAACAGATACCCAAGCATAAAGTGGAAAAGTTTGTTCATGAGTTTCAGAACTTCTGCTTAAAGCTCTCCTCCCTTTTGTGAATGACGTGCTTATAAGTGTTACTATAAAATAGGAGTATTAGTGTCACTCAGAATCAAGAGCTGAGGTGACATGAAGTTATGGAGATAGTTCGCACAATACTTGCTACAGTCACAGTCAAAAAGACTTAATGAGACTGTCTGAAAATAGTTTAAAGATTAGAAAACTCAGATTGGGAGTAAGCTCTGATGTTGAATCCATTTATGGCTGAAATAAAATGGGTCTGGGTCACTGAAATCAAATTTATAAGTAAAAAAAAAAAAATGAAAGGGTACATACATGGGAAACATTCACATTAGTAGCTCAGACTTGAATGGTCTGGTCAAGAGGTTATAATTTACACAGGCTTTGCACTTCCTATATGAAGTTGTTTCCCCTCTAAAATATTGTTGTCCTGAGGTTCAGGAACATTTTCTAGTGCCAGAGTTCATGGGAAGCCCTCTTTCACTCATGGAGTCATTTAGAATGTTTCTATTCTCTTCTGATATTTAAGAGGAGAAACATATACAGATGCTCCCTGTGTCAGAAATAAACTTAACAGGACAGCTGAAATCAGACCCAGACTTCTCTTGTAATGCAAAGCGTCCAACAGCCTTCACATGTAGTAATACAATCACAAATTATGATAAACTCATCTATTTACAGTGAGATATTTTAGAGCAAAAGAAGAATGGTCAGCCGGAAAAAAACAAAAAACAAAAAAACAAAGCAAAACCTCTTTTGAAGTTACTGTCTTAATTTATTCTTTTCTGTCAATCCAATTTCCTATTTGTCCTCGAAGGTATTATCTCTCTTTCAGAAAAAGGCATTTTCCTTCTCTTACTTTAATCTGACTTTTAATACATTTGAAAGCAATTTGGCTTGGGAAGGAAAATATGTATGTGCATAGACAGATAGAGACAGAGAAAGGGAGAGACTTTAGAGATGCTAAGAGCTCAAAAGAATCCTGAAACTTCTAGCTAGTAACTGCAGCAACAACTTTGTTACTCTCTAAAGTCACGATATTGGTCATGGTATACAGTTAGCTTTCTGGAAACAAGACAAAATAAAAAGAAAAGATAATTTAAATTATTTTAAAATGTTATTATGTGCATAACCATGTCTAAAAATATTTATCTACAAAAGTTGGAACACAATATGCTTATATATGGAATGCATTTTCATTTTACAAATGGATTCTTCAAGCAGCAAAGGCCTTCTCAGTCTGGTTCCTCTGAATAGATTTCCTAGTTCATTGAAAACATCCTTTAAATATATGTATACATGTATACATTGGTAGATGTATATACATAGTGATGTAAAAAAAATACACTTAAAGGATATTTTCAGTGAGCTGGGAAAAAATCTAGACCTTGGGACGTATGCATGTATCAGTATTTGCTATTTTATAATCACATCCAATCATCAGTGCTGGTTCTCATGATAGACAAAGAGGATAAAGAGTTGAACAAAACAATAGCCCTTTTCTTGATTGGTTTACAGTCTGATGCAAGAACGAATCATATATCCATATCATTTCAATACAATACACTGCAAATATGCATCCATGAGCACCTGGGTGGCTCAGTCGGTTGGGCGACTGACTTCAGCTCAGGTCACGAGCTCACGGCCCATGAGTTTGAGCCCCGCATCGGGCTCTGTGCTGACTGCTCGGAGCCTGGAGCCTGCTTCGGATTCTGTGTCTCCCTCTCTCTCTGGCCCTTCCTCTCTTGAGGTCTGTCTGTCTGTCTCTCTCTTTCTCTCTCTCAAAAATAAACATTAAAAAAAATTTTAACTTACTGAGTTTCTATAGGAAGTAGAGTATATGACTAACTGTTTTACTTTGGAAATGTTGTTACAAATGAATATTATAACCTATAACAATTTTTCTTTATGTTTTACACTGTATTATGCTGACTCTACGTTGCCATAGGCTAGTTTAAGATGTTAGTTGTTCTTTGTAGTAGAATAATTTGAAATAATATTACAGGGAAATGGAAATCATGAGAGAAAACTAGGTAATGAGATTAATTTGTCACTCTGTGTGCTTGGGGTCATGGACCAGGGCTTTGGCTGTGCATACATTGGATATAGAAAGTGTCAAAAAGTTCTTACTCTGACATAAGGATGGGAACACTCATATTAACCACAAAATTCATGCTTTTAAGCCTATCAGAGAGCTATGCATTCCAAACAAATGAAGTTATCCTAGGAGAAAAGAGCCCTTGGGTCCTTTAACCCCAGGCAGAGCAGCAGGAGAAAGAGAAAGATGATGTAGACAGAGACAAGAAAATAACACATTTCCCATTTAGTTTTTATTTAAAAAAATGATGTTTATTTTTGAGAGAGAGGAAGAGAGAGACAGACAGAGCATAAGTGGGGGAGGACAGCGAGAGAGAGAGAGAGAGAGAGAGAGAGAGAGAGAGAGAGAATGAATCCAAAGCAGGCTCCAGGCTCTGGGCTTTCTGCATAGAGCCCGACATGGGGCTTGAAGCCACAAACCATTGAGATCAAGACCTGAGCAGAAGTCAGACGCTTTTCTGACCGAGCCAACCAGGAAGCCCCATATTTCCAAATTTTTAAAGGCGTGTGTGTGCTGGCATGAAGGTCTGTAATATCTCAGAGCCCAGACACAGAGTCAATATCCACCCATGGATTCTTTCCCATGGGATATTGTGTGTGTGAACACCTACGGTCGTAAGATCTGGGCAGGAGAACTAATGAACGCCTGTGGGCTGTCCAGAACATCCTGATGTAAGACAGTGACCACCTGCAGCCAGTGGAGGGCAGGAAAAAAGAACTTACAGTCTGCTCCAAAGTGTAGCCGAAGGACAGAAAAACAAAGAAACCCCACAGGCGTTCAAGGGCTCTCAATGAGCTGGAGGCAACAATCTGGGGAAGAGGAGAGTGGAGGGAGATGCAGGGTCCATCCACAAGCATGAGTCAGAAACTGCCTGTGGCTGGGACTGGAGACAGCTTGCAGGGACATCCCTCACCCTCAGACCGAGGCACAAGTGCTGAAGCCGACTAAAGTCTGGGGGCAGGATGGGAAAACTGAAAGAAAACCTTCAGAAGTAACTTCTGGTAATAAGGAGAGTCATAAAAGCAGAGAAGCCCTTCCAGAGGCATGGGTGTGTAGGTAAAGGTTGAAAGCAGGGCAGGAGAATGAGAATATTTGGCTCAAGGATAACAATCCCTGAGGGAGGGGATAGAGAAAGATTATCCTCGTAAGATGCTATATGAAAATCTAAATAGCTGCCTTTTAGAAAAGGCATATATTTTACTTTTATATTAAGGGGCTATTAGTAAAATATCTAACATTCTAAACTGCAAAAGGCAAACAGACACCTGTAATGTGCATCAACATAGATATGTTTTATTGCATTGATGCTATGAAATAGTGTGTGCTTTTAAAAAGGAATTAAGATGGGGCGCCTGGGTGGCGCAGTCGGTTAAGCGTCCGACTTCAGCCAGGTCACGATCTCGCGGTCTGTGAGTTCGAGCCCCGCGTCAGGCTCTGGGCTGATGGCTCGGAGCCTGGAGCCTGTTTCCGATTCTGTGTCTCCCTCTCTCTCTGCCCCTCCCCCGTTCATGCTCTGTCTCTCTCTGTCCCAAAAATAAATTAAAAACGTTGAAAAAAAAAATTAAAAAAAAAAAAAAGGAATTAAGAAACTGTATATAAGTTTGGCCTGGAAAGTCTCCCACGATATATAAATGCCGTAGCTACAGCTTATTGTGCACAGTTCCTACCCATTCTGCATTCAGTGACGTTACCTTAGAAGCTTGAAGTCACCTGTTGTAGAAAATCAGCAGACACTGCAATTAACTACCACACAACCCCACCCCCAAGTGGGGAGCCAATGGTTATTATAGTATATTATATATGAAACAAGATTACATTTGTGTTTAAAACTACCAGACTTCTTATATTTTTCTATTTACTTTAACAACAAAAGGACTGAAGGAGGCAAGACAAAAGCGTTACCAGTGACAATATCAGATGTGGTTTTGGAAAACACTGGGCAAGTATGTTTTGGATAAATTAACTGGATGGACAATTCAGTCTTGTTTAATTTATAAGACTGAGCTCAGGGGTGCCTGGGTGATTCAGTTGGTTAAGCATCCAACTTCCGCTCAGCTCATGATCTCACAGTGTGTGGGTTCGAGCCCACATTGGGCTCTGTGCTGACAGCTCAGAGCCTGGAGCCTGCTTCAGATTCTGTGTCTCCCTCTCTCTCTGCCCCTTCCCTGTTTTCACTCTATCTCACTCTCTCTCAAATATAAATAAACATTAAAAAAAGGGGAGGCACTTGGGTGACTCAGTTATTATGCGTCCCACTTCGACTCAGGTCATGATTCCAAGGTCCATAACTTCGAGCCCCACTTTGGGCTCTGTGCTGACAGCTCAAAGCCTGGATCCTGCTTTGAGTTCTGTATCTCCCTCTGTCTGCCCCTCCCCTGCTAGTTCTCTGTCTCTGTCTCTCTTTCCCAAAAATAAACGTTAAAAAATTAAAAAAAAAGATTTATCCTTATAAAAATAAATTTTAAAAAAGTGTATTGGCCATATGTATCTCTTCCAATGTAAAATGCCTTTCTGAGTTTTTCCCATTTTAATTTTTGTCTTAATGATCTGTAGGAGTTCTTTTATATTTTATACTAAAACTTTGTCAGCTCCATTGTAACTTTCATGTCTAATTTGCAAGTCATATTTACATTTTTATTTTTACTGTTATTCCCAATATCTTCTGTTTAAATAGAGCTTTTAATTTTAATGTAGCAAAATTTATCCATACTCTGAGGTAGCGACAGCATTTTTTATCTCATGTAGGAAATCCTTTCCTGCCACAAAGTTTGAAAGCTATTTTCATGGGTTCTCTATTTTCTTCTAAAACTTTAGTTCCTCTAAAACTTTTTTTCATATTTAAGTTCTGTATATATGGGCTATAATAGGGAATTATAGTAGGAAATATACATAGTAGGGAAGAATTGCCTAGCATTATTTGGTAAATTACTTTGCCTGCCAATTTGGATTAATCAAATAATCCCATGTAATCATATCCTAATTTTGTGTTTTCTATTCATCCAATTGACTAATTTGTTCATCTCAGGTTCAGTGCCATAACCTCCTTTATCATAAATTTATTTAAAACTCCTCAAATTGTTTTTAAGAAGTTTTTTGGCTGTTTTTGAAACTGCTTTTCCATATAAGTTTGAAAACAAATTTGTCCAAGTTTCATAAGAAAAAACCTTGTTTGATCATCATTAAAATTTCATTGAATTGGGTGAAGGCGAATGGAAGATACAGGCTTCTAATTATGGAATAAATAATTCACAAAAATAAGAGGCAGAACATAAGAAATACAGTAAAAAATATATTGTAATAGTGATCTCTCAACCTTACTCAAATTTTTTAAAAGTGTATTGAATCTTTTGCTCAGTCTGGAGAGAACTGACCTATATGCAACGTTAAATCTTCTTTCCCATGAATATGGGAAATTTTAAAATTAATAAATTTATAAATTTAAACTGATAGCTTTATTTCTCCCTCTATGATCCTGTGCTTTTGATTTATTTTTGTACTCATATACCTTTGGCTAGGACTTGAGTACAATGTAGAATAGCACCAGCAATGTTACCGGTGTCATATTCTTTGTTTGAAACTGAATTCTTCTGTAGATTCTCCATTCATAACAATATTTGCTATTAGCATTTAGTCGATATTATTTATCACACGTGCTAAAGGTTTACTTTATTTCATGAAGTGTGTTGAATCTTAACAACCTAATTCACTGTGTCTATGTAATGATCAGGTATTTTCTCTAACCTGCTAATGTGTTGAGTGGTATGTATAAATTTCTAATGTTATAGCACTCGTGAATTTCTTTTATATCCTTAATTTAGTCATTTTATTTTCAACATTTAAAAATATTTAAAATGTTATTTTGAAAATATTGCTAGATTCTGGTTATTAATATTTAAAAAAATTTTTTAACGTTTATTTATTTTTGAGACAGAGAGAGAGAGAGCGTGAACAGGGGAGGGGCAGAGAGAGAAGGAGACAGAGAATCTGAAATGGGCTCCAGGTTCTGAGCTGTCAGCACAGAGCCTGATGCGGGGCTCGAACTCACGGACCTTGAGATCATGACCTGAGCTGAAGTCAGACGCTTTACCACCGAGCCATCCAGGCGCCCAGGTTATTAATATTTTTAAGGATCATGGAGTTTGCATGGATTATTATGACTGAGGGAGAGTTCAACTTTTCCTTCAACAAAATTGGACAAAGTTTTACTAAGTTCTATTTCTTTTATGTATTTAAAATTACTTCATTAAATGCGTTTGATAATTACTCACCCTCTTCATCAGTTGCCTAGAAGAGTTGATATAACGATAGAATCAGCCATTCCTTGGAATTTTGGTAAAATGTGCCTATCTATCAGTATCTAGTATTTATTTATTAGAATCTCTTAACTATTGCTTCAATTTCTTTAATTTCTTTCTTCTTGAGTCAATTTAACGTTTTATTAGTCCAGACATTGAATATTTCGTCTACGCTTTCATGTGTAGTGGTATAAAATTTTCCATGGAATTCTTTTATCATTTCACTTTTTGTAAATGTTTTCATTTGTATTTATTTTTACCTTTTCTCATTTGTCATAATCACTCTTGTTAGGAATTTATTATTTTATTAACTCTTTCAGATAAGCAAACTTTGATTCTGTATATCCTCTCTATTGTATTTTTTTTTTCCTCAGTTCCACTGATTTTTGTCCTGACTCATGACAGTTAGCCATTTATTTCCCCTCAGCCACCAATCTACTCTTGGTTGCCCTGGTTATGACACTGGACTACCTCTCTGTTTTTCCAACTGGCTCAGTGTTAAGTCCTGTAAGCAGTGGATACAAGAGGGACACTTCAGACTAAAGGGAACCCTCCCACAGATTCTCTGTGCTTTTCTTTCTTCTAGCTTCTAGAGGATGCATAGTTGGTATGCAGGACACCTAGTGGATCTCATATTTAGCAGTACCCACATGGGTGGCTTCCCTGCAAGTTCTATAGGTGTCCTGACTTGATTTCCAGTGAATTCAGTAGCACTACCCCTACAGGTCCCATCCTACTTGTTGTCTTATACTGGTGGATTTCCAACAGCTTCAAAAGCTTCCCTTCACTTCCAGCTTCCTGATGGGTTTCACTGATACCCAGTTGGAAGGCCCAGCCGTGGCACCCTGACTATAGGCATAAGTCCATAGCCAGTAGGGACAACTGTCAAACTTCTCTACCATTCAGATAAGGCTTCAGTCACACCCTCTCCAACAAAGTCTGAATTCTAGCCTTGTGGAGGACCCACTTTTAAGAATGTTCTTTCTGTGGGTTCACTCCCACTGTTCTAGAGTATTCTCATTGTTCTCTTTTTACTTCCTAAGAGTATCTAATTTCTTATAAATACTTAATAACTCATAGTATAGCTTATAATACTCGCTGTGTGATTTCAGTCTCCTAATAATTATCTTTATTATCTACCTATTGCTTTCTTTGTTTTTTTTATTTAAATGAGTTTGTTTTCATTCAGACATTGTGTTTCATTTACAGTACTTTTCTATCCATGTTTCTGTATTTCTACATCATTATTCTCTGTTATCTCCATAAAGTCAAGAATTAAAAAATATATATATATATATGTCTTTAATTGTTTTGTTGATTAAAATATTCATGTATTTGAAAATGCAAAAGCACAAAAGCACATAAAGAAATGACTTAAACATGACTGTTTAAAAACCATTACATATGCACACATACACAAAATTATTACATCTGCAAGATAACTGCTTGCATATCATATAACTTTAATTTCCAAACATAGATATCTGGCCAGGCTTGTATTGACATCAGGAAAATGTTTTACTAGTAGAGCTAATCATATTTTAAGGCCTGATTTTTTTTTCCCCAGATAGACAGTAAATAAGACAATATAGTAGGACTAGATGTAGTTCTACTATAAATGTATCCTCATCTAAAAGTAACTTTATGATACATGTTTTTTATTAAGCTGGGACCCCTGTTTTTCAGTCTGAAGCAAACTGCTTCCATATTAGCCTTACTCACTATAATGACTCCAATACAACTGTTAGCCTAAGGAAACTTAGGGGAAAACATTCATTAAATGCTCTATTTTTGCCAACAAATGTGCTTACTTCCTTATGAAGCGTCTCTCCTTTTAAAATTTCTTTTCGCTCACTGATCAACTCAAGGATATCCTGGTCTAGAGCAGCTAGTCACAGTGTATTTATAGGTGTTATTGACAATAGAAAATACACCTCATGCACTAGGACAAAAGCAGAGTTGTTACAGAGAAAGAGGAGGATATGCGATGAATTTCAGTAGGAAGGAATTTGAATCAACAGTTCCCTACTTCAGTTTTTCTCTTTTCTCTTTGGGTTTTTATAATTTTTTTAACCTCTAAATTTGGATATTTAGCACATTAATTTTTAACATGTTGTCCTTTGTACTCATTTAACATTGTAACAGTCCTTCTAAGTACCAGTTTACAACTTCTCAAATATTTTGAAAACAAATGTGTGCATATCTCACGCAAACACATAAACTGGACAATTTCAGCTACCGACAAGGGCTAAGATAAAAGTAAAATTATGTAATACATAGGACAGTTATGGAGAGGGCATTTTTCTTAGCTTGGGTGGTCAAGGACAGTGCCTCTTACATGCTGACATTTGAACTAGTCCAGGATATATTGAATTTTGACTCCAGTGTTAGTGGAAGAAGGCTGAACACGTTTGGTGTGAGGCTCTGTTTAATCTGCTGAAACTCAGATCTTTGAACACATCTTTCCTCCTCTTGGAAAACCATCATCCTCGCTGCTCAATTGCCTAGTTTTCTGTTGCTCTGCTACTCTCCCTCCTAGGATATAGCCATTTGGTTATTTTCTCTGTGATTCAACTGCCACGTTCATGGCCATACCTGGAGAAGAGAAAAGTCTCTTTGTTCTGCATCTGTCCAAGTGGAACAGACATGATGTGTACAAATAAGTAAAATGATAAGTAAAAAGGTAATATCTCAACAAATTCTTACAGAGTCTCCTGTTAGCAATTGGTATCTATCACCCAGCTCTGTGACCCTGGGATTAATGCCTTTTTAAAAATCTTCCATCCATGTTTGTGCACATTTTAGTCTCTGATTTCTTCTTAAATATAATCTCCTCTGACTGCCATCTTTCATGGGATCACCATAGTTTTTAATCAAGCAGGGAGAGATTTTTTTTTAATCCATTCTGCATTTTTAGGTCTTTAAAACGGAAGCTGTGAGGGAGCAGCCACATGTATTTAGCGTGTCCTCTTCATTTGTTCTTTGTTTAAACATATATCTTAGTCCTTAAAAACAATATCATTTCGGGGCAGCTGGGTGGCTCAGTCGGCTCTCTCCGACTCTTGATTTCGGCTCAGGTCATGATCTCAAAGTTCATAATATCAAGCCTTGTGTCAGGCTCCGCACTGATAATGCGGAGGTTGCCTGGGATTCTCTCTTTACTTGCCCCTCTGCCCCTTCCTCGCTCATGCTCTTTCTCTCTCTTGCTTGCTCTCCTTTCCCTCAAAATAAATAAGCACTGAATGATAATAATAATAATAATAATAATAATAATAATATTTATTATTGAATGATATTCAAAAATATTCAATATTATTGAATTATTGAATGATAATAATAATAATTATTATTATTATTATTATTATTATTATTTTAATATATTTTCTGGTCAAGAGAAGACCCCGATAGAGAATAGACTCTAAATAAGCCTTATTTTACTTTGAATCACATTGTCAAGTTTATTCAGGTTTTTGTGTTTTTAATAACCTCAATAGACTCTTCACTGATCTCACAACTCTTTCCTTCTGTAATATCTTGGAATAAACAACTGTCCTTCTTGGATTTAGTACATTGCTCCTTCTCCACAAGTGTTATACTGGCCTTTACCCTGTTACTTATATCTGGTTTCTTCTATTTGTAAAGGACACCGAATTCTAATCATCTCATCCAAGGTGAAAACTGGCCTCACTAATGTGGTACGATCTACAAACAGAATTTTTATACTTTCCATTCCATCATTTTGGACAGTGATGAAGCATAAAACCCCGAGTTAAAGATGAATCCTGTAGGACACCAGTTGTTATATCCCCTGCCTCCAGTCCGACCCCTGTTTATTGCTTTCTGATTACAATTTAGTCAGTTGCCTGCTGACATAATAGCTATATAATCTAAACTATATTTTCCAAGTACATTGATAAGGATATTAAGCTCAATATACTATGCACTAAGGACTCAAAACCTTGCTAATGCTACATTAATGTTAGTACATCACAGTGGTATTTATGAATAACCCAAATCCCTTGGAGTTATACTTGGCAGTAACTCAAGGTATAATGGTAAGGAAGTTACCAACCATCTGTCAGTACAGCTGGGTGAGGGTAACAAGTTCATATCAATGGGAAAACAAATTTAAAGCAATGGGTGATCATTGGTGACATTTCAAGAAAGGGTCTGGATATAATGTACCATTTTTAGAAATCTAAACACTTGCTCTGCAATACTCAAAAATATCCATTTTTCTCTATTGCCAGTTAATGATCTCACTGAATAATGCCAGATTATTACTATTGTGACAAATGTTTTGCTGTCCTTACCTTTCCAAGGCAAAAAAAGCAGTCTTAACATTAAGTAGTCATTCTGATTATCTCATAAGTATCAATAAGTAAAGACTTTTCTCATCTGTGTACACAGAGTGATATTTGAAAATCTAGGGTAAAAGTACCTTCCTAGTTATCATTTCCTGAGTAAATGAGTTGGTAATGATGAAAATGATTGGTAGGCAAAGAGTTAAGAAATGAGGTATAAAATTCCCAAATACTTACCAGTAGATCTTCCATACTTCTAAACCACTCAAAAAATTAAATACTTTGCAATTTGTCATTAGTCTACATATGTTAGAATCATCAGGATTCCTACCTGTATCAGAGTACATTGCAGGGAATAGAAAATACTAGTAGGAAAAGATGTAATGAAGATAATTTGTACCTTACAAATCATCAGAAGGACTACAGTAAGCGATCACCGAATATCAATTTCTACAAATCATCAGAAGGACTATAGTAAGTGATCACTGAATATTAATTTCAAGATCACACCATCATGACTGTGAATTAAGATCACAAATCTGCTTCTGTTCTCTCTTGCACCAAAAATGTCTTTCACTTCCATATAGCTGGTCTGCCAACCAGGGAGCTTGAATATTTGTTGTCTTAGAAGTGCTCATGTAGTATGCCTTAGGTATGTAAGTTTGGGAAAGAAACTTAGCAAAAAAAAATGCTGCTCTCATTTGCAAAAATGGTTAACATTTGGAGTTGTCAGTGAGTACTCGATATATATTTTGTGACAAGTTTAAGTTGAAAAATATTAGTGAAATTGGATGGCATATTTACTAATGAAGGATGCTAATACTGTTCTAGGCTCATTTTAAAAGAGTTGTGATAAAGCATACATCTTAAGCACAGCAAAACCTTGGTTTGCAAGTATAATTTGTTCCAGAAACATGCTTGCAATCCAAGCACTTGTATATCAAAGTGAACTTCCCCAGAAGAAATAATGGAAACTCAGATGATTCGTTCCACATCCCAAAAATATTCAAAAAATGATTATAATACAAAATACAAAGAAAATAGAAAATAGAAAGAAAAATAAACAAATTAACCTGCATTTACCTTTGAAAACCTTCAAGGCTGGTGTGAGGGACATGAGAGAGGAAGGTTATTGTGTAGGACGACTTTCACTATCACTTACGGTTACAGTACAATACTGTACTGTATTGTAACTGACTACAGTACAGTATTAATAAAACTCTTGTCATATACTGTATTTAATGTAACTGGCAATAAGGCAGCAGAGGAAAGGGTCTAATTCTGCAGGCAGCCTGACCCAGAATGAAGCAAAGCACTCCTGAGCTTGCATGGAAAAGCAAAAGACTGTCCATAGGTGCTATAAAGTGACAAAAAATACACCAGTGCCAGTTGCGGGCACCTTCCAATGTTATGAAAAATCACTGACTTTTGCCAAACACCATGGCCTGAAACCAAGCATCCAAACATGGGAGTTTATCACCCACAATCCCTAAGAGAGAGAGAGAGAGAGAGAGAGAGAGAGCAAGAAGAACCATTGGCTCAGTTGTGATCATGTGAAGTTTGGCATCATGTACACCTTGTATTGCAAGCCATTGCTTGTTTATCAAGTTAAAATTTATTAGAAACGTTTACTCATCTTGCAGAACACACGCAGAATAAGTTACTCGCAATCCAATGTTTCACTGTACATGTTAAAGGAAGAAGATAACTATTAAACTTATTTTGATATTTTATTTTTTTGCTATATATTTTCTGTAGAATGTGCTTATGAGAGAAGCACACATTTATTTTTGTAAGAAAGCATCTTTTAAAATCTCCTTTTGATTTTAATTGTAACGTTGATGTGAAGTTAAACAGAACCATCGAAATAAAATTTACTAACATTTCTTTGACAGTCATAAAATCCTTTGATACATGCTGAGAGCATCGCAAAAATGGAATCTTTTTGAAAGCAAGAGTACTAAAAGGTAAGAGGAAGATTAACTTATTACAAGAAGCTAGACCTGAAGACAATGAAGAGACAGAGTTGAAGTATGATTTCAGCATCTCTCATTCTCTATGCAACTGACTAACATTGTGAACCACAGAACAGAGTCCTGTTCAGCCACCAACTGAGTGATTGCAATTACAGTTATGGAACATCCATCAGAAGAAGGGGAGATAGAAGACAGTCTGTGTATGGAAGACAGGCCCGCCACTCAGAACTCCATGTGTGTTCCTGCTTTTGGATGTTCTAACTGGTTGGAAGGATTTTGTGGACAAAATAAGTCAGCAATCCAGTTGTGGGGATTGAATAAGATGAAGTGTTGGCTTGTTTTGTTTTGTTTTGTTTTGTTTAAACTAAGAGTTTTAAGGATAAAATCTTTTGGAAGATTTGAAAACTTTAAAAAATATATAAACTTCCCTTCTAATTGTTAGTTGATTGTCTCCATGTGTTACTAAGTTTTTCTGACCTTAAAGAATATGTGTTTAAAATAGGTATTCTATTTATAAGGCCATAAGCCTAAGGGTATTGCTATTTGAAAATAAATGGACTTGGTTGTATTGAAAAAGTATCAAATACTTTCAAATCCCCACAGATAAATACATTCATTTCTTTTTACCCGAGCCAACTCTTACATAAGCCTCCTAATACTTTCCTCTTACTATTGTTTACATACCTTACATCTTATTTGCTAGTCCTGAATCATTAATGGCACTGAGTCCACTAGGCTGGCTAAATCTACTGGTCATTTGTTCCACAGACTCAAAAATCAAAAGACAGTAATACTAAAAACAATCTTAGAGGCAATCTAGTTGAGTTCTTTTATTTTAGGATACAGAAATTGAGATTTGCTGATATCACCCTTCTTCATGACACATATTTTGATACAGATTACTTTTTGAGGCTGCCTATCAGTGCTCTTAAAATCGGCTCTATTTATATAAAAGATGAACAAAGAACAATGACTTCGTGATATATTACTTATATTACTTGGTGCTCACGAATCACATTTTCCTTATTCTTTGTATATCTTGTACAATTTTACTATCTGTTTGACATTCTGAGTGAAACATTTGAGAGTCTGGATTATATTTTCTTTCTTTAAAGGATATTGACTTTTATAATGGCAGGCATTTAAAATAACTGAGGATCACCTTGCTTCTCTCAGACTCAGTTTAATGCTTTGTTACAGCTACTTTATTACTATTGTCTCTTTAGTGCTAGGATTTGGTTCTCACTCTAGAATTTGCTCTTTATTTCAAATATCTGACCTTTTTGGATTCCCAGCTGGAAGCCTTAAAGGGCTTATCATCTCTGTTCTGGATTGAGAGGAACTTCAAAATATCCCAGCACAGAAAAATCTCAATATTTTTGATAACCTCTTATCCCTACATCAAGTATTCTCTCTGCCACGCCTGCAGTAATTTGCTTTTGCTTGGCATGGCAGCTAAGTCATTGCCAAGGACCCCCAAACCCTCCAAGCAAACTCCTGGAGATGCCTCCTAGTGGTGCTTCCTCTTCTGTCATATGGCCCACAGAACATATTCTAACCACTTCAGCAAGATTGCATGTTATCTCTGCCTTCTCAACTCAGCAAGACCATAGATCACTGCTTGAGTTCAACCTTCCTAAGCCATGGTCTGGAAAATATTTCAAAGCAGATTACCAGCATGAAAAGTCCACTTAACTCATTTGTTTCCTTTTATTCACTGTCATAATCCTATTCTGTTGTCCAAAGACTTCATTTCAGTTGTTTCCCCTCATGAATATATGTCCATAATATTTATATAAGAGTTTGTTTACAAGTGAATTTAGTAAAGATTAAAATTTTTGCAATGATAGAATAGTTCCTAAAGAGAATTATGCTTTCATTTCAAACTACAAAAAGATAATAATAAAATGAAATTTTGACCACTGTATTTTTATTCCCCCTTTATGACAAGAAAAAGACTTGAATAATTTCATGACTTATACTACATTCCCATTCTCTACCACATTCATGTCATTTTAGCATTATACCCCCTAAGAAAAAATACAAATGTACACCTTTGTGAATAACTTAAATGTAAAGTCACTTGTTCTGTGATAAAAATTGAATTAAAGGTACTATTTTATTCTTCTATAAGCACCACTTATTTTCATATTTTTGAGATATTAATAAGATTATAAGTATATCATAGACTTAAAAAGATATTTTATGTGGATAAAAATGGAAATATATTTAAAAGCTCACAATAAGTTGCTACAACCCTTCCCCCCACCTTGGTTCTTGTCTTTAACTCTTCATACAGAATTTCTAGCAAAATACCTGCATCCCACACTCTCCAATAAGAATGAATGTCTCTAAATCTGACATGTCTCATTAGTCCTCTACAACAAACTCATTTCCACAGTATTCGTGCCATCCCTCCATGTGTCACAACTATTCTATGTGGCTCCATCTGGCATAGCTGCCCCAGCCTGGTACATTCACCATGATTTTGCCTATATGTTATGTTATAATACTGTTCTATCCAGTGCAGATTCAAGTAATAATCCAAGTTCTACTCAGAATCACTCCTCCCTCAGATAACTACAATAGTCCTTATGAATCAAGCTCGATATGACTAGATAGATGTCTTTCCATTAGGAAAGTTTCAGTATCTTTTCTGCCAAAATACAATAGACTTCTCTTAGTACCTTCTTCATGTTTTTACTCAACTTGTCAGTGGAGAATTGTGTCAAAACTTCCCACATACATGTTGTGTTCATTCCCAATCATAGTCCCAAATGGACTATCAAGTAGACTTCTTCTAAGGCCAATGAAACCATTTCATTGAACAGCTTTAGCTTTATTGAACTCTGCAGAAGAATGTGTGGAAATTCAGTCTCAAATTGAATTTTTACTATATTACTTTTACTTACCATTTACAAACTGAATCCAATGTGTTTATATTTATTGGTTCTAATAAAAACATTGGTGGAGCAATATATCATAATGTTTAGGAACAACATTTGATTTAAGAGAAACCATAGTACAATGTCTGGATTATTCTTCTACTGTGTATCCTTTGGGATATTGTTTCCCCTTGTTAAGTCTGTGATATTGTGATATAATGAAAATCATGTATTTTGGTCATCCTCTCTGACATTTGGCAATACTCCCTAAAACTTTAGCAATTTTCTAAGCAAAAAAAAAAAAGGTGATAGAAGCATCTTTTGTTCTAATATTTGGTCTTTGACCCCTGGCTCCAGACATAGAGTTCCTAAATCCCTTAGAATTTCCTGAATGATAGGAGCATCTTTTCTTCTATTAGCTGATTCATGGTGGGCTCCTGGATAGTATCAGGATAGGGACTGGTCACAGGAAAGATCATGCCATGATTAGAAGTTTGGAAATTTCTCCACGACTCATCTTCCCCAGGGAGGGGAAAGGACCTAGGGATTGAGTTAGTCTCAATCACATCTCCATAATAATCTCTGAGCCACAACATTCAGAGAGTTTCCAGGCTGGTGAACGCATTTAATGCTGGCACAGTGATGTACCCCAACTACATGGGGACAGATGCTCAACACCCTTTTAGTCCTCAACTATGTACCTATTTATTTGATTTTATATGTCCTTTATTATATCCTTTATTATACAGTAAAATGGTAAATATAAGTAAGTGTTTCTCTGAGTCCTATGAGTGTTTCTAAAATATTCCTGAACTCGAGGAGGAGATCCTGAGAATCCCACTTTATAGCCAGGCTATTGGAAGTACAGAGGACAGCCTGGAACTTTCAACTGGAATCTGAAGTGGGGGGCAGTCTTGGGGGACTGAACCCTTAACCTGTGGGATCTGATGTTAACTACAGGTAGATAGCATCAGAACTTAATTGAATTGCAGGACACCCAGCTGGTGCTGCAGAATTGGTTAGTGTGTAAAAAAAAAAAAAAAAAAAAAAAAAAAAAAAAACAAGAAAAAAAAAACCCTGACACATCAGGTAGAGAACTGTTTTGTGTAAAGAAACAATTATCTTCCTTACAAAGTCCTAATCAGTTAATCTGTAAAATACCTTATAGAGTTGATGTAAGCAATATACTAAATAATGTCAAAGCAGGGAGCCAATAAGTAATAGGTTTTGGAGGTGGTGGTAATATGGACGGTCATACTTTAGTACTAGTAAAGATAACAGTAATAGCAGCAACAGACGCATTTTCTAGGTATCACAAGTATACAGGGATTGTCTGTAATTAAACACCAAATATTAAGAAATTAGAGGTATTTCTCGATCCTGTGATATATGCATTTCCTAAACTCTTACATTTATGTAATATAATTATAAGAAAACATAGTTAGGAGCACTTCCACTCAAAGAAACCACAGCTTTGTAATGAAAATTGTCAAAAAAGCAAAAAGATCTTAAACAGGTAATAAGTACTCAAATACTATAGCAGGCGCAAGATTTCATCTTTAAGGAAAAAAGTAAAGGTAGCTGGTTAGAAGGGAGTATAGGAAGGATTCAGGTTATAAATAGTGGAGACAAAAAGCAACATTCGCAAGACTGAACTACAGAAGCACATTGGAAGTTTGACATTGGACACAACTCTTAGTACCTTTCTGTCTCCAATGGAACTACTGTACTTGTGTTCAGCTGTACTCCTTGGTGGCCCACAATACTAACGTGCTAGAAAATGCTATGTAGAAACCAGGAAACATCAGGTAAAATATTGCCTTTATTTCTCTATTTACCATCAGAAATGAACAAATGAACTAAATATGCATTTAATATAAAAATATATTTATTATTTATATATTTATTATATATGTATATATATTTATATATTATATATATAAATAAATACAAGCAGCAGTTTATATTCAGTGCTTTAAAACTAGGTTAGAATAAATATACCAGTTTATAGTAAGTCCAGAATAATTGGCGAAGTGTACTCCTGCTTAGAAATCTACTGATCACATGCATTTTTTTTCTCTTGTTTCACACAAAACCAAGATTCCTATTCCCTAAAACTTAGCACCTTTTTTATAAAAGCGCTGTAAGAAATACGAACTGATCTCTGTCACAAAATTTGTATACTCTTGAAAAATTAATAATACGTTAGCTTATATTATTTATTATTAAAAATAATTAATTGTGACTTGAACATATATCACAAAAATTTGGATTTAAGGATAAAGAATTAAGAATAAGGGGCGCCTGGGTGGCTCAGTCAGTTAAGCCTTTGACTTTCGCTCACATCAAGATCTCACGGTTTGTGGGTTTGAGCCCTGCATCTGGCTCTGTGCTGATAGCTCAGAGCCTTGGAGGCTGCTTTGGATTCTAGGTCTCCCTCTGCTTCTGCACCCTCCCCCCCACCCCACCCCCCACCGTACACACCATACACACACTCACGCTTACTCTGTCTCTCAAAAATAAATAATAAACCCCCAAAAAGCCTTTTAAAAAGTTTAAAAAGTAATTATCAATAATAATTTTTTAATCGTGAATAATGTTTTTTTTTTTCCCCCTAAAATTAGGACATCATCAGTTTTGGATTATTATCCATAATGTAATATTATGAAGTTTCCTTTTTCTATTTCAGAATGTCAAATATTTTCAGCAAGGCACAATTTTTTAAATCTGATGTCAAATAGGGAAAACCAATATATAAGAGAATTATGAAGTAGTTCATCAGGCAATTTAACTAGTATACAGCAGAAAACATTTACATTCTAAAACTCTAAAAACACTTCCTGAGACCCAGGCTTCTAAGAAGCATAGTAGGAGGGGCACCTGGGTATCTCTCTGTCCTTTAAGAGTATAACTCTTAATTTTGGCTCCGGTCATGATCGCATGGTTCCTGAGTTGAGCCCTGGGTGGAGCCCCACCCCGCTAGACCTGCCTCAATCCTGCTTGGGATTCTCTCTGGGATCTTTATCTCCCTTTCTCTCTCCTTCTCTCTGCCCTCCTCCTACCCTCTTTCCCTCAAAATAAATAAACATTTCAAAAAATCATAATATGAAAATTAATCTTTTATCTGATAATTATATTTAATCATTAATTATATATTTGAAAATGGAGAAGTAGTAGTGATCATTCTCTCTCATTTAAACTTATAAATTGGAAAAAAATAAAATATATATATATATATTGGAATATATAAAATTGGAATATATATATAAAAATATATATACATATATATAAATTGGAAGAAAAATACTATTAAAGTAGACATGTTGTACTTATTTATGCTCTTTTTATTTCAATAAAATACTTGAGGTGGCTTAAAATGAAAAATGTGAAGCTTCAGTGATAAGTCACAGAGCTGACAAAATGAAAGGAGTGTATATAGTTGCTTCATAAGTAAACTACTTATCTCTGAGTTCCCTTAAAGAATAAAAAAGAGAAAGAGCAACATAATGTCCTGTATATCTCTCTGTAACTAAAAAAAAAATGGTAAGATATCTTGGCAGAGATATTTTGTCTTCCTGTCACACTAGTTGAAACTCTTGGTCACAAGCATCAAATAATCACTTATTTGATTAATTAAGGTAAAATATGTTTATATTATAAGTTCAATGACCACTTAGAGAATTAAGGAGCAGGGAAGAGCTCAGGCATAATATAGCAAACTGTAGGAAACACAGGAAGTTTTCTCTTTACCATTTCTCTCTGCTTCACTGTTTATCTGCACTATTTTTTTTTCCTCAAGAAAAAAGAGATGAGGGGAAAGTGGGGGCAATAATATAATCCTGTCATAGTAAAACAGTATAAACTGCTATACAAATATACCTTTAAATATGTAACGGCTAAAATATACTAGAAGTGTATTTCTTATTCTTGTAAAAGAAAAACAAAAAACAAAACAAAACAAAAAAGGAGAGGTTTCTTAAGGACTCGTGATCTACTTATCCTGTAGTTTGGCCATCTTCCTAATTTGTTTCTAAGAACGGCAAATTCATCTACAACTAGATGGTGGAATATGAAAGCACACAGGCATAGGAAGCATGCATGAGAGTGTCCTATAAACGTACAACTAGTTTCCCCACCTATCCGTGGCTGAGAATTCAGTCACATGACTACATTTAAATGAAAAGGACTGAAAGTGTTATCCATATGTGTTTCCAGAATGAAGCAGAACCCATTTGGTGAATGTCTCACAAGTCTCTGCCACAAGATCTAATAGAGTAGGAAGTCAAGATGACTGTCTAGAACTAAAAGGAAGATAAGTGAGGTTTAATTGTATCAGTTACAAGTACAATTCTAATCAAGAGAAATTCAACCAAATAAAAAATTAAAAGAGAGGAAGAACTAAGTTGGATAGTATAACTAAGCTAAAGCCATTTATTTCACTGGAGGTGGCTGGAAGATAGGTGAAATAGATAAAGGAGATTAAGAGGTACAAGTTTCCCGTAATAAAACCAATACTTGATGGAAATGAAAAGTACAGCATAGGGAACCTAGTCAATAATATTGTAATAATGTACGGTGAAAGATGGCAACTACACTTATCACAAGAACAATGAGTAATGCATAGAATTGTTGAATCACTAGGTTGTACACCTGAAACTAACATCACATTGCATGTTAATCATACTTCAATGAAAAAAGAACCAAAAAAATCTCAACTTGATTTACCATATCCCTGAAAAAAAGCAAGACATTTGCTATACTCATTTGCAGAAAATAAATCAGAAAATGTCAAAAGAAGTCTCCCGTTGGGAATTGGGACTGAATATACTGGGAAATGGGAGTTCAGATGGTTTTTCATTATAATACTCTTTGTGTTATTTTATTTTGTATTATGTATATGATAAAAATAAAAATAAAATATTAAGAGAGTCCATTAGTCTTTTATTGCCTCCATAAGAAATTACCACAGACTCAGTGGCTTGAAACAACACAAATTATGTTATTTTACATTTTTGTAGGACAGGAAACTAATACAGGTCTCAATGGGCTAAAATCAGAATGTGGGCCAGCTGCATCCCTTTCTCGGGATTCTAGAGGAGGCAGCCCTCAGAAACTTGATACTCATCCTGTTTAAATTCTGGATTTAGATACCAATCCTATCTTCCTAAGGTCATTGTCATCATTAAATTGAGTAGCCCCAAATCTTACATGATTCACTTTTGCCTACTGAACTAAGAACAAAATTTTCTCTGGTCACCATGAGCATTCTCGATAGATCCAAACCTTCTCTTACTCAACATACAGAAATGTTACTGTTAGTCGAAAATACTCCATGGTTTTCTGCTTCCATGGTGTTCTTTTTATACAAAATGCTCATTCTTTTAGTTCCATCTCTGGGACTGAAAGTCCACCCATTCTTCAAAATCTTAAGAACCATGTTTTATAATTTATAATATATATAATTATAATTTGCATAATTTATAATGCATAACCTAAAGAAAGGTTATATGTGGACACGATGTATTAAGACAGTTTTCTCAAGAGAGACCAGTAAGGGAATGGAAGAAGCAAGTTAGTGAGGAGGAAGACTTGAAAGAGTGTGGTTTCATTCCAAAGTCCTACAGAAAAAGGCTTCAGGTTAAGAGAACAGTGGTGTGTATGTTACCCTCAGGATTGTCCTGTGGAGGCAATGGAGGTGAGCTCACTTATTCCCACATGTATGAATTACTTGGACTCTCTACATCAGCAGGCAAAGAGGTTCCACTAGCCCTTCCAGGGGCTGAAGGGATTCTGAGAAGAAGGGCTGTAGTGCAGCCAATGGAAGGAAGCACACATCAAAGCAGGACACCCTCTTCATGCACTGCACAATACTTTAGGCTTGGATACTGGCTGTCTCTCAGCTCCTGCTCTGAACTTCTTCCCACCAGTGATGAGCAGTCACAAAAGTTTTAGATATTACAATGTCCCTTGAACAACACAGTTTGAACTATGTGGGTTCACTTATACATACACTTTTCTAATATGTACATACATACATACATATGTGTCTGTAAGTGTATTTTCCTCTTACAATTTTCTTTTCTCTAGCCTACCTCACTGTATTGTGTAAGAATACAGTGTATAATACCTATGGCATTTAGCATGTGTTGATTGACTGTTCATGCCATCAGTAAGACTTCCAGATGACAGCAGGCTATTAGAAGTTATGTTTTGGGGGAGTCAAAGTTATACATGGATTTTTGACTATACAGGGGTCAGTGTCTCTAACTTCTGCATTGTTCAAAGGTCAATTGTATGTTGAGGGTCATTAAAAGCTTCCAGACTCAGCATTTTCTGTGTCCACTTTGACAAGAATGTGTTTAAAAGCAAAGGAAAACCAAGCTCTAATCAGATGAATTTTTCTAAGTTTCAGTCATAAAATATGTCATTCCTTTTCTCTTAGTTATGCATCACATGGACTTTCTCAATTGCACATTCGTTCCTCCATTAAAGTATATTTATATTTACATTTATATTTACATTTACATTTACATTTATATTTATATTTATATTTATATTTATATTTATATTTATACCTTACCTGCTTCTTGTTTATCCTAAATTAAGCCCCTTGTGTGAAGGACTTTTTTCTTACAATTTCTCTTTATATGCTTTCAGGGAACTAAAAATGCCTTGCTAGATTTCAAAAATATTGATGATCTTTATTTAATTAAATTAAGATTTTGTTCTTTCTCCCAGGTAGCCTCATGTGATTTCCAATTTTGTTTCTAAAATATATTGTCAATTTTAACTCTCATAAGAAAAGTTCTATTGTTTGCATATATACCAGTTTCAGCCCATTTTCTATAATTAATGAAATATTTGATAGCTGGTATTTGTCAGAGACTTCTGGGTTCTAAGCAAAAAGATTATACTATAAAACATTGTTAGTAGGATATAGACCATCCAGCACCAACTGTTTCATGAAAAGTGACACTATAAGACTTGTGGCATAGCACATTTTCCTGGAATTGTATTCAATATTCTAGATAGTTCATAAGCACATATTCTTACATCTACTTAATAAATTTTAACTGGCTTTCATTCTGCTGCTGAAATTTTTTATGAGTGATAATTACCATAATTGATTTATCATCCGTTGTTGTTGTATAATAGCTATTAGTCCTACATTATGGGAGAAAATTAGTATAGTGGATTTATGTGCACACAAATCCTAGACTTATTAGTTGCATGTCCTTGGGAAAGTTACTTAACATCTCTTAGTTTCCTGACTTGTGAAAAGGAGATGGTGAAACAGCTGCCCCATAAAATTGTATTGTAATTGAGCATATACTTATAAACAAGGCACTGCAACAGAGTCTGGCACATAGCACAAAACAAAAGTTAGCTATTCTATGGATTAAAGACCTATATTTGAGACCTGAACCCATTAAAATCCCAGAAGAGAGTACAGGCAGTAATTTCTCTGACATCAGCCATAGCAACGTTTTTCCAGGTATGTCTCCTGAGGCTAGGGAAATAAAAGCAAAAATAAACCATTGGGAATACATCAAAATAAAAAGCTTCTGTATAGCAGAGGAAACAATCAACAAAACTAAAAGACAACCTACTGAATGGGAGAAGATATTTGCAAATGACATATTCAATGAAGGGTTAGTATACAAAATATACAAATAACTTACACAACTCGACAGCCACAAACCAAATAATCCTATTAAAAATGGGCAGAAGACATGAACAGACAGTTATCCAAAGAAGACATACAGATAGTCAACAGACACATGAAAAAATGTTTAACATCACTCATCATCAGGGAAATGCAACTCAAAACTACAATGAGATATCACCCTATACCTGTAAAAATGGCTGAAATCAAAAACACAAGAAATAGGTGCACCAGCTTGGCTCTTGGTAGAGCACAAGACTCTTGATCTCAGAGTTGTGAGTTCAAGTCCCACATTGAGCACGGAGGCTACTTGAAAAAAATTAAACACACACACACACACACACACACACACACACACACACACACACAAGAAACAACACGTGTTGGTGAGTATGTGGAGAAAAGGAAAACTTATGTACTGTTGGTGAGAATGCAAAGGGGTGCAGTCACTGTGGAAAATAGTATGGAGGTTCCTCAAAATATTAAAAATAAAGATACGATCCAGTAATTTCATTACTGGATATTTACCTAAAAATACAAAGACATTAATTCAAAAAGATACATGCACCCCTAAATTTACTGCAGCATTATTTACAACAGTCACATTATGGAAGCAACCCAAGTGTCCATTTATAGATGCATGGGTAAAGATCTGTACACACACACACACACACACACTGAAATATTTTTCAGCCATAAAAAAGAATGAAATCTTGCCATTTGAAATAACATGGGTGGAGTTAAAGAGTATAAGCTAAATGAAATCAGTCAAAGATGAATACCATACAATTTCACTTTATGTGGAATTTTAGAAACAAATGACCAAAGAGAAAGAGAGAGAGAGAGAAACCAAGAAACACACTCCTAACTATAGAAAACAGAAGGTTACCAGAGGGGAGGGGGCTGTGGAAGATGGGTGAAAAAGGTGATGGGGATTAAAGAGTACATGGTGAGCACTAAATAATGCATAGAATTGTTGAATCATTGTCCTGTACATCTAAAACTAGCATTACACTGTATGTTAACCATACTGGAATTAAAATTAAAAAGTTAATTAAAAAATTAGCCAGTCTTAATTTTTATATTAAAATTATAACAGAAGGAAAGACTTTGGGTCATTTTTTGTTCAGATTAGAAGATATTAGTTAATTACGTTACTGATATACTATTTTATGCTTTATTATATGATTTTCTCTATATTAAGTTTGGTAAAATTGAATTTTGTGCTATCATATTTAATTTCTTTTTTTTAATTTTCTTAATGTGTATTTTCTTTCTTATTTCTTTTTTTTAAGTGTTTTTATTTTGAGAAAGAGAGAGAGAGAGAGAATACCAAGCAGGCTTTGCACTGTCAGCATAGAGCCTGGACACTTGGCCCAATCTCACAAATCACAAGATCATCACCTGAACTGAAATCAAGAGTCTGAAAACCGACTGAGCCACCCAGGTGCTCCTTGAACATTTTTTAATAGATTTTTTTTTTTCTCTTGAGTTTTGAGAGTTTTTTAAATATATTCCAAATACTAGTCCTTCGCCAGATATATGGTTTGCAATTATTTTTACCCACTTAGTATACTGGTATTTTATCTTCTTAACAAGTCATTTCACAGAGTAAAATTTTTTAATGTTATGAAGTCCAATTTATCTATTTTTTTACCACTTCATGGAAATTTTAGAATAATGTTTTCTGTATCCTTAAAGCTTCTTGCTGGTATGTAACTAGAAATTGTGTTAAGCTTATATATCAGTTTCGGAAGACTTGATAATCCATACGGTATTGATTGAGTCTTCTAATCCATGATACGGTATATTTCTCCATTTATTTAGAAACTCTTTGATTTCATCACATTTTGTAGTTTTCAGCATACATATTTTGAATATGTTTTGTAAGAATTGTTAAATATTATTTACTTAATAAATAAATATTTCATTTATTTTGAGCAATTTTAATAGTATTATATATATATATTTTTTTGCTGTCTATGTGTCCATTGCCACTATAAAAAACTACAATTAATTTTTTGTTTATTTTGTCTACTCTGACCTTTCTAAACTCACTTATTAGATCCAGGAGTTTGAGTTTTTTTGTACACTCCTAGAAATTTTCTGTCTTAGACAATCATAGAATATGAAAATAGGGATGTTTTCATTTCGTACTTTACAATTTCTATGTTTTTTATTTCTCATCTCTCCTTTTTGCACAGGCTAGAATTTCTAGCACTACATTGACTCAGAGTGGTGAGACCAGACATACTTGCCTTGTTCATGATCTTAGGGGGAAAGCATTCAGTCTTTCACCATTAAGTAAAAGCTAACCTATGCTAGCTGTTGGGTTTTGTACATGTCTTTATCAAGTTAAGAAAGTTCCCCTGTATTCCTACCTTCCTGAGGGATTTTATCATGAATAGATGTTAAATTTTGTAAAGTGCTTTCTTGGCATTGATTTTTATGATTGTGTGATTTTTCTTGTTTTGCATGCTAATGTGATAGATTACATTGATTTTCAAGCATTACACTAGCCTTACATCCCTGGAATAAACTATATTTAGTTATGCTTTATAAATCTTTGTATGCACTTACTGCGGAATTTTATTTGCTAATATTTTCCTAAGAATTTTATGCAACTATATTCATGAGGAATAATTGATCTGTAGATATTTCTTCCTACTCAGTCGTCTAGTTTTCATATCAGGGTAACACTAGTTTTATGAAATAAAATAGAAAATGCTGCCTGTACTCTACATGATATTTTGTAGAATAGGATTAATTCTCATTTAAACATTCGGCAGACTTCTCTAGAAAATCAATTTAGGTTTTATATTTCTATTTTAGTAATTCTTAATAGAAATTCAAATTACTTAATAGTAATAGGGCTGTACAAACCACTTTACATTGGGTGAGTTGTGGTAGCTTGTGTTTTTTGAGGCATTGGCTCATTTCCACTAAGTGGTCAAATGTATGTTGTTTGTAAGAATTTTTTAATATTCTTTTGACATCTGCAAGGTCTATAGTATTGGTAATTTATGTCTTGTCTCCTCTTTTTTCTTTGTCAATTTTGCAGAGGTTTGTCACTTTATTGATTTTAAAAAACAGCGTTAATCTTATTGAATTTCTCTATTGTTTTCTGTTTTCAACTTTATAGATTTTGCTATTTTTATCATCTATTTTTGCTGCTGGTTTTCGTGCTTATTTTGCTCCTCTTTTTCTAAATTTTTGAGGTAGAAACTTTGATAATTTACTGGAGTAGTTTTCTATTTTCTAATGCAAGCATTTAGTGCAATAAATTTCCCTCTCAGTACTGTTAACTGTGTCCCACAGACTCTGACATGTTATATTATCATTCTCATTCAGGAGATGTTTTGTTTTTGTTTTTGTTTTTAATTTTCCTTGAAACTTCCTCAATTACTCATAGGTTATTTAGAAGTGTATTGTTTACAGGTGTTAGGAGATGCTCCTGTTATCTTTCTGTTTTGATTTCTGGTTTGAGTGCACATTTTTATGATATCAATTATTTTAAATTTGTTGAGGACAGTTATAGTATATGACCTCTTTTGGTTTAAATTTGTGCACTTGAAAAGAACGCATATTCTACCGTTTTGAGGTAGAGCATATTATAAATGTTGTTTATACAGGGTTATTGAGTTTTTCTATACACTTGTTGAATTTATGTCTGATTGTTTTGTCATTTGTTTGAGAAAAGGACATTGACATATTCAAGTGAATTGTGAATTTGTCTATTTCTCCTTTTAGGTCTGTTCATTTCTACCCATCACATTATGTAGTTCTGTTGTTTGGTGCATGTCTCCTTTTCTCTGATAATTTCCTTTGCTTTGAAGTTTACTTTATCTTACATTAATATGCCACACCTACTTTCTTTGTTTACATGATATAGCTTTTTCCATCATTTTACTTTCAATTTAATATATATTTGGTATGAGTTTCTTGTAGAAAACAGATAGCTGGGCCATATTTTTAATCCAGTCTGCCCATCTGTCTTTTAATATATTTAGATGACGTACATATAACTTAATTATTCTTGTGTTAGGGCTTGGTCTGCTGCTTTATCTCCTGGTTTTTCTTTCTGTTTTTCATTTCTGTTTTTTTTTTTTAATTTTTCCTGCATTTCTATGGGTTATTTGAACAATTTTAGAGTTCAATTTTTATCTATAGTATTTTTTAGTATTCCCATATGTAAATTTCATCAGTTGTTCTAGGTATTACATTTTATCTATCATTTATCTATCTACCATCTATATATTTACCTACCTACATATATCCATTGATAGATACTGATAGACAAATTCCAACAGGTAATGTGTGTCATCATTTTACCACTTTGGGTGAAGTATGGAATTCTTACCTCTCTTTGTGTACCTCTACTCCCCTCCATTTAGAATCACTTTAAATATTTCCTGTACCTATGTTTAGAACCACTATATTCAAACATTGCTATAATTCTCCAATTTGTGAACTTTGCCAGTGTTATTTCTTTGAGTACTTTTTCAGGGTTGCCTACTTATCCCTGTTCTTCAAATATACCAATGACACAAATGTTGGATATTTTGTTATAATCCCACAAGTTTCTGAGGTTGTTTATTTTCTTGCAGTCTACTTTCTCTATGTTGTTTACATTGAGTCATTTCAATCATGTATTTCCAGTTCACTGATTCTTTCTTCTTTTCCCTCAGTTATGTTATTGAGCCTATCCACTGAATTTTCCCCCCAGTTAGATTATATTATTCTTCAGTATTAAAATGTTCAGTTGGTTCTTTTTATATATTCGATTTCTTTGCCAAGACTTTAAAAAATGCTAGTATGTTCACTATTGTTCAATAAAGAGTCTCTAAAACAGATGATTTCAAATATTTGCAAGATAATCTAGCATATATTTCTTCTCACTGCTGGCCTCTTTTGATTGTCTTTTTTCATTTAGCTTGAGATCTACCTTGTTCTTGGTATGATATGTAACTTGATTGAAACCTTGGCATTTTGAATATTATGAGACTGGAGCTTATTTAAAACTTCTGTTTTTCTATTTTTTTTTTTAACATGACTATAGCAAGGGAAATGTAGTCATCACCTTCTTACTCCCAGGGGGGATTAAAAAACCCGGATTTCCCACTTGGCCTCAGTTGACACCCACGCTTGGGAAGTGAGCTCCTAGTTACTGCTGTGTTGTGATGACAGTTTGAGAATTCAAACTCCCCAAAAGGTTTCCAATGACACTTCTTTGTTTGGGAGGGGTAAGAGTGATTCATTTCTGCTCCCTGCATGATTTTCTTCAACACTACACACTGGACATCATTTTATTACCCCTCAATGGTGGCAAATGTCACCAGTCACTAGTAGGTCTCTAAGAAGATGAAATAAATGTAGTATGCCCTATTCTTTTTACTAAGTACAAATAAAAACCCTGGATAGTACAGGTAACACAAACCTATGAAAACTATGAAAGACTGAAATAACAAAATGGTTAGTTCTCTATTTTTTCTCTTTGTTGTTGTTGTTGTTGCTGTTTTTTGTCTCATATATGGCAGACTTAGAGTTAAAGAAGTCAGCTGGCTGGAAACACCAATGACAGACAACAAAATGTTACAGCAAAAGCCAGCTCTTCTAGCCAAAGTACCGGGAAAGGAGTAATCTAGCAATGTGGACAACTTTTAGAAAATTCTGCTCTATTCAGAAAATACCCCCCCCACACACACACACATACACAAACCATGCCAACAAGGGAGCCTAGGCATCCATTCTCAGAAGACTGTATGGAAGATCTCCAGATCACCTTCATTCTTCCAACAGCCTAATTGCCAACTGCAACCCCTTCTATGGTTTTAGTGAAGATCACCTCTATCCAGAAGCAAGGGGGGATCCTTCCTTCCCCCTTTGTAATGGAAAATAATTTTATTAAAAAAAAAAAAATATATATATATATAAAACATCTTAATTGATAGCATATATAATTAGGGAATATAAAAATTACTTAATTCCAGGTTTCCTGGGAAATAAATTATAAAGAGAAAAATGATGGATAGCTATCTGAGAAAAGAAAATACAACAGCTCTTCAGGAAAAAAAAAACACATAAACTTACCTCACTCTAAATAAGTATTTTATTATGTGTTTTGTGAAATAATATAATATCATCATCACTTTGCAAAACAGAATGAACTGGAAATTATTTAAATAAATATGAGACATTAAATATATTTAGCAAAAGTAATATTTTGATAAAAATACCTGGCATTTCCTGTTATATTTCTGATTTATTTTATATTTCTAGGAAACAGAAGAGAAAGGTTGGAAAAGCAAGACGTTGAAATGGTCTGCACATTTCTCTATGATCTCATATTCATTATATGCAGATGAGTTAGCTATCTATCATTCTCCTAAGATTTGCACACATTTAAATCATGGCAGCTTTAATTTTACTACTGTGAATTCAAAAATATCTTTTGAATGCTACTCATGTCCATAGGACCATTCTTAGCAAGAAAAGAGGGTATTTCAAAATTAAATGACATATTCATGGACCAGCATAATGATTTCTTCCAAATATAATAAAGTCTCTTTGGAATGTCTGTGCAAATAGACTGAAATTACTTGAACTATGGGCCTAACACATTCATTTATTCCTCTCTACAGAGAAACTTTTAATCATCCTATGCAATACATGTGAAAAGTGCATTTGTAGCATGAAAATCATACTTTTCAGTAGAATTTTATATAAAATAATTGAAAAATGGAATTTCTTGTATTTTTCAGTAATATTGACAATTACTGAATTAATGGTATATCAAGTGACTAATTTGCAGAATTTAGATTTTTGCCTTTTTAATGTTTATGTTATTTTTCCAGTTTATATAATTTATCATTTTTTAAAAATCATAGCCTTTTCGTCTAATCATTTCCTACATCTAACTGGAAAGTGGAACAAAAAAAATGTGTTACATATAATTAATTTTTTTAGAAGTCACAATTTCCCACTTTTGAACTTCAAGAAATTGGGATATGAAAAACATAATTTAATGTATCTAATACATAAGATTTTCTATTCAAAAAACCCTGATGAATTTGAAGCCTGGAGTGATTTTTCTTTTAAGATATAAAACTAGCTTTTAAGATCTTAAAAACTTTTATTTTTCATATACTTTACTATATGTGCACATGTTAATAGTGGATTTTCCAAGAAATATATGATTATTGTGTTTTTAATATGTGTTTTGGAAGAAGTGTTCTGAGGAATCAATTCATATGCAAATAAAAGTATGTTTTCTCTGTAGCAAAAGTATTATTTTTAAATGAATCAAACCACAGTAGAATCATAAAAGCCTCTAGAAGGGGGCAGAGTACGTAAGGATAATCTCGAGAAAATAAACACATACAACCTGGGATGCCATTGACCTACTGACAAAAAACAGGACAGCGACTGACATCAAGTTACAAATGTTTCTTAAGGTACTGATGCATTGAAACTATAATGTTGTGATTGCCATAAATATAAGAAAAAATGGCAATAAGTTTCTCAAGGATCATACTTTACAGAAAGGCCAAGAGATTTTTTTTATTTTATTTTATTTTTTAAGTAGGCTCTACGCCCAGCATGGAGCCCAGTGCAGGGCTTGAACTCACAACACCACGATCAAGGGCTGAGTTGAGATCAAGAGTTGGATGCACAACCAACTGAGCCACCCCAGGTGCGGTGATGATACAGAAGGCCAAAGATAAGTACATTAGTTTGAGAAAGGCATGTATATTTTCATAACTAATAATACTCATAATGACCTACTAATGCAAGTTAATACAAATTTATCAAAATAAGCTATAAATGCCATACACAGACACACACACATATACAACAAACAATTAAGGTTTAAGGTTTTTAATTCATTCTTCCCAAGAAATATCTTTTTGTCATTTTAAATCCATAAAAAATAGGGTGAACCTGGTTTATCTCTAATTATGTAATGAATATCTTTAAAGATTGCTCGCCATAGATACCAGTGCTTGACTATAAGTATGTTCATGTGTGTGTGTACTAATTCATATGTGTCTTAAGTGATTCTTTCATTGGAAAATGTTTTGAAAATAACCAAAAAGTTGAATTATTTCATTTACATCATGTGAGGTAAGTTATATATTATTTTTTACTGTTAGTTTACTGATTTATTCTTTTTTTTTTCTCATTTAATAGGTAAGTATCAACATAGTACTATAATGTGCCCAGTATTGTTCAGATGGTCTACAAATGCCCATTCACATCTCCTTCACAACAACCCTGTGAAGTATCATAATTATCCCCATTTTAAAACTTACAAATTGAGGTCAGAGTTGTTTGGCAACTTGTCCAAGATCATATATAGCTAATATGTGTGCCAGGATTTAACAGGGCCCATATTTTGTAACAATACTATTATGCCTCAGTATGACAATATCATGACTTTTTATATTTAACATGAATAATATGACTATGTATATAGATTAATTTAAATTAACATGTTAAATACGAATGGAGCAAGTCCATCACATGGATGGCTAAGGTAATCTGTCCTAAAGAAAACCGTCTTTTTGTTGTAGTTGATATTTCTGTTGTTGTTACTTGACTTTTGCCAGACTTTCTCAATGGACTGCAACACCATGAGGCAAGGACTATATTCAACTGTATTGATGATTGTATGCCTAATATATTGTGCAGTATATGCTGGTTAGTGAACAAGATAATCATTCAACAAATGAAGAAGATAATATTGTATGTAATGTAAGCCACACATAATACTTTTGAGATTTGACTAATTCTTCTATATTTTCATATAGCAGTTCTTGGAGTGAAAACAGTTTTAAAAGTCCTAACAAAACCATCACTTAAATGCCAAACTAGTTTCGTTAAGGTGGCAATAAGTTTGGAAGGAGCGATTTAGTCATCTGTATTAAGGACTATATGCCCACATGCGCAACATTTTGTTAGAAGACAAGGGGAAGAAAATGCATTTGCTTATAGAGGTGGAGTGGGCAGAATCGAAAGAAAAAACATTGTGAACAAAACCTGTTCACTTTAGATGTAATTAACCTCCTTGTGCCATCTGCATTATTAATGTGATGGGATTATTATAGTGTCCTAATGTATCTGAATTTCTATTCATGTTTTCTCCACTAAATAAATAAGTGGTTGAGTAAGAGATGACATTTGCTTTAACTGTTCATTATGGAATTTTTTTCTAAAGCTGTGGTAGTCTGTTAAATACAAACTGTTTAAATGGATGGTATTTCATGAGAGGTTTTGAACCTAATTATACCAAATGTCATCGTTTTATTTATTAAAAGGATTTGTAAAATTGCTCAGTAAAAAAAAAGGTGAATTCCTGGATTCTTATCCTATTTAAACTATTCCCTTAATTTAAAATAATTTTTGTAAAGCAAATTGGATTGATACTACACTCACCTTATATTTATAATCAGTTTACATTATTTATGCATAATTTGGAATTGTGTGGGATTTACTCCTATATACCATTTTGTAAATTGTCGTGTTGAAACAGACGGTTATGGCAAATAATGTCAGTTAAATTAGAATGGAGATACTGCTATTCATTTTCAGTTGATACATCTAAATTGAATCATCTAAAGTTAAATATTTAACAAAATATGGTTCTTAAAATAGATGTCCTGGTATTTTAACATGTAACATATACAATAATTTTAGACTAATATGTCTATGCATTGATATTCAGAGAGGTTAATACACATGCAAAATTGTTGTAAATTTAAAATGCATGTTAAAACGTTTCAACCACTTTTTAAAAATATGTTCTAAGTTAAATGTTCACTTATCATTTGGGGAAATAATTCAGTTTGACTTCCATGGTAGTATTTTTAAGATTTGTGTCAGAGTTAATATACATATATGTCCCTATCTAGAAAATTATAGACACAGTACCTCCCAAATTAAAAAAAAAAAAAATCATTTTCTATTTACCTATTATCTCTCATCTATCAACTCTTCAACTTATAACATTTGCTCTCTATATTATTCTCTCCTCTAGTTTTAGGTTTAATATTACCATAAGTTCAAATTTTTTATAGTATAATTCCAAACACAGTTTTGGAAATACAGTTGTATATTTTCTGGAAATATACCGAATCAATAACATTAGGCGCTAGATGACAAATGAAATGTGATGCCGCAGTAAAATAGAGAATTATATCTCTGAAGTGTATAATTGGTATATAACCAAGAATTAAAAGAACCGATCATGAGCAAAAAATGTGGGCATTAATTCTATATCCAGATCACATCAAAGAAATCCATAAATATTGTAAAGAATGCTTAGGTCTTCAAATGTCTTGACTTAGTTCTAACTAGCTCTTTGAGTTTCTTTTTCCAAGGAAAAGTTAGATCCTAACATCACTCTGAAACTAATTCAAAGCAAATAAAATGCAATTTGTGCTCTTCTGAGTGCAGAAACACACTTTCTGGTTATTTTAATGAGAAACAAAATTCACTCTAGTTTATAAAATTTTCTACAGCTTGCCATATACACACACGTACAGTAAACAGTAAAGTCTAATGAGGATGGGATTAGGTTTGAGTCTTAGAGAGTTTAAGGAAATATCTATTTGCAGAATCTTTATATAGGTTTCCCTGACTATTCAAAAGTAGAATGTTCTTATGAAAACTTTTGTAAGCTAAATGGCATAAAACAATGAAACAATTCCCATTAGTTTATATGGAAAATTTTTGAGCATTCTCAAACCCCCCAAAATAACCTCTGTTAGGCATTTCTTGTACCTTAGGACATATCTCGCCAACAGATGCAGAAAACAAATTTGAGATAAAGCACAGATGCTCACCAACACAGTTCAAAGCTAGATCTGGCAGCTCCAGGCTAAGATGTTGAGTGTAGTTCCCAGGAAAGGAGCTTGGGGGCGCCACTAGTGCTGCTTGCCCTGCGTGCTGCCTCTATAATGTGCTTGCGGAACAGATGCCTTACACTTTCAGCATTCTTCATCTTTCTTTCTTTCTTTCTTTCTTTCTTTCTTTCTTTCTTTCTTTCTTTCTTTTCTCTCTCTTTCTTTCTCTCTCTCTCCCTCCATTTCTCTCTCTCTTTCTTTCTTTCCTTCCTTCCTTCCTTCCTTCTTTCTCTCTCTCTCTCTCCCTTTCTTTTCTTTTCTTTCTTTCTTTCTTTCTTTCTTTCTTTCTTTCTTTCTTTCTTTCTTTCTTTCTTTCCTTCCTTGTAAAATGCCCATCAGATTTCTTTCATTCAGTGAAATAAGTACAGTAGTCCTACACCCTTATCCATGGGTGATACATTTCAAGAACCCCAGTGGATACCTGAAACTGGGGATATTACCAAA
The DNA here is from genome assembly GCF_024362965.1 of Panthera pardus. Taxonomy (NCBI): domain Eukaryota; kingdom Metazoa; phylum Chordata; class Mammalia; order Carnivora; family Felidae; genus Panthera; species Panthera pardus. The sequence continues at coordinate 41,496,427 of NW_026526655.1, read as the reverse complement.
TTCTATATATATTATGTTTTTTCCTCTTCATACGTGCCCATGATAAAGTTTAATTTATAAATAAGGCACAGTAAGAGATTATTGACATAATAAAATAGAACAACTCTAATAATATACTGTAATAAAAATTATATGATTATGATCTCTGAAAATCTTATTGTACTGTACTCACCCTTCTTATGATGATGTGAGATGATGATAAAATGATGAGCTGAAGCGAGATGAATGTAGAGTCTGAATGAGGACCATCTATTTCTGAACTGTGGCTGACAGCGGATAACTGAAACTACAGAAAGAGAAACCACAGATAAAGGGGAATATTGTTCTAAGGTAGTTATTTTGTAAAACAAAGTAGTATAAGGCAAACTTTCTCAAAGTGGAAAATATCTATATTTATGGAGTTGTGTTCCTTGAAGAAAAAAAACACACAATCTCACCTAAAGTATTCATACACTTTAAGCCAACATTTGTATTATGGACGTGTTCAGTTCTCTAGCTGGTTCTTACTTTTAATTTGGCTTCTTTAAGAATGACTTCAATAAAGAAGTTTGTAAGATGTGTTTGAACAGACAGTACTTAACACCCCATTCATATGTCTTTTATCAGGACTGATCTATACTTGCTATTGACCAATATACATTAGATGTTTCTGGCACTCAGGTAACATTTCATGGACAGCTTGTTGTTACTCAAGCTTCCAGCTTAGGATTTAGTCTCTCATTCTTATACAGAGTTTACCCTTAGATATAATTACAAATCATGACTTCTGTTTTCATAAGAACAAGACATAACTACCCATTCCCCATCTTTCCTTTCTGATATTGGCAGTTTTTAATTTAAATCATAAGGTTATAGGCCATATTTTTGTAACTCGGGAAAATCTGTATCTCTTCACAAAATTTGGAAATACGTTAAAGAGAAAATCATAGCTTGTTATTACAACTGTTTTTGTTCAAGGCAGTCATAAAAATAAAAGTTAGATATTTTTGACTCATTTTTTATTATAGTCAACAAAATTAATCACAACTCTTCATATCCAAAATATTAGGCTGCTACCACTATACTGCCTTTAAGTGTATCTGAATTCAACTTATTGTGGATCTTAATAGAAATCACTTAAGGGGCACCTAGGGGCTCAGTTGGTTATGTCTGACTCTTGGCTTTGGCTCAGGTCATGATCTCACAGTTTGTGAGTTTAAGCTCCACATCAGGCTCCACACTGACAGCTCAGGGCCTGCTTGAGATTCTCTCTTTTTGCCCCTCCCTCACTTCCTCTCTCTCTCTCTCTCTCTCTCTCAATAAATAAATACTTGAAAAAAGATTAAAAATAAAAACAACTTTAACAAAAAGACTAGAAATCATTTAAGTCCATCAATGATCCATGTCAATAATCAGAAATCATGAAATAGTACTGTGTTCCTATCCCCATTTTTAAGCTCGTCTTTGAGAATGACTTAAACCATGGCTTTTCTTTTGTAAAATGATGTGTTTATTGATATTGAGCTTTCTACACTTTGAAAAGTTCTATTCTTTTTTACTTGGGTTTCAATATTAATTATTGGTTTGTTTAAAACAAAACAATACAGCTGTCTGACTGCTAAAAGCCTATAAGGAGGACATCAGAGCGGATATGGAAGTACAGGACCATAATCTCTTAGTTTATGATCTTTTTAAAAAAATTGTTTAATGTTCATTCATTTTTGAGAGACAGAGAGAGAGCGCGAGCTGGGGAGGGGCAGAGAGAGAGAGAAGGACACACAAAATCTGAAGCAGGTCCAGGCTCACGATTATGTGGGCCTTTCGCGCATGGGATTACAAATTTTTATATTCATTTGTACATTCAATGCTCTTAATTCTGATATGTCTTACTATTCAACCTTTAAATGCTTGAAAAATAATATGCTGTGAACGGTGGAGGATATAAAAGAAATAAAGCCATGATTCCTTGTGAAATTCACATGTTATTGGGGGAAAGTCACAGTTTTACATAAACAGGTATACTAGTACCTACATTTATTTATGCCAAAAAAAAAGAAAAATTAGATTAGTGAAAAATTATTCTATAGATTACTCATACATGTTCTGAAAAATAAAATTACATATTAGACTTTTAAAATTCTTTAACATTTATTTTTGAGAGAGAGATAAAGACAGAGCACAAACGGGAGAAACAGAGAGAGAGGGTGACACAGAATCTGAAGCAGGCTCCAGGCTCTGAGCTGTCAGCACAGAGCCTGACGTGGGGCCCAAACTCACGAGTCATGAGATCATGACCTGAGCCAAAGTCAGAAGCGCAACGGACTGACCCACCAAGGGCCCCAATGAACTGGATGATATGATGGAGACCTAACAAAAAAAAATCTTAGAATGCATATCCCTTAAATTTTCCTAAGCAAAACAATGTGGAATTTCAATAATATGTTAGAAGTTAGCCATGAAATAAAAGTGCGTATGCTACTTGCAAGGAACATTGAGTTTTTATCATTGTCAGTTAACTCTCAGTTTCCAAAGATGTTAATGAACTTCTCATGGTACCTAGCACATACCTCAAAGAACTTAAATGGTCATTATTGGGTCATAATTGTGATCATGATCAAGCTTACTAAAGTTGTTACTTTATAATATATTAGTTACGTGAAAGAATAAAAGTCAGAGTAGTACTTATTAACTCATTGACACATTTCCAAAGTGCCTAACCTACACTCAGGGAGTAGTTTACAAATGGTGAGCATCTGGATGGGTACCTATTAAGCTCCCTCAGGTGGATGCTTTCATGCTTAGTATTACTCAGAAACACTTTTAAAGGCATGACACCTGCTCCATAACAGTTTGCAAAACTGAAGACAAACACATTGATTGACATAATTTGTGTTATGATGAAGCACAAATAAATTAGGAAATCTGGCAATCTCAAATTAGAAAATAAAGGCATCATGGAAGAGCAGTCACATTTTTATATTACCATTTTTGTTTATACACACACGCGCGCACACACACACACACATCTGAACATTCCTTATTAAAATAAAGTCTTTCTACTTTTTGTATAGAAATTATTATACTGTTCATTACAGGGTAGGGAAATTGAATAAAGGAGGTGGGAGATATGGAAAACAGTATTTTCTGGTCTCTGGAGGTAATTTTTTCATCCAGATTTCACGTTTATTTGACAAAATGATGAACTTCATGCCTGTAATGTAATGAAATTATCCAATTTTCCTACCTAATGGTTATAATTCCTTACATGTCCATAGGTTCCTCGAAACAGCTATCAAAAGGCAAACATTAGGATATTCCTCAAATTTTCTCTTCCAATATAGTCATTTACCCAGTAGTGTATGTATTTACATTTTACATACATCACTCCAATGCAGAAAAGCATTTTCTTCTGCCTTTCCTCTCATCCAATTGATCTCCAAACGTAACTTCAATAACCCTGTTATTTATAATAAACAAATTATCTTTGTCTTCTTACAAAAGCCTTTAGTATCTGGCACTTGCAAACTAATCCAGCCTCATCACTGTGCCATTTGTCATTCCTACACTATTGCTTCTTGTGATTCCCGGAATTCACCCTTTTCTTACCTTTGAACATTACCATTCACTCTCGTTGGACAAGCTTAGTGTTATTTCCTTCTGTCAAACTCTTGGTTTTCCTTTAAAACATGTTACTTCCTTTTCTTTAAAGTCCTCTTTGAGGAAGAGATTGAAGAAGATGGCGGCGTAGGAGGACGCTGGGCTCACCACGCGTCCTGCTGATCACTTAGATTCCACCTACACCTGCCTAAATAACCCAGAAAACCGCCAGAGGATTAGCAGAAAGGAGTCTCCGGAGCCAAGGGCAGACGAGAGGCCCACGGAAGAGGGTAGGAAGGGCGGCGAGGCGGTGCTCGCTCCACGGACTGGCGGGAGGGAGCCGGGGCGGAGGGGCAGCCTGCCGGCCAAGCAGAGCCCCCGAGTCTGGCAGACAAAAGCGGAGGGGCCTGATGGACTGTGTTCCGACAGCAAGCGCGACTTAGCATCTGGGAGGTCATAAGTTAACAGCTCTGCTCAGAAAGCGGGAAGGCTGGAGGACAAAGGGAGGGAGAGCTGCTGAGCCCCCGGACGACAGAGCTCAGCTTGGCGGGGAACAAAGGCGCTCACCAGCGCCATCTCCCCCGCCCATCCCCCAGCCAAAATCCCAAAGGGAACCAGTTCCTGCCAGGGAACTTGCTCGCCCCGCGCAAACACCCAACTCTGTGCTTCTGCGGAGCCAAACCTCCGGCAGCGGATCTGACCCCCTCCCGCTGCCACAGGGCCCCTCCTGAAGTGGATCACCTAAGGAGAAGCGAGCTAAGCCTGCCCCTCCTGCCCCTGTGCACCTTGCCTACCCACCCCAGCTAATACGCCAGATCCCCAGCACCACAAGCCTGGCAGTGTGCAAGTAGCCCAGATGGGCCACGCCACCCCACAGTGAATCCCGCCCCTAGGAGAGGGGAAGAGAAGGCACACACCAGTCTGACTGTGGCCCCAGCGGTGGGCTGGGGGCAGACATCAGGACTGATTGCGGTCCCGCCCACCAACTCCAGTTATACACCACAGCACAGGGGAAGTGCCCTGCAGGTCCTCACCACTCCAGGGACTATCCAAAATGACCAAACGGAAGAATTCCCCTCAGAAGAATCTCCAGGAAATAACAACAGCTAATGAACTGATCAAAAAGGATTTAAATAATATAACAGAAAGTGAATTTAGAAGTAATAGTCATAAAATTAATCGCTGGGCTTGAAAACAGTATAGAGGACAACAGAGAATCTCTTGCCACAGAGATCAAGGGACTAAGGAACAGTCACGAGGAGCTGAAAAGCACTTTAAACGAAATGCAAAACAAAATGGAAATGACGACAGCTAGGGTTGAAGAGGCAGAGGAGAGAATAGGTGAACTAGAAGATAAAGTTATGGAAAAAGAGGAAACTGAGAGAAAGAGAGATAAAAAAAAATCCAGGAGTATGAGGGGAAAATTAGAGAACTAAGTGATACACTAAAAAGAAATAATATACGCATAATTGGTATCCCAGAGGAGGAAGAGAGAGGGAAAGGTGCTGAAGGGGTACTTGAAGAAATTATAGCTGAGAACTTCCCTGAACTGGGGAAGGAAAAAGGCATTGAAATCCAAGAGGCACAGAGAACTCCCTTCAGACGTAACTTGAATCCATCTTCTGCACGACATATCATAGTGAAACTGGCAAAATACAAGGATAAAGAGAAAATTCTGAAAGCAGCAAGGGATAAACGTGCCCTCACATATAAAGGGAGACCTATAAGACTCATGACTGATCTCTCTTTTGAAACTTGGCAGGCCAGAAAGGATTGGCACGATATCTTCAGTGTGCTAAACAGGAAAAATATGCAACCAAGAATCTTTTACCAGCAAGTCTGTCATTTAGAATAGAAGGAGAGTTAAAGGTCTTCCCAAACAAACAAAAACTGAAGGAATTCGTCACCACTAAACCAGCCCTACAAGAGATCCTAAGGGGGATCCTGTGAGACAAAGTACCAGAGACATCACTACAAGCATAAAACATACAGACATCACAATGACTCTAAACCCATATCTTTCTATAATAACACTGAATGTAAATGGATTAAATGCGCCAACCAAAAGACATAGGGTATCAGAATGGATAAAAAAGCAAGACCCATCTATTTGCTGTCTACAAGAGACTCATTTTATTTTATTTTATTATTTTTTTTTAATTTTTTTTTTCAACTTTTTTTTTTATTTATTTTTGGGACAGAGAGAGACAGAGCATGAACGGGGGAGGGGCAGAGAGAGAGGGAGACACAGAATCGGAAACAGGCTCCAGGCTCCGAGCCATCAGCCCAGAGCCTGACGCGGGGCTCGAACTCACGGACCGCGAGATCGTGACCTGGCTGAAGTCGGACGCTTAACCGACTGCGCCACCCAGGCGCCCCAAGAGACTCATTTTAGATCTGAGGACACCTTTAGATTGAGAGTGAGGGGATGGAGAACTATTTATCATGCTACAGGAAGCCAAAAGAAAGCTGGAGTAGCCATACTTATATCAGACAAACTAGACTTTAAATTAAAGGCTGTAACAAGAGATGAAGAAGGGCATTATATAATAATTACAGGGTCTATCCATCAGGAAGAGCTAACAATTATAAATGTCTATGCGCCAAATACCGGAGCCCCCAGATATATAAAACAATTACTCACAAACATAAGCAACCTTATTGATAAGAATGTGGTAATTGCAGGGGACTTTAACACTCCACTTACAGAAATGAATAGATCATCTAGACACACGGTCAATAAAGAAACAAGGGCCCTGAATGATACATTGGATCAGATGGACTTGACAGATATATTTAGAACTCTGCATCCCAAAGCAACAGAATATACTTTCTTCTCGAGGGCACATGGAACATTCTCCAAGATAGATCATATACTGGGTCACAAAACAGCCCTCCATAAGTTTACAAGAATTGAAATTTTACCATGCATACTTTCAGACCACAATGCTATGAAGCTTGAAATCAACCACAGGAAAAAGTCTGGAAAACCTCCAAAAGCATGGGGGTTAAAGAACACCCTACTAACGAATGAGTGGGTCAACCAGAAAATTAGAGAAGAAATTAAAAAATATATGGAAACAAACGAAAATGAAAATACAACAATCCAAACGCTTTGGGACGCAGCGAAGGCAGTCCTGAGAGGAAAATACATTGCAATCCAGGCCTATCTCAAGAAACAAGAAAAATCCCAAATACAAAATCTAACAGCACACCTAAAGGAAATAGAAGCAGAACAGCAAAGGCAGCCTAAACCCAGCAGAAGAAGAGAAATAATAAAGATCAGAGCAGAAATAAACAATATAGAATCTAAAAAAACTGTAGAGCAGATCAACGAAACCAAGAGTTGGTTTTTTGAAAAAATAAACAAAATTGACAAACCTCTAGCCAGGCTTCTCAAAAAGAAAAGGGAGATGACCCAAATAGATAAAATCATGAATGAAAATGGAATGATTACAACCAATCCCTCAGAGATACAAACAATTATCAGGGAATACTATGAAAAATTATATGCCAGCAAATTGGACAACCTGGAAGAAATGGACAAATTTCTAAACACCCACACTCTTCCAAAACTCAATCAGGAGGAAATAGAAAGCTTGAACAGACCCATAACCAGCGAAGAAATTGAATCGGTTATCAAAAATCTCCCAACAAATAAGAGTCCAGGACCAGATGGCTTCCCAGGGGAGTTCTACCAGACATTTAAAGCAGAGATAATACCTATCCTTCTCAAGCTATTCCAAGAAATAGAAAGGGAAGGAAAACTTCCAGACTCATTCTATGAAGCCAGTATTACTTTGATTCCTAAACCAGACAGAGACCCAGTAAAAAAAGAGAACTACAGGCCAATATCCCTGATGAATATGGATGCAAAAATTCTTAATAAGATACTAGCAAATCGAATTCAACAGCATATAAAAAGAATTATTCACCATGATCAAGTGGGATTCATTCCTGGGATGCAGGGCTGGTTCAACATTCGCAAAATCGATCAACGTGATACATCACATTAACAAAAAAAAAGAGAAGAACCATATGATCCTGTCAATCGATGCAGAAAAGGCCTTTGACAAAATCCAGCACCCTTTCTTAATAAAAACCCTTGAGAAAGTCGGGATAGAAGGAACATACTTACACATCATAAAAGCCATTTATGAAAAGCCCACAGCTAACATCATCCTCAACGGGGAAAAACTGAGAGCTTTTTCCCTGAGATCAGGAACACGACAGGGATGCCCACTCTCACCGCTGTTGTTTAACACAGTGCTGGAAGTTCTAGCATCAGCAATCAGACAACAAAAGGAAATCAAAGGCATCAAAATTGGCAAAGATGAAGTCAAGCTTTCGCTTTTTGCAGATGACATGATTTTATACATGGAAAATCCGATAGACTCCACCAAAAAGTCTGCTAGAACTGATACATGAATTCAGCAAAGTTGCAGGATACAAAATCAATGTGCAGAAATCAGTTGCATTCTTATACACTAACAATGAAGCAACAGAAAGACAAAGAAAGAAACTGATCCCATTCACAATTGCACCAAGAAGCATAAAATACCTAGGAATAAATCTAACCAAAGATGTAAAAGATCTGTATGCTGAAAACTATAGAAAGCTTATGAAGGTAATTGAAGAAGATATAAAGAAATGGAAAGACATTCCCTGCTCATAGATTGGAAGAATAAATATTGTCAAAATGTCAATACTACCCAAAGCTATCTACACATTCAATGCAATCCCAATCAAAATTGCACCAGCATTCTTCTCGAAACTAGAACAAGCAATCCTAAAATTCATATGGAAACACAAAAGGCCCCGAATAGCCAAAGTAATTTTGAAGAAGAAGACCAAAGCAGGAGGCATCACAATCCCAGACTTTAGCCTCTACTACAAAGCTGTCATCATCAAGACAGCATGGTATTGGCACAAAAACAGACACATAGACCAATGGAATAGAATAGAAACCCCAGAATTAGACCCACAAACGTATGGCCAACTCATCTTTGACAAAGCAGGAAAGAACATCCAATGGAAAAAAGACAGTCTCTTTAACAAATGGTGCTGGGAGAACTGGACAGCAACATGCAGAAGGTTGAAACTAGACCACTTTCTCACACCATTCACAAAAATAAACTCAAAATGGATAAAGGACCTGAATGTGAGACAGGAAACCATCAAAACCTGAGAGGAGAAAGCAGGAAAAGACCTCTCTGACCTCAGCCGTAGCAATCTCTTACTCGGCACATCCCCAAAGGCAAGGGAATTAAAAGCAAAAGTGAATTACTGGGACCTTATGAAGATAAAAAGCTTCTGCACAGCAAAGGAAACAACCAACAAAACTAAAAGGCAACCAACGGAATGGGAAAAGATATTTGCAAATGACACATCGGACAAAGGGCTAGTATCCAAAATCTATAAAGAGCTCACCAAACTCCACACCCGAAAAACAAATAACCCAGTGAAGAAATGGGCAGAAAACATGAACAGACACTTCTCTAAAGAAGACATCCGGATGGCCAACAGGCACATGAAAAGATGTTCAACGTCGCTCCTTATCAGGGAAATACAAATCAAAACCACACTCAGATACCACCTCAAGCCAGTCAGAGTGGCCAAAATGAAGAAATCAGGAGACTATAGATGCTGGAGAGGATGTGGAGAAACAGGAACCCTCTTGCACTGTTGGTGGGAATGCAAATTGGTGCAGCCGCTCTGGAAAGCAGTGTGGAGGTTCCTCAGAAAATTAAAAATAGACCTACCCTATGACCCAGCAATAGCACTGCTAGGAATTTATCCAAGGGATACAGGAGTACTGATGCATAGGGGCACTTGTACCCCAATGTTTATAGCGGCACTCTCAACAATAGCCAAATTATGGAAAGAGCCTAAATGTCCATCAACTGATGAATGGATAAAGAAATTGTGGTTTATATACACATGGAATACTACGTGGCAATGAGAAAGAATGAAATATGGCCTTTTGTAGCAATGTGGATGGGTCTGGAGAGTGTGATGCTAAGTGAAATAAGCCATACAGAGAAAGACAGATACCATATGGTTTCACTCTTATGTGGATCCTGAGAAACTTAACAGAAACCCATGGGGGAAGGGAAGGAAAAAAAAAAAAAAGAGGTTAGAGTGGGAGAGAGCCAAAACATAAGAGACTCTTAAAAACCGCGAACAAACTGAGGGTTGATGGGGGGTGGGAGGGAGGGCAGGGTGGGTGATGGGTATTAAGGAGGGCACCTTTTGAGATGAGCACTGGGTGTTGTATGGAAACCAATCTGACAATAAATTTCATATATTAAATAAATAAATAAATAAATAAATAAATAAATAAAGTTCTTTGATACCTTCAAGTTTAGTTTATTGTACATTGTCTATGCTCTCCCAGTACTTGCATTATTTAATATGGATACATTATTCTAAATACCAATTATTTTCCTGCATATTATCTTCTTTATTATCTTGTGTGTTCCTTGAAGCAGGTTAAATGTCTTGTTTATTCTTAAGACACTCAATTCCTTGCATTTTCATAGGTTTTAATTAAATAGTCATCTGAATAAGGGATATTGTGAATTAAAAGTAGAAGACTCAACCTCAGGGTAGAAATGGACAAACCAAATAGGATAGTTGCATTTGTTGTAAGCCACTGTTCTACTGCTAAGCCACTCGTACATGGTTTAAAATTTTATTATGCTAGCACAATACTTGAAGATACCAACTTCCTATATTGGTCTGAGTGGGCCACACTATTTTTACAGATATACCATATAAATCCCAAATAATATTTCTTGCTCAAAAGTTAGATGTGGGTCCACTGGGGTTCTTCTCTCTCTGTGACTCAGGGTCTAGTTTTCCTCCATTCTGATGCGGTCAACTCAGTATTTGAATTCCGATTTCAGTTGCAGGATTATTATCTAATTTTATAAATGGAAAAAGACTGAGAGATTTTATAGATTGCTTTTGAACACTCATTAGTAAGTGGGAACCCAAGCAGTTCAGCTTCAATTCTGGTGTTTAACCACTACATTACACTGCCGACCAAGATAACATGTATTAAAGACGTCTATTTCCTGGCACATGGCAGGCCCTCAATACCTCTCACTTCTTCCCATTTTTATGTGCCAGATTGAAAGCCATTTGAATATAAGTATGTGTTTTTTTTCTTACTAGTCTTTTTCTTTTCAGTCCTTAGCACAGGAACTGTCAAGTAGTAGGCAAAGATTTTTTTTTAATATGAAATTTATTGTCAAATTGTTTTCCATACAAAACCCAGGGCTCATCCCAACAGGTGCCCTCCCCAATTCCTCCCCCATCAACCCTCAGCTTATTCCCAGTTTTTAAGTCTCTTATGGTTCGGCTCCCTCCCTCTCTAACTTTTTTTTCCCCTTCCCCTCCCCCATGGTCTTCTGTTAAGTTTCTCAGGATCCACATAAGAGTGAAAACATATGGTATCTGTCTTTCCCTGTGTGATTTATTTCACTTAGCATAAAACTCTCCAGTTCCATCCATGTTGCTACAAAAGGCCATATTTCATTCTTTCTCATTGCCAAGTAGTATTCCATTGTATATATAAATCACAACTTCTTTATCCATTCATCAGTTGATGGACATTTAGGCTCTTTCCATAATTTGGCTATTGTTGAGAGTGCTGCTATAAACATTGGGGTACAAGTGCCCCTATGCATCAGCACTCCTGTATCCCTTGGGTAAATTCCTAGCAGTGCTATTTGGATTCAGATTAATTTGGTTCATGATATTATCAGGGGAGAGCTATGGGATGCCAAATAAATGGGAGAGGTATAGTTTTTTGTTGTTTTTTTTTTTTACTTTCTTATGCATATATTTTCTGAAACGTTAAAATACACTTTAATACTATTAATTGATAGTGAAATGGATTTGGCATTGAATATTTAATTCCAAACAATTATATTATATTTCTAAACATAATGAATTTATTCAGTTTTAAACTGTTATGAATTTTTGTGACTTGTATAGGAGTCTCAGAGGTGAAGCATAAAATTTTAATGGGGGGAGACATAAAACATATCTAGAGTTTCCTACTGAGGATTCAAAGAACATTGTAATTAGAGAAAAAACACTTTTAGAAGGCTGAGAATTAAGTTTACATGCATACGTGCATGTACATGCACACACACACACACACACACACACACACACTCACACACTCCCACTGCTTAAGTGTAATTTAAAATGGCTTAGTTCTGTTCAAAATTGATGGCCTCAGAAATGCCAACCAATTCTGCAGACAAGAAATGTCTGGGCACTATATTTAATAATCTGAAGTTATAATTATATAAACCTGGCCCAGTCTGTGAAACATTGTAGAAAAGACAGTGTTTCCAATTAGATTTTTTATTGTTATATTTGTCTCTCCATGGTTGCTTAGATTCAGTGAATATGTAAACAGATTAAAATTTAAAACCTTGGGCTTTAAAGTTATGTCTTAAATGTCAGACTTTTTTTCCTTTCTGGAAACATGGCAAAACTAGTAAATTCATGATATGGCTATTGTGTAGGTTAATGAAATACCATACAGGTCACAGAACATATTCCTGATATATATTTATTAGTAATTAGTAATTATTTTTATTCTTATATGATAATAAATTATTTCTAGCACCAACTATTATTTGGGTAATTTTAAGATTTTTATTTAATATTTTGCTTATAAACACAATCTAGTCTATCTTTGCTCTTAAAAGAAGCAATGAAACAAAAATGATGTTTCTTCTTCCAGAATTCTCACCAATCCTGTGTTCTCAAAGAACTGCCTATTACTTTCAGCCTTATTCCTATTGACTGGCTACTTAACTAGCAGGTTAATTAGAAGAGAAAAGTGGAGGAAAAGACGTGGTATTAAAATAAGAAAATGAAAAAAAAATTAAATGAGAAAATAGACTTGAGAAATCTTGAAAGCACTTAGCATTAGCATTTGCTTGATTTTTTTCATCTTGTGGAAAATATTAAATGTTTCTTTTGAGATATCATAATGTTTTGTGAAAGATTACATATTCCTACAAATATATAAAGAAATATAGATATTTTCAGAATTTCTATGAAACTATATTCTTAATATGGATGCTATTTCATTAATAGATTTTTAAGTAAATCGACCCTATCTTCAACTCCCACATTTAGGTCATTTGTATAGTACATTCATGTGAGCTATACACAGTGAATCATAATTTATTTTTCAGACAAAAAATTATTGGAAAATAATTAAAACTAGAAATAATAATGAGAACATACATCCTAATTTTGAAAACAGTTATGATGTAAAATGTAATTAATTATGTTCAAATTATTGATACATTAATTACAGATATTTGTTTTTTACAACTAATAAAGATGAGAATGTATCTTCATGCCATTGAGTTTACATGAACAAGAAGACTTACAATTCTTGAAGACATTGTCAGGGATTTAACATGTGCACTTACAACAGAAATAGGAAGAGGTATTGAACCTGAAATTCACATTGAATTCTATTTTCACTATTTTTATTTTCTATTTTTCAATGTGAATTTCAGGGCTGTACAGTAAAACATTGTCTTATAATTTACTTAAGTGGTGCCTAACCATAGGTTATCAGCTATACAGTTTCCTGTGAGGATACAATGGAGAAAAGACAACAATTTTTTCAAGTGAAAAGACTTTTGTCATGGGGAAAGAAAAGTTACCGAATTATAGGCAAAATATTATTACTTCATATTGAAGAATACATAATTTTCAAACTGATTATTATTGCAAGAAGAAAGAGAATATAATCCATACTTTTTGAAATCACTATTAAATTCTGACTTCACACAAATATATAGAAAAATAATAACGATGTGAACTATTCAGTACAAATGAACTTAATTTGCCCTATGTGAAGTTTATTTACAGGGATGTAGTTCTATTAGTTCATATATAGAAGGATACATTTAGAATAGTCATTGGAACTTTAAGACCTGGGAACCACTAGCATTACCTCCTTTCAGTACGTTCATTTTACAAACTTTCTAGGCCTCATTGAAAAATGAATTACTTTCGGATGAATTTTGACATCTAAGAACCTGGCTCCTTGATTGGAAAGAATGCTAAAATTTCACTAGTGTAAAGGAAAAAAAAAAATTGCTTCAACTTGGTATTTCACAAGGGAGGTGGGGTATTCTTAAGTCGATTGACAAGTTGGCTTTTTGCAAAATTTGGCTCCAATAAGATCTTGGAGACCTAGTGCTCTTTGTGCCTCCCTCCCCCCCAAAAAATGGAATTAATATCCTAGGTCAGTTTTATAATCAGAGTGAAGAAATCATATCTTTGACTTCAGACTATGAAAGATTATTTCATTTTGCTTGATACCTGTTTGAGAGACGTAATAATAACAATGACACAAAAGGGATCCACTCAACCATTAAAAGAACAATGAACACAGCAACGAGGTAAAGACAGCTTTACGTATAGAGAATAATTTATTGGTTTTCAAGGTTGAGATCTGAGCCAGCAACCAAAACACTAGAGGCTAGCTAGGGGCAGCAGGTGTGATTTAATACCCACCTGTCTGAACACACATAAGAGAATAGTCACACAATTACAGGATATGGCATCTCTTATGACTCAGACTTTGCAGAATCCATTTGTACAGCACTGCCTGAATTTCTCTTTCTCGTTAAAAAATGTTCTGTTTGTCTCTGTCATAAAGAACAAGTAAATATAGAGAAGAGATTAAGGAAATCAGACATAATTTAACCTCTGATGGCACGATTTTTGATATCCCCAATTTTGTTCAAACCAATTATGCTTTTGTTAGAACAAGCCTGGAGGAGTGATTGTGAAGAAGAAAAAAAAATCCTAATAAATAAGTAGCAAATTTGTCACTAAAAACTTGTCCCACTTATTCAATAGTATATTGGAAATATTTCAAAGTTCAATCTGTTGTAAATTAATTAGCTAATTAATTAAACACAAGTCTGCGTGTATCCATGCAGAGCAACATAGTGGGGGAATTCAGGTAAATTAAATCTATATTTTGGTCAAAAATTTAGTAATTTTATCTAACCAGATTACTGAGTTTATACAATTCCTGTATTGAACAGTTCAGCTCTTTATTTATTTTTTTTAAGGAGGAAATATAGTCAAGCAGTTAGGGACCTGACTGTGATCAAAAACATATTCAAATCATAAAAAAAGGTTGAAGATATAAAATAATACCAGGCCAATATGCAAATTTGTAAAGGAATTTCTTGGAAGCAGAAAATTGAATGAATAGTAAATATGTAAGAAAAATGTGTTCATAACTTAGACTTTTGGTTATCTGAATTGTATAAAGTTAGGCAAAAATGATACAATGTTGGCAGAATCTTTAACCCCATTCACATACTTTCTTAGAGGGGTATAAATATTTTCATAAATTTTCCAGTGAAAAATATATAATCCCAACTAATTAGATAATAATTAGATTCAGTTTCTATAAATGATAATGAAACTCATCTTGAAATCCAGCTGTCTCAGAAGTTCCTGAGTATTTAACATGAGGGATTTACTCTATGTAATATTTATTATGAGTTCTATTGATAATAATGAATGTCTTACTTCAGGATGCCATAAGAAAACGCCTTAGATTAGATGGCTTAGAAAACAGAAATTTATTTCTCCCAGTTCTGGAAGTTGGACGTGTAAGATCAGGGAGCCAGCATGGAAGGAAGGGTTCTGGTGACAGCTCTACTCCTGGCTTGCACACAACAGGGAGAGAGGAAGAAAGTCCTCTGGAATTTCTCACAAGGGCCCTAATCCCATCTTCAGGGCCTCACCATCATGATCCCATGTGATCCTAATTACCTCCCAAAAGCTCTGCCTCCAAATGCTATCATGTTGGGGGAGAATAAGTCTTTCAATATGTAAATTTGGGGGGACACAAACATCCAGTCCATGATATAATTACACCCCTTGAGTAAATGGAAATTGAAAAAGGAGCTACATATCTAATATCTTTGCCTATGTTACAATAAGAAGCATTAAAATAACTCACTAATGCATGTGTAGTATTTTGCTCTACAGCTGATCTCTAATGAAGGACAGTTCTGGCGAGTGCAAGGATGGGTGGGATTTCCTCAAAGGAAGATGTGTCATTTTGTTGGCTCCATTAGAAAACTGTGAATTTTAAGAAGCAAATTGACTCCATAGAACAACATATTAGAAATATTTGCTGTTATAAAAATAACTTCCCAGTATTAAAACCATCTTTTCCTTAGTGGGGAATAGAAGCATGCCCTTATTGGTATTAATGACATTTTCTTCAGTTAAAAAATAATTTCATCAGCAAATCCAATGAGCACGTAACTTAAGACCGGATTAATCCATGATTGGGAAGGAGATAATTCCAGTTTTGTTTTGGCTAGAAAAATTATAAGCCTATTATATAATTAGTATTCTATTAACAGCAATTTAGACTTACATTCTGACCATTAGAAAGATATCTGATTTAAAAATTCATGTAACACATGCCTTAACCTTAGACAGCACTGTCCAATGCTGGTCTAAAACAATGGAAATATTTCTTTCTATCTATCTATCTATCTATCTATCTATCTATCTATCATCTATCTAGATATGGTTTAAAATTTTCTAAATGCCACATTTGTATTTATTTTTAAAGGTGTTTTTATTTATTTTGAGAGAGCGTACGTGCATGCATGAGTGTGGGAAGAGCAGAGAGAGAGGGAGAGAGAGAATCCCAAGCAGGTGGCTCTGTGCTGTCAGTGTAGAGCCCAGCACAGAGCTCGAACCTACGAACCATGAGATCATGACCTGAGCAGAAATCAAGAGTCGGATGCTTACCTGACTGAGCCACCCAGGTGGCCCTAAATATCACACCTTTAAAAGGCAAGAAAGGAGTGGAATTTTAATAACCAATTTAATAATAATTTTAATATATTTTAATAATTTAATATTTTATTTAGACCAGTATTTCTAAAATATGACTTCAGCATATAATAATCTCAGGTTGCTAAGATTTTTTCATACTCTTCAAAATACGGTGTCTATTTTACATTTATAACACATTTCAATCCCAGCCACATTTGAAATACATAATAGCCACATTTGATTAGTGGCTACTATGTTGGATAATACTTCTCTGCACTATCCAATTAAAGAAAAGAAATGCATACACTTGCATGCATACATACACATTCACAGAGATTACAGCCTGAAGTGAGAATATGCAAATCTAATAACTAAGGTAAGGACAGCATCTTCCTCAGATTTAATGATACACAATAAATGTTACAAAATTGAATTTACATGGAAAAATGAGGAAAACACAAGTTCTGAAGAAAATGTAGAATTTCAGAGTATCACCACCACACCCTTGGATACCATGGTTATGTTATTTTGTGCAACTACCTAGCGGTCTCTACTAATACATCCTAAAATTTGTACAAAATGCTGTTACTGCCCATTGTAAGGAGTGAGATAATCCAAGAACCTCACTTACCAGGCTCAGGGAGTTGAGCTTGGGAGAGAATTGTGTTGTAGTTATACTAACAGCAGTGATATGGATGCCTCTAAAGGCTGAACATACTCAAAATCTATCAGGCAGGGCAAAGCATTAGAAAATTATGGTTAGTTTGTATAAAACAGTGGGATTTGTCAGGTGAAGACTGGGCAAAGAGTGAATAAATTAAGTATATTCACCCTATCTTTTTTGCGATAAAAAAAGTTACATTGTGCCTCATTGCATAATTCCTTGTATAATGGTAATAATATTCTATGATAGTGATGGTGATGGTAAGTGGTGAAATATAAAGGAATGCAGTGTTTTGAATATTTTAACTTTGAGCTTTTTCCTTCAAAACCTCTGTAACTCTAAATTTCGTACTTTTTAAATTATTTACCATATTTGTCCTATTTCTTTTATGTGTGGCTAATTCTTCACAACTAATATAGATAACCCTTGGACTGGTTTTCCAGCTCCTAACAATTACTGCATCTTTTAGACCACCCCCTAATACAGAAGCCATATACTGTGCAATTCTCATGACTGGCTATTGGTGATTAACTCAGAGGTGGGCATTTTATCCAAATGGACCAATCAAATTTTATGTCAAAGTTAAAAAAATTTAATATTTGCCACTGGCAAACATAGAAATTAAATATCACTGGACCTGAACTTTATTTCTGCAGATTCTGGAGAGAAGGCCCATGAATTTCTACTGATGAGTTCCCTTGGAGGGAACTGGTTTTACCACACTCTTAGCTATAACAATTCAGCTATTTCTTGTAATATGCTAGATACCTCAGAATCCTTCCAATAATTTGTTCATCAATCTAACTAGCCAGAATAAGTTTCTGTTATGTTCACCAAAAATAACTTTAACTAACTCATAACAAATTAAGGCCAGTTGTATCGGTCAGAGTTCCACTGTTCTTTGAAGCCAGATGCTTCAGGATGGTGGACAGCATCAGGATTATTAGAAATAGAACAAGAGCTACAGGAAACAAATGTATTATGGATTAGCTATTGGGTTTATGTGGACAAAAGGCAATGCGCCGCCTCCTCGATTATAAGATAGGAAACTTTTTAACAGTAAGGATAAAGCAAATCACCTTGAGCACTATGAGCACTGAGGGGTAAGCTAAAGAGACAACAAATATTGGAGGTAAATTGGAGTTTAGTGGACTGAGCTGTGCCCCCCCACCCCAAGTTCATATGTTGAAGCTTTAATTCTCAATGTGACTACATTTGGAGATAGAGTATTTAGGAGATAATTAAGGTTAAATGAAATCATATAGGGGGGTCTTAATCTGATAGGATTGATGACCTCAAATGAATAGGAAAAGACTGAGAGAGAGAGAGAGAGAGAGAGACCTTCCTCTCTCCACTCATCAGCACCAGAGAAAAGCCATGTAAACAAACAGCAAAAGACAGTCAACTACAAGACAGAAAAAGAGCTCTCATTAGAATTGAACCATGCTGACATCTTGATCTCTGACTTCCATTTCCAGAACTACGTGAAAACAAATTTATTCTTTTAAGCCACCTGGTTAATGGTATTTTGTTGTGACAACCCAAGTAGACTAAGACATGGAGTAAGTTCCAAATTTCTAGTGTAAGAAAGTGTCAAACCCCTGACTGAGCAGAGCTTCATTTAATTTGAGAAACATATAATGGAAGATGGATAAAGACTTTCCCTCATTACAGGTGACCATTTAGGGCAAATGATATGTCCCAATAAAGAAAAATCGTGCAATATTTTATCACTGCATATACCTGAGTTCCACCAATAATCAAAATTACTGTGTACTCCTTTTCCTCCTTTTATGGTAGGATAAATGTCTCTTTCAAATATTTATTTTGGGGAGAGCACAAGTTGGGGACAGAGGATCCGAAGGGGGCTCTGCACTGACAGGCTGATAGCAGCAAGCCGGGTGCAGGGCTCAAACTCACAAATCTTGAGATCATGATCTGAGCCAAAATTGGACGCTCAACCGACTGAGCCACCCAGGAACCTCAATGCCTCCTTTAATATATAAATCACAAGAAGCATGCTGACACCTAACATTCCATAGACTCCATTGGTGTCTATTTTGGTACTGGCTTATCTTTGGCTCCAAGGTACAGATGCAATTAAGGTGCTAACCATTTGTCTGTAAAAGTTTGCCTTGCTGCTTTCTAAAATTCTTTTTCACAGACTATCATCCCAATAACCAGAAGATAATAAGGATAGTCTTGACCCTGAATGACAAAATGTACTCTAAGCTCACTCCATGATAAATTATATATAATTACAAAAATTTTAAATAACAGCAATACTCATGATAAATGATGGAATTGCTTCTTTAACAGCAGAATAGAGGAAAGGGGAAGAAAAAAACAACAGTGATGTGGACTGAGGATAGGTTAGGAAGATTTATAGTGGGCATGCTTTGGTAAGAATCAATAATTGTCATTTTTAAACACACACACACAATTTTATGTCAGGATAACAATATATCTAAGTAAATAATATGTCATTGAAATATTTAATTGCTATCTAGCAATGCTTGTTACATACCATTTCCATTGTCTTGTTCATAAAACAAGTCTCAGATGTCTCTCATTACAACCCTTTTTCTTACTTTACTTACATTTCCAAAGTCCACCTAACTCACATTTCAAAAAAATTCTAACCTGGGTGATATGCCAAGAGTCGGTACCTGTCATGATCAGTAAAGATAGAATATTGCTTAAGTCAATGTCAATTTTTATGATGAGAGAAAATAAAATCTAGATGGAAGGGACAGAATTAATGGGCCCATGAAAATTACTTACAAAGGAAATAAATCCACTAAGAGATGTTAAATACATATTTTTAAAGACTATCTGAGATATGGAACTTTTGAAGGCAAGTATAAAGAAAAATAATCAAGATGCAGAATGAAGTCCCCTGTAAGTTATGAACGTAAAGGGATGGAAGTATAATTAATAGACTACTGCATGTGTACCTACAATTTATTTTTATACTAGATTTATTTTATTTCATAAAAAGATGAATTCAACTATAATCAGTTACTCCAAGCCCATAGCAGAGATGTATGTCTCTTCTGGAATTTTATTTCTTTCATTACTATGTGAATATGAATTTTATTTTTAGAATTTGCAGCTTGTCGCCTTTTAAAATTATATAACTGAAGACACCACCGTGTATTATATCACCTAGAAGCAAATGTCAGATATGAAGTGTGTTTTTTGTAGTGTTTAATTGCAAAGCTGAGACAGATAATACCTTTCTGTACTACAATGAAATACTGCATCGAATTTCGTTCTAGAAAAATATCAGCAAAGATTTTAAATATTTTCAATGTTTATAATTTAAATTTTAAATGTTTATAATTTAAAATAGCAATTACTGATACAATTGAACTCAATTATTTTAACACTACCTTTAATATTTGATTTTTTAAGATAAATCAGCCATCAATTTGCTTTTTAATATTATTAACAATATGTTAGTATCCAATCCTACAGATGAATACAAATAAACGCATCCATTTGGAAAGCACCTTGTGATCACTAAAATTGAAAAATAGGAAGTAACTTCTATATCTAATCAAATATTACATTTGTTTTTAGGATTTCATTGTTCTGAATAGTTTTTTGGCATTGAGAACAAACACTTCAACAAGTGTTTGCTCATTATTACTAAAACTTACAGTCGTGGTCAGTTGTGGAGTTATTACCTCAGAGTTTGGTGCCAGGCCAGTCATCTAGAGTTATTCAAACTTAAATCCGGAACTGATAACTTGCCTGAATCTACTTTCCTCTTTTTAGTTAGGAAAAATTTGTGGACTTTACTTTTACCAGCACTATCTGAGGAAGAAATAATGATAGAGGTAAAATTACACTGAGTCTTAAGGCATGAGTAACAGGTAGGCGAAAATAGAAAGGAAAACATAAGAGAGGCAGGTGCAGAAGCAGAAGAAAAGACAAAAAAACAGGAATATCCCACGGGGCATTCAGGACAACAGTGAGCAGCAGCCTGGACCAGCATGAGGTGCACATAATATTGAATGGAGAGATCTTGAAATAGTAGGCAAGCAACACTTACTTTTATGGGCACTGTGGAATTATTTAAAATTGGGGCATAGAGATAAGGAAAATAAAAAGTTTCACTTTATTTGTTTTTTAAATTGTGGTTTTACCTTAGGTATTATTCCTACTTAGATCGCTGCTCTCCCCAATTTCTTCTGCCAACATCTGCATGGACTGGAAGAAGAAATTGATAGTGCAGAGATTAATTTAAAAGCTATGTCCCCAGTCCCACTCTGAGGGAATGAAGAGCAAAACAACAGAAATTGTTACAGATAATGTGGGGAGGAGGAAGACTGCAGGAGTGAGAGAATTGGGACATCTTAATAGAAATGACCTCATAAAGATAGAATAGTAGTAAGTAGTTAAGAGAAATGCAAACTTCGTGCTCGCTTCGGCAGCACATATACTAAAAAAAGAGAAATGCAAACTTCACTATAAAGATGGAAAGGGAATGAGGAACATACTCGTCAAAGACGGAAAGAGGTGTTTAGTTTAAAAAGTGTCAACATAAGTTGTCCAAAATGGAACTTGGATTGTACTTAGATGTAACACGTCAGTGACTACTTTGAATTAAAATACTTGGCCTAAAAATGCAACAAGGTTTGTGTGGGAAGGGATTGGTTGGGCAGGAGATCTTATCACTGAAAATAATGAGTGAGAATTTTCCTATGGCAAGAGTCAGAGGCTAGAACCACAGTAAAGTATAATATCCAGCCATACACTATTCTGTTTTGTGTTACAGTATTAGCACTGTAACACTGCTCTGTACTCTCAAAATAACTAACACACATCTTGGAAACAGTGCACTCCTCAGGGAGGTTCTCAACCTTGTGAAATGGTATTTAAAGGGAAAGGGGTGATACAATAAAAAAGAGCCAAGATTAAAGATTCCATAGAAGCAAGAAGTCCTAATCTGACATGATCTGAACATATAAGACCATCAGCCATCCTTAGAGACCCTGGGAGATGGGTATGGGTTCAAAGACCTTAATTTAAATAAAAATGTGTCAGCTGATCCCAGTACTTCAGAGGATACTACCAACAACACTTGACCTTGAGGTTAGAGGGAAACCTTAGTCCCAGACAGGAGAAAATTGCTAAGAAAAAGATAACACGTTGCGACTGATACAAAATGCTCACAGGAAAGTCAAGGACAAATTGCTTAAACAAATTCCATAGGAGTGAAAATGAAGAAAGGAGACAGATGTCCCACAAGCCTGAGGTTTCAGGAAAGAAATGTGGTCAAGAGAAGCAACACAAAGGAGACCCAACATTCTGAGATGGAAGCACAGGATGGTGAAAGAGTAAGGAGGCAAATCTCTAGATCTATTTTGTAATAAAGGCTGAACAAATCCCTCCTTCCCTCACTGGGTTAGTAAATACTTATATATTGAATTAAAGGCTTGATTGATTTAAAACACAATGGTGGTGAAGCCTTACAGAAGTGATTTTAGGGAATCAATAATTTAGTTGTAGATGGAGACTAGACAGAGTTAATTCAGCACAGGAAATTTGTTATTGCTGTTATTCTGTTGTGGCAGTGGTTTTAAATAGGAATAATTTAACATAGTTTTCATAACTTATTTCTTAAAGAATGCAAGGTAATTGTTATTCCAGAGGCCAGTTTAAGATTATTACTTTCTTTATGGTACAGTGTATGTAATTCTAACCCCATAAAGAATACTTTTTGTTAAATCAGATTAAACACTAAAATACATCATTTTTATAACTTTTACATTTGCTTCATATTATTATAGAGTTTTTATAATGAATTGCATTAATATGTTATCAATTATAGTTTAATGTTAATATATATGTTCATCACTTAAATATTCAATTCAGATAACAGCATATAAATACAATGAAAAATTGATATTCTTTTTTTTTTTTGCTTGTTTTTTTGTTTTGAGAGAGAGAGAGAGAAACAGAGAAGAGGGGCAGAGGCGCACAGGGGGAGAGAGAGAAAATCTCAAGCAGAAAATCTCAAACTCAGCCTCAGAGGAGGCTCGATCCCACAACCTTGGCATCATGACCTGAGCTAAAGTCAAGAGTCAGACACTCAACCAACTGAGCCACCCAGACACCCCCAAAATTGATATTCTAATAAAGTAAATTCCCTTATTGTTTAAAGATCAGTGGAATTCTTGTGTTTTATCCATGACTTGACCCTCAAAGTTAATGTGACTTTGTTGAAGATTTAATAATGTGAACATATACTTTATTATCAGTTTCAATAAGGCATAAAGGATAATATATAAGTGAAAGAAATGTTATTGATTCTCAAACCTAATGACCTACCAGAATCTAGTGATGTGCTCTTTAAAATTATGGATTACTGCAACTGAACACAAATTTAGGAATATGAATTTGTAGATATTGTGACCAGGAATCTGTGTTTTTGCAAATGCTGTCTTGTACATTCTTCTGCTGCTTGCCAGATAACTGGTGTTTGTAACCAGTGGTAAATACTAGGTAAACACCAAAAAAATATTTTTGGCCTTACACAATTAATGTGGTTTTTGAAATATTGAAGCACTATATTAAGCATATAGTCATAGAACCTTAAAATTATAATCTGAAAATTGAAGATTTAAAATGAAATAATATTATGGTCATTCTCAAGCCAAAATGTAAAAGGAATCATAGATGTGTGTAACTGAAAGGAATTATGGAAAACTAAACACCAACATGTTCGCTCAATATCTAGGCAAGAAACCTGAAGACCAGAGAAGTCAACTTATTTATGTTGGCAATAGAGCTAAAAAGCATGTTTTCACTTTCAGGGCAAAATATAGTCTTAAAGCTGGATGCTGATACATGTTTCAAATAGAAGAGGTATTCAAATGATAAAGTTTTAAATAATAAATTGTGTCTTATAATTAAAGATGTAAGCCAAAATGTTTAACACAACTTTGTTATTTAATATATTATACGTTATGGGACTAATTTTTTACTTGTTCCATAAAAAGGTTTTCTTTTGCACCCCATAGTGCAATGTGCATGTTTAATAAGTGTAGCTCTAATAACTTACTTTAGTTTGTTTCCTCCTGAACCTCTCCCCTTCCCACATCCCAACTCTCCTTTACACACACACACACACACACACGCACACGCACACGCACAGACACAGTCAACTATTTAGTCTGAACACGCAAAGATAAGCACTTACTGTTGAATATTACCACAGGGTCTAGTCCATAATGTGGCAGGTTCTTAATAGCTATGGAATAACTTAATAAATGGATGAAATAAAATTTCAATTTGTTTATACTACTGATTTTCAACTCTAACTTGAGTAATGTATTTCACATATTAAAACATATTTATATACTTTTACTTTCTTTTTTTTTAGCATGTTTCTCTTTACTTTCTTCTTTTTTTTTAATTTTTAATTTTTTATTTTTTAATATATGAAATTTAGTGTCAAATTGGTTTCCATACAACACCCAGTGCTCATCCCAAAAGGTGCCCTCCTCAATACCCATCACCCACCCTGCCCTCCCTCCCACCCCCCATCAACCCTCAGTTTGTTCTCAGTTTTTAACAGTCTCTTATGCTTTGGCTCTCTCCCACTCTAACCTCTTTTTTTTTTTTTTTTTCTCCTTCCCCTCCCCCATGGGTTTCTGTTAAGTTTCTCAGGATCCACATAAGAGTGAAACCATATGGTATCTGTCTTTCTCTGTATGGCTTATTTCACTTAGCATCACACTCTCCAGTTCCATCCACGTTGCTACAAAAGGCCATATTTCATTCTTTCTCATTGCCACGTAGTATTCCATTGTGTATATAAACCACAATTTCTTTATCCATTCATCAGTTGATGGACATTTAGGCTCTTTCCATCATTTGGCTATTGTTGAGAGTGCTGCTATAAACATTGGGGTACAAGTGCCCCTATGCATCAGTACTCCTGTATCCCTTGGATAAATTCCTAGCAGTGCTATTGCTGGGTCATAGGGTAGGTCTATTTTTAATTTTCTGAGGAACCTCCACACTGCTTTCCAGAGCGGCTGCACCAATTTGCATTCCCACCAACAGTGCAAGAGGGTTCCTGTTTCTCCACATCCTCTCCCGCATCCATAGTCTCCTGATTTGTTCATTTTGGCCACTCTGACTGGCGTGAGGTGGTATCTGAGTGTGGTTTTGATTTGTATTTCCCTGATAAGGAGCGACGTTGAACATCTTTTCATGTGCCTGTTGGCCATCCGGATGTCTTCTTTAGAGAAGTGTCTGTTCATGTTTTCTGCCCATTTCTTCACTGGGTTATTTGTTTTTCGGGTGTGGAGTTTGGTGAGCTCTTTATAGATTTTGGATACTAGCCCTTTGTCCGATGTGTCATTTGCAAATATCTTTTCCCATTCCGTTGGTTGCCTTTTAGTTTTGTTGGTTGTTTCCTTTGCTGTGCAGAAGCTTTTTATCTTCATAAGCTCCCAGTAATTCACTTTTGCTTTTAATTCCCTTGCCTTTGGGGATGTGCCGAGTAAGAGATTGCTACGGCTGAGGTCAGAGAGGTCTTTTCCTGTTTTCTCCTCTAAGGTTTTGATGGTTTCCTGTCTCACATTCAGGTCCTTTATCCATTTTGAGTTTATTTTTGTGAATGGTATGAGAAAGTGGTCTAGTTTCAACCTTCTGCATGTTGCTGTCCAGTTCTCCCAGCACCATTTGTTAAAGAGACTGTCTTTTCTCCATTGGATGTTCTTTCCTGCTTTGTCAGAGATGAGTTGGCCATACGTTTGTGGGTCTAGTTCTGGGGTTTCTATTCTATTCCATTGGTCTATGTGTCTGTTTTTATGCCAATACCATGCTGTCTTGATGATGACAGCTTTGTAGTAGAGGCTAAAGTCTGGGATTGTGATGCCTCCTGC
This sequence comes from Panthera pardus, assembly GCF_024362965.1. Taxonomy (NCBI): domain Eukaryota; kingdom Metazoa; phylum Chordata; class Mammalia; order Carnivora; family Felidae; genus Panthera; species Panthera pardus. Next base: position 41,470,402 of record NW_026526655.1, on the reverse strand, counting down.
TTTGGTCTTCTTCTTCAAAATTACTTTGGCTACTCGGGGCCTTTTGTGGTTCCATATGAATTTTAGGATTGCTTGTTCTAGTTTCGAGAAGAATGCTGGTGCAATTTTGATTGGGATTGCATTGAATGTGTAGATAGCTTTGGGTAGTATTGACATTTTGACAATATTTATTCTTCCAATCCATGAGCAGGGAATGTCTTTCCATTTCTTTATATCTTCTTCAATTACCTTCATAAGCTTTCTATAGTTTTCAGCATACAGATCTTTTACATCTTTGGTTAGATTTATTCCTAGGTATTTTATGCTTCTTGGTGCAATTGTGAATGGGATCAGTTTCTTCATTTGTCTTTCTGTTGCTTCATTGTTAGTGTATAAGAATGCAACTGATTTCTGTACATTGATTTTGTATCCTGCAACTTTGCTGAATTCATGTATCAGTTCTAGCAGACTTTTGGTGGAGTCTATCGGATTTTCCATGTATAATATCATGTCACCTGCAAAAAGGGAAGCTTGACTTCATCTTTGCCAATTTTGATGCCTTTGATTTCCTTTTGTTGTCTGATTGCTGATGCTAGAACTTCCAGCACTATGTTAAACAACAGCGGTGAGAGTGGGCATCCCTGTCGTGTTTCTGATCTCAGGGAAAAAGCTCTCAGTTTTTCCCCATTGAGGATGATGTTAGCTGTGGGCTTTTCATAAATGGCTTTTATGATGTGTAAGTATGTTCCTTCTATCCCGACTTTCTCAAGGGTTTTTATTAAGAAAGCGTGCTGGATTTTGTCAAAGGCCTTTTCTGCATCGATTGACAGGATCATATGGTTCTTCTCTTTTTTTTTTGTTAATGTGATGTATCACGTTGATTGATTTGCGAATGTTGAACCAGCCCTGCATCCCAGGAATGAATCCCACTTGATCATGGTGAATAATTCTTTTTATATGCTGTTGAATTCGATTTGCTAGTTTCTTATTGAGAATTTTTGCATCCATATTCATCAGAGATATTGGCCTGTAGTTCTCTTTTTTTACTGGGTCTCTGTCTGGTTTAGGAATCAAAGTAATACTGGCTTCATAGAATGAGTCTGGAAGTTTTCCTTCCCTTTCTATTTCTTGGAATAGCTTGAGAAGGATAGGTATTATCTCTGCTTTAAACGTCTGGTAGAACTCCCCTGGGAAGCCATCTGGTCCTGGACTCTTATTTGTTGGGAGATTTTTGATAACCGATTCAATTTCTTCGCTGGTTATGGGTCTGTTCAAGCTTTCTATTTCTTCCTGATTGAGTTTTGGAAGAGTGTGGGTGTTTAGGAATTTGTCCATTTCTTCCAGGTTATCCAATTTGTTGGCATATAATTTTTCATAGTATTCCCTGATAATTGTATCTCTGAGGTGTTGGTTGTAATAATTCCATTTTCATTCATGATTTTATCTGTTTGGGTCATCTCCCTTTTCTTTTTGAGAAGCCTGGCTAGAGGTTTGTCAATTTTGTTTATTTTTTCAAAAAACCAACTCTTGGTTTCCTTGATCTGCTCTACAGTTTTTTTAGAACCTATATTGTTTATTTCTGCTCTGATCTTTATTATTTCTCTTCTTCTGCTGGGTTTAGGCTGCCTTTGCTGTTCTGCTTCTATTTCCTTTAGGTGTGCTGTTAGATTTTGTATTTGGGATTTTTCTTGTTTCTTGAGATAGGCCTGGATTGCAATGTATTTTCCTCTCAGGACTGCCTTCGCTGCGTCCCAAAGCGTTTGGATTGTTGTATTTTCATTTTCATTTGTTTCCATATATTTTTTTAATTTCTTCTCTAATTGCCTGGTTGACCCACTCATTCGTTAGTAGGGTGTTCTTTAACCTCCATACTTTTGGAGGTTTTCCAGACTTTTTCCTGTGGTTGATTTCAAGCTTCATAGCAATGTGGTCTGAAAGTATGCATGGTATAATTTCAATTCTTGTAAACTTATGAAGGGCTGTTTTGTGACCCAGTATATGATCTATCTTGGAGAATGTTCCATGTGCACTCGAGAAGAAAGTATATTCTGGTGCTTTGGGATGCAGAGTTCTAAATATATCTGTCAAGTCCATCTGATCCAATGTATCATTCAGGGCCCTTGTTTCTTTATTGACCGTGTGTCTAGATGATCTATCCATTTCCGTAAGTGGGGTGTTAAAGTCCCCTGCAATGACCACATTCTTATCAATAAGGTTGCTTATGTTTGTGAGTAATTGTTTTATATATTTGGGGGCTCCAGTATTCGGCGCATAGACATTTATAATTGTTAGCTCTTCCTGATGGATAGACCCTGTAATTATTATATAATGCCCTTCTTCATCTCTTGTTACAGCCTTTAATTTAAAGTCTAGTTTGTCTGATATAAGTATGGCTACTCCAGCTTTCTTTTGGCTTCCAGTAGCATGATAAATAGTTCTCCATCCCCTCACTCTCAATCTAAAGGTGTCCTCAGATCTAAAATGAGTCTCTTGTAGACAGCAAATAGATGGGTCTTGTTTTTTTATCCATTCTGATACCCTATGTCTTTTGGTTGGCGCATTTAATCCATTTACATTCAGTGTTATTATAGAAAGATACGGGTTTAGAGTCATTGTGATGTCTGTATGTTTTATGCTTGTAGTGATGTCTCTGGTACTTTGTCTCACAGGATCCCCCTTAGGATCTTGTAGGGCTGGTTTCGTGGTGACAAATTCCTTCAGTTTTTGTTTGTTTGGGAAGACCTTTATCTCTCCTCTATTCTAAATGACAGACTTGCTGGATAAAGGATTCTTGGCTGCATATTTTTCCTGTTTAGCACACTGAAGATATCGTGCCAAGCCTTTCTGGCCTGCCAAGTTTCAAAAGAGAGATCAGTCACGAGTCTTACAGGTCTCCCTTTATATGTGAGGGCACGTTGTACTTTTACTTTCTTAATATTTTTATTTATTTTTGAGAGAGAGGGAGAATAGGAGTGGGGGAGGGGCAGACAGAGTGGGAGACAGAGGATCCCAAGGAGGCTCCATGCTGTCAGTGTAGACCCTAATTTGGGGCGCAAAATCACGAACTGTGAGATTATGACCTGAGCCAAAGTCAGACACTCAACCAACGGAGCCACCCGGCACCCCAAAACATATTTATATACTTTTATATAATAGCTCCATCTTTCTAGGCAGAATTTGTGGTATCTTATCTGTGGAATAAACAAGATACAGTAAAATCCAGACAAAAAATTAACATGATGATTTAGCAAAAGAACTGGTTTAAAACCTAAATTTCTTTATTCCTGCACCACTAATCTAAAATATATACAATGTAAAAATGTAACACATTACATTTACTACCTAGAACCTTTCAACGTCTAAAATTTTCTGGATCAGAACAAGTTATGTACCAGAGCAAAAGCAAGATTCATCAACTTTGACCACTGTGAACAGATGTTATTAGTGGGTCTTACATACTGTCTCTTCAAACCTTTCAAAGTCAAATGACTTTCAAACAGACATTCTGAATGTATCCATTTGGGTCCTACTTTGAAACAACTAACTACATAATACTGTAGTTGTAAATACTTTAGGAGGTATTAAGATTATTTGAAGGTTGGTCATGTAGGAGATAATCCCAAGGAATTGACATTCATTTTGTTAGGTGTAACAATGGCATTGCAGTTACATAAGAATTATGTTGACCTTCCTTTCAGATATTAGATTGAAGTATTATGGGATGAAACAATATGATGCTTGGGCATTTCTTTAATGTACTTTTGAGAAGATAAACTTAAAAATAAATGTTGCAAAGTATTGATATTTGTTGAATCTGATTGATGAGCATATACTGCATTATACTTTTGTATAGATGCTTGGAATTTTTCATCAAAATAATGTGCAGACAGTATTTGCCACAGATGATAGATGGGCCCACCAATTATTTTTAAAACTTTGTTTCATGAAGAAAACTAGGGAAGAAATATTGTTATTTATTCTTTTTTATGGGCTTTGACTTTCCAGGAGATCCAGAACCAGTTGGAACTGGCTAAAACTTATTGAAAACTGGAAAATTTGACTTATATCCAATATTCATTTATTTATTTAACAAATATTTATTAGAAATTCAGTTATATTCCAGGCACTGTTCTAGTAACATCGAAATAGACAAAATGCTTTGCTATAATAGAGCTCACATTTTGAGTACAGACTGTCTGCCCCATTTACTTTCCCCATAATCATTTCCTCCCAACACGTCTCCACTGTCTAAACCCATAATGCTTGAGTTCTTGTTCATGAATCCTCTAGCTATGTCTTATTACTAAAGCAGAATGGATATTCGTCAATTTTAAAACAAGGAAAGAAGTTTTATGTCTATTTCTTATGTAATATTTATTCCAGAATACAATTCTTTGAGGAAAATTAACATTAAAAAATTATTGAACTATAGCTCTGCAAATAAAATAATTGCTATTTCTTTCTAATATGTCTATATTTTCATTTGCCTTCGGGAACAAGCAAGTGGTCATTACATTCTGTCTTTGTCTATAAGGACTTGCATTTAAGGACGTGAGTCCTGATAACAGTTGGAGGAAGATTTTTTTTTTTAATTTTTTTTAATGTTTATTTATTTTTGAGACAGAGACAGAGCATGAACGGGGGAGGGTCAGAGAGAGAGGGAGACACAGAATCCGAAGCAGGCTCCAGGCTCTGAGCTGTCAGCACAGAGCCCGACGCGGGGCTCGAACTCACGGACCGCGAGATCATGACCTGAGCCGAAGTCGGACACTTAACCGATTGAGCCACCCAGGCGCCCCAGTTGGAGGAAGATTTTAAGAGAAGATACTCGACTTTGAGAGAAATGTACTAAATAAATAATAAATTTCACACAGCAAAACTATATATTCACAGGGTTTTTTCCTGAAAAGTATGGAAAAGCACTCCCATTATTAATTTAATAAGCAATATTAATATATATATATAAATATTAATATATTAATGCTAATATTCTCAGTATGTACACACATGTACAAATATACATATACAAATATACAAATACATTTGTGTATATATATATTTACATATGTGTATCTCTAAATTAATATAAATCACATGATTGTTTAAAATGAACAGTATATGCTCTATAAGCTAGTTTAATCTGAAATAATTATACCAAATATTGTCATTTTTGGATAAAAATAGCACAAAAATGTGTGGATATATACTTAACCTTTATGGAAGAATTTTACTTTCTATTTTATCTTATATTAAAACATGGAAAAACTGTAATTGCAGTAATAAAAATTTGCCACATTCTTTTACTCAGAAAATTGATTTAACAACTGAAATTAATTACTTTTAAAAAATAAATGAAGAAAGTTCTGAGATGGGTTTGACGTTTTTATTTGTGACACCTGCACAAACCATGTAAAGAAACAGAGGGTTTGCCAGAGACAGACAATTGAAAATAGTACTGTGTATTGAAAACCATCCACCATAGAAACAGTTACTAAGATAACTTTCTACTGATACCTAAGCCTTGCAGTGAAGGAGCACTGTAATACAAAATAAGTTTCCACTGTAAAATATTTAATTAATTAATTTAATGTAAATACTTTCTACATTATTGAATATTTTCCATTTTCACAGGCATAAGTGATTTCATAAGCATAAACTTATTCATTTGTTTTAAAGTTTAAAGAAAAGTTTAAAGAATGTGACTGTAATGAAAATGAACAAAATCGCATTTATATAATATTTGCAGTATTTTGTACATAATTATTTTTAAAAACTATAGTCTTTCTTGCTTCTTATATTTGGGTAGACAAAGAATTGTATTTGTATTTTCCCTTCACAATAGAAAATTTTTGTCCAATAAAGACATATCAGTAGCAATGTATGCTAATATTCTCAGTATGTGCACACACATGTACAAATATACATATACATATATAGAAATACATTTGTATATGTGTATCTCTAAATTAAAACCTGTTGATAATCTTTTTACACACATATACAATATATATACAAATATATATACATATACAGATATATTAATAAATATATTAGATATAAATTAATAAATATCATAAAATATTAATATATTTGGTTATCTATTTATGTGTGTATATATATTTGTGTATGCGTGTGTATATCCTAAATTAAAACCTGTTGAGAATCTTTTTTTTATTTATCTTTTGGTTTTCAAACTGTCAAGAGTTCTATCTACTCATAAAAGTAATACAAACTTTAGATAAAGTTTGGTAAGTGCATCCTTCTTTGAAGGTAAATTTCCTTCCTGTCCTTCCTAATTTGTATCTGCGGGATACAGAGATTTTTGTCTGAGGGAGATCATTTTAAATCTCCCATTATTATAATGGATTATTTACCATTTTTTGTCAAATTCTTCCCATTTTTGCTTTACATTGTGTAACTGGATTTTGGTGTTTATACTGATGCAATCATAATGTTTCAGATGAACTACTTATTGATAGCGATAGGACTACACTTCTCTTCAAGATGAGAGAGACAACTTGATAGAACCAACATTTTTATTTCCACTTACATGCTGCTAGGAAACACACTTAAATAGAGTTGGAGACCTCTAATTTTATAAACTGATTAAAGCCTTGAACTGACCATCACTGAGCTGCAGAAATGGCACCAGCTCTATGGTGAGAGTCAGGAGAGGTGGATATAGTGAACAGGAATACTTCTACTGTGAACGGTAGCACTTTGTTCTCAATGAACTAAACTTACCCTCAGTATGGATTTGCTTTCACTGCCCTCAGTGCTTCTGCCAAAACCACTTTCTGTAGACTTATGTAATGCATTATTCACTGGCCTATCAATCTACATGGGCATTGCTTCTAACCAAAGAATGTATTTTTAGTAAAAGAAGTATAGCTCATGATCATGGAAGTTACTTCCATTTGCTTATTTATTCTATGTCATAAATTACCTCAAATTTATAACTTTATAATGGCAAACATTTATTATCCTACACTTTTTCTGGAGGTCAGAAATTGACGAACCGCTGGTGGTTCTGGTTCAGGGTCTCTAATAGGTGTCTCTTGTGAGTGTCATTCTGGAAGATCTGCTTCAAATGCTCACCCACAGAACTTTTAGCTGCAGGCTCCAATTCTTTACTATCTGGGATTCTCCATTGGGCTGCTTACAACATGAATTATCTGATAAAGTGACAAGCCAACAGGAAGCCATAGACTTATATAACTTAATCTCAGAAGTGACATACCATCACTCATGATATTCTACTTTTTACACAGAATAACTACAGTGTAGTATAACATGAAAGGGAACTACATATGGTGTAACACCAGGAGGCAGACATGTTGGGTTCCATCTTGAAAACTGGGTGCCATACTGGTCTTACCTTCTTCCATCTATCCTGTAATAGTTGACCTTTGTAACAGTGATATGGCTTTTAGAAGACTTATTTATGGCCATAGATGGATAGCCATACACCGTGGGGCAAGATTAAGGCCCTCTGGAATGCAGTAGATATTCTACATCCATTACCAGCATATTGTGCTGCTGGTTACAGTGGCAGAATTCATGGATCCAGGGATCAAGGGTGGAAACTGGAATGTCTTATCTCACTATTACCTCATATAATCTACTATGAAGTGTTTGCTCCACAACTTTGGTGTCTGTAAATGCCAGAGTCCAATGTACCATGAGCTCCAATGTCTGAGGTCATGAGAAGATAGATATCCCAGTTCAAAAAAAAAGAGAGGGAATTCATCCTTTCTCTGCCTTATTTTGTTCTATTGGATACTCAAATAGATGATGCCCATCCATACTGGTAGGGGCAGATTTTCTTTAAACAGCATACTGATTAAATACTAATCTCTTCCTGACACAGACTGAAGACACACAGAAATACTGTCTGTGTGTCAGTAGCTAGCCAGACATCCCTCAGACGAATCAAGTTGATGCATAATATTAACCATCACAGAAATTATGGAGTTGTACCAAATATATTTCACAACTCTTGATTTCTTTCATTTTTGAAAGAATGTAGTTACTAAATTGGGTCACTTCCACAGTGAATTAAGGTACCATAAAACTGTGACTAGAATTCTTAAGGCTACTAAAAGGGTCTTTTAAGACTTCTTTATCTCACTTAAATTACTCTATAAAATACTTCCAAATAATTAATGCAAATAACAACCTTAATTCCCATGAGCTATATGATGTAAAGGTATAAATTTCACATGAATTATTAAAACATGAGTTGTTAGAATTAGTTTAGGTCCAGTTATTAGTTAAAAGTTTTTTTTTACATGGAAAGCCAAAAACATTTTTCCTCCAGTGTTCTTAACAATGTGAATATTTTAATATTTGAGAATAAGGCAGGCACTACTATTAGTAATGAATATTTTGAACAAACTCATTTTTTAAACTTATAGTTTCTTGAATTATCAATGGGTCATATTTCTCCTAAAAAGTAATAAATATATATGTAAGGGTCTTTCCAGAAACAAAAGGCATTTTTTTAAAAAAATGAACATACCTATATAGCTCTTACTCTGCTTCCCACGTTCTTTTCTAGAGAGGCATGCAAAATTATTATTTTTTTCTTTATTAAAATATTTGCATTCACCATTTATGTGAGGTTCCATAGTAATTCATAAGTCAACTTTAATCATATAACCAAATATAGCTTATTTTTGCAATGTTATTTTATTCCATGGAGTAAACATGTTTTAACAATCATACATCATTTAAAAATGATTTTATTATAATTTAAAATAACAGACCTAATACAAAAATTGCATGAAAAAATTATTATCCTCATGTGAGCAAATATTGAAATTGTCATTCAAATGATGTGATCCATCACTTTGGAAAATAATATCAAATTAGTAAAGTTTATGTTTCTTAAGAAAAATAGGAACGGGGGGAACCTGAATGGCTTGGTTAGTTGAGCATCTGACTCGATTTAGGCTCAGGTCATGATCCCAGGGTTAAGGTACTGAGTCCCACAAAAGGCTTCGCACTGAGTGTGGATGGAGACTGGTTAAGATTCCCTTTCTCTCTCTCTCTCTTCTTCTGCCCCTCTCCCCTGCTTGCACACACACACACACACTCTCTCTCTTAAGATAATAATAATAAGTAGGAACACAAGTCATACAAATGTCCCTTACATAGGGAGGGATTTTCTTCCCTCCACAGAGAACAAAAATGGAAAAAAGAGAAGAAAATATCTTAGAACAAATTAAACTATTTATAAATGTAATACTACTAATAATAAAAATAATGAAAACGTGATATTTTTGATTGTTTACTATTTCCACTTACTCTGTATTTTCATGCTTTTGTAACAAAGCAACTGTAGGTTGTAGGTTTTATTCCTTCATCATACTGGTAAGGAAATTAAAGCTTAGAACAGTTAAAAAAGCTTTTGAATCCATATTTCAACCACCACTCCAGAGCTTTAACTTTGAATTTCTACATCTAAATATTTCAACAATATTTACATAGGGGTTTACGTTTTGTAAATCACTTAAATTGATCACCACAATATAATCTTAAGTTAATATAAGAGGTATAATTATTACCATTTTATACATGGTAAGTATTAGTCCTAAAGAAATATTCCCCAACACCCTCCTCCTGAAAAATGCAAGGCTTATAAGTGGCAAATTCACTAATGTAAAATCTTAATATATTGGCTCTTTTTGTCAGAATAATATTACAAAACCACTTATAAAAACATAACAATCTACAATTTAGAGTCTTAGTCTCCAGAGTTATGGGGGGAGGGTGAGGTTTTCCGTAAACAGGTGAAATCTAGATCTCCTATGTTAAGTATAAATACTCCTACAGTGTGGACCATCTTCAGGGGTGTTCTATCATCTACCCAGGGGGGAAAATATCACCAGTACTGATTTTCACATAAAGTTCTTTACAACCTGACCTTGGCTATCTTCCTATCCCTGTCTGTTGTCACTCTTACAAATCTGCACTTCTTAAATATATTTTCACCTTATTCTGCAATCAAATCATATTCATCTCTGAAGTTCCAGAAACTTCTCACTGGCCTGGAAGCTTCTTGAAGATGTGGACATCAACTCATAAAAAAGAGTCTGGTAAACAGTGATTGATAGGCTGGAATTCTTACATTCATATTTCTGTTTGAACTTATTCAGGGTCATTGTCATTAAAAAAATGGTTAGTAAATAGTGACTGATATGATAGGAATTCTTACATTTATATTTCTATTTGAATTTATCCAGAGTCATTGTCTATGCTTATATCAAGTGGTAAAAAAAAAAAATAATTTTCCATCTGATTTAAGAAAATAATCTAGGGGTGCCTGGGTGGCTCAGTTGATCAAGCGTCTGACTTCAGCTCAGGTCATGATCTCACAATCTGTGAGTTCGAGCCTCACGTCAGTCTCTGTGCTGACAGCTCAGAGCCTGGAGCCTGCTTCAGATTCTGTGTCTCCCTCTCTCTTTCTGCCCCTTCCCTGTTCATATTCTGTCTCTCTCTGTATCAAAAATAAGTAGACATTAAAAAAAAATTAAAAAAAAAAAAAAGAAAAGAATCTAGGTGGGTTCAATAATAGATCAGTTGTATCTATTATATTGTGGGGTATTAAAAAAAAAGAAGAGAAAAATCAGTAAGAAGGACATTTTAAGCAGCAAGATTACCAGGTTTAAAGGCATGGAGGTGTGAGAGAAGTTTGTGATTTTGACAGTAAGTCCTTTAGAATGAGTGTTTAGTGTTTGGAATATGAATGAAATGAGACTAGGAAACTAAAAGACCAGAACTTGAGAGGCATTATATTCAGTGTTTATCCTGTAGACATGAACGCCATTGAAATGTACTTATCCTATAAGCACTACATTTATTTTTAGATACACTCAATCATAAGGAAGTATAAATATCACAATACCTGCCTAGAGAGTGAAATAACATTATAAATAAAAATGTAGCAACTTGCAGTTGTAGATTTCACTCCCAAAATATAGACCTTCATTAATACCTTAGAAAGTAAGTCTCTAAACATGAAGTTGGGGGAATATATTCATTATATAGCTATAAACACATTATGTTTTTATAAATATAGCTAGTTTTCATTTAAGCCTGGCAATTAACTCAAATGAAATTCAAGCATACTTGACTTTTGTGAATTATGCCAAAATAATTCTATGTGAACCTTTTGAAAAGTCAAGTGTATATGGATTGAATTTTGGAAAAGCAATCTCAGTTGATGACTGAGAGGTTAACAAACTAAGAAAATGATAAAATATCTAAAACTTTAACCTATTATTTGCCTATATTTTATTCATTAGATCAATTTAAATACTCATAATTTATAAGCACATTGAGATCATGGGATATAATAAACCAAAACCATTAGGATCAGAGAGTTTTAAGTATAGAAGTGAGACTCATATTTATCTCCAAAAGGCTTGTGAAAATCACGTGGAAATAAAGAAATATTACTATAAAGTATAAAATTAGACAAAGATGAGAATAGCTGAAAAGAATCTTTTCCTCCCTATGGTGAATTGAAAAAAGTACATAATGTTAATTAGGAAGCAAATTCTATTTCTCTAAATGTTCTTTTGCTTTCTGATATTTCAGGAAACAATTTTATGTTTCAAAGATGGATCCTAAACTATTGTCACTTGCACATAGCATTTACAACCTGTTTATAGAACAGTACCCAACACATTCTAGGATCTTATTAAATTTATATTTTGAGACAGTTTTATATTTTTTTGAAATTTATACTAATATGTCATATTAATATCTATATATTTGAATAATAGAAGTATACACATCTAATTGACCTAAATATTATTCAATCCACTAACTATATTTGAAGCACACATAAATGCATTCATTTCTTGGAATAATTTCCCAAATTCATCCACACCTCAAAAACTCCTGATTTCCAGGACTCAGAATGTTTGATCTAATCAGTGTCCTCATTTCAGAGATAAAGACGTAAGGCTGTAAACAGTTGATCATATGGTTATGAGGATAATGCATAATTTGAACTAATGTCAAGATTTCCTAGCTTCCGGTTCTTGTTCTTTCTGTTATATCATTACATCATGATGTATTTCGTTTGGCCCATGTTTTGGAATCATAGCATTTACTAAGCTTTATTACTAGGATTGAGGTTTCCTAATTTGGAGTGTATCCACAAAAGAAAATTCATCAGCTTAAGCACGAGTGCTGGGACACCTGGGAGATAAAGTTGCTAAATCATGATGGAATCCAAATAAAATGGCATTTAGTCAATCACCCATTAATTTATTCAAGAAATATTTACTAAGTATGTACTGTGTGTTAGATATTGTTCTAGGGACTGCAATTACAACTCTTACTGAAACCCCTGCTCTCACTGAACTAGACAAATTATACAGATAATAGACACATACTAGCCTATTAGATGGTGATAGGTGCCATAGAAAAAAATACAGCTGAAAATGGGATAGGCAATCCCACGATGGTATTCATAAAATTTTAATTAAGAAGGTTGGTAAAAGTAGTGCTAAAAAGGTGATATTTAAATAAAGGCTTGAATTACGTGAGAAAGTAAGCTAGGTAGTTGTCTGGAGGAAGAGTATTCTAGAGAGAATATCAAGAACACATGCCTCAAAGTAGAAACAATTTAGTAAGAAACAAAAGGGTACACTGGCTGTTGTAGTCTAAGTGAGAGAAAAGGTGCAGGAGGTGGGATCGAAAAGGTAAGAGGGTCCAAGACTTTGAGGGCTTCTACAATGTGAGTTTTTTGTTTGTTTGTTTGTTTTGTTTTGTTTTGTTTTGTTTTGTTTTATTTTACTTGTGATTCTACTCCAAATGGGGCAGGAAGGCATCAGAGAGTTTTGAGCAGAGAATTGATATGGTCCGACGGACATTTTAATAGGTTCACACTGTGTTTATGTTGATATTGAGTTAAAGGGATAATGGTGGAAAGAGAACAGTTAGGAGGCAATGTGATTATTTCCTACGCAACAGAAATGAAGGATGGTAGTCCTACAGATAATCAGAGAACTTGGTAGGAAGCATTTGGTTTATAGGTTCAACACTCTTCTATAAATATTCTCATGGAACACTATATTCTATAACTATAACCACATGCAGGGGCACCTGGGTTGTTCAGTCAGTTTAGCATCTGACTCTTGATTTTGGCTCAGGTCATGATCTCATGGTTCCTGAGATCAAGCCCTGTCTTGGGCTCTGCACTGACAGCTCTCTCACTCTCTCTCTCTCTCTGCCCCCCTACCCTGCTCATACTCTTCCTCTCTCTGTCAAAATAAATAAATAAGCTTAAAAAAACACAATAATCGAATGCAGTTTTAAAAACAATAAAAACCTGAAAATACAAACTGTCAAACTGGTTAGTGATTATTTTGGCTCTGGAAAATTTTGAAGGTTTTAAATGTAAATACATGCTTACATTCATATTATAAATTAACAGTAAAATGAAATGTCTTGTACCATTGATTCATGTATCAATAAAACCCACATGACTATTTTTAATAACCAACTTAGTAACTCAAATATATTTTCCCTTTTTTAGTGTTTATTATTTTGAGAGAGAGAGAAGCAAGTAGGAAGGGGGAGAGAGGAGAGAGAATCTCAAGCAGGATCTGCGTTGATGTGGGGCTCAAACTCACAAGCCATGAGATCATGACCTGAGCCGAAATCAAGAGTCAGACACTTAACTGAGCCACCCAGGCGTCCCTTAAATATATTTTTCTTAATTAGTTACAACTGTTTTCTGTCTATTGTTTTTGGCTTTCTACACAGAGTGAGCACTTCAGCTAGAATGGAAATGCAGGAAACTCCTTAATATATATTTTATCTTAAGCATAAGCCTACATGAAATGAGGAACATGTATGGAAAAAATGACATTTTTATAACAGGTGAAAATAATTTTAATAAAATGATATTCTGAGAAACTGAGTATTCAGGGTGCATCAAACATAAATATGAATTTTGCTGACTCTTTCTTGACTCCAAAACAGATTAGGAACTTTACCTACTTAGAATGGAAAGGGTGTTCCTATGTTACTATGAGAGCTAGACAATCCCTGGGCCTTCAAATCAAAGCAATTTGCTCTAGTTCTCCTAGTTAACAGTGGTCCAGACTTGCATCCACAGTAGCAGAAACACCACATTCATCCAGGTTTGCACTCATACTTGGTTTTGTTATTTAGGGTGGTAAATTTATTTGTTTTTGTTTTGTTGTTGTTGTTGTTGTTGTTGTTGTTGTTGTTTTAGTCGTACCCAATTAGTGATTCTATCTTGGATTGTTGCCTGCCAAACTGGGATCTCATTAATTGACATTTGGCTCAAGATTCTCTAGCATTACAAACATAACCCAAAAAATGCAGGAATGGCATGTTGCAGCTTAAAAGTCCCTGCCATGAGGGATTTTATTTCACCTGGATTGTAGGGAGAGTGAAAGAGACCACTTGAAGAACGAGGTCTATCAGGTGCTGGCTTATGTCATCATAGAGCCAAGATCACTATCAATCCAGTGGAAAATCCAGGATTACCTCCTTATGGGCCTATGGCCAATCAGAATCACCCCAAGACCCAATAGTCTGACAAGCAGAAAAGGATGATTGACTTAAACATATTTATGGTAGAGTCTTGGTGTCTAATTCAATTTAAAAAAGACTTCAGGAATGCAGAATGACTGACACAATACTTTTACGTGTGTCTACCAATTGATGGTGTTATATACATAATTTATCCTCTCAAAAGGGGCAATTTTAGCATTAAAATCCTTTATTACATCACATGTACTAAAATTTAACAATACATACTATAGTCATTGGCCATTTATTAGTAAAAGTTTAGCTATTGTATTTATTGTAAGTGCCAAAATATCACCCTGTAGAGTTCATTAATCTGGTCACTTTCCTCTTATGGCCGTGTCTCTATTAAGAAAAATGTTTTCTTCTATTTTATTACATAAGTACCTTATTTTGTTGCCTTAACCAATCACTCTTCATTCTGAGAATCTACCATTTAATTGAAAGGAAAAAAATAGAAATTAAAAAGATAATTTGTATGTAACTTATAAACAACTAATTTGCATTAGTTATTAAAATGAAATGGTAGGAAAGATTTCAGAGAAAGTGAACATTTTTATTGATGTCAACTGCAGAGTCACTTCAAATAAAACGAATAGAGAAACAAGTATGCTGCATCTGTTCATTTTAACCCTAGTTTGTTTCAAAAGGAAATGATAGCTATTTAAATGCTGTTAGGTCATTGAGTACACTGAAAACAGGGGTCAGTGGGGAGCAAACAACAATTCACTTTTAGTTCAAGGTTCCAACACCAGGGAATGTTCCAAGAAGCATTTCATTTTCAAATGAATCCCTTCCACTTGGAGCCAAAGGTCAGCAAGCTAGCATTAGTTAAAGAGGTCTCAGCTGCATCAAAGTTAAATAACAACCAAAAGTCACCCACAGCAGTGTCTCTCTAATCCATAGACTTGTCCCCAAGGGTGTCAGGCCAAAGAAGAAAACAGAGAGTGGTTAAAGGTGCTAACAATAAGTGCTGTGATCAGTAAGCATCTTAGGCTGAGAACTGAGGATAAGAAGCTTTTTTGTTCTCACAGAAGAAAAAAAATTCTATTTAAGCACAGCTGTTGAAGTAAAGGTATATATTTGGAACTCATCAATCTATATAACACAACATAGTCAATTAAGTAATGCTTAGAATCTAGGCATTTCACAGTAAACATGAGAAATGTTATCTTCTTTTAAAATTTCTATGGTCATGATATAATGATCAACCTCATGCATAGACTGACTTTTAGGTGAAATTTTTTAAAAGGTGAAAAGTCTTTCAGTGAAAAGCTTTTGCATCCTGTTGAAAACATCAATACCACAAGCCCGGTTGGTATTCTCAGAGAAATAAATATTGATTTCCCTCCTCCATCCCTTACCAATGTCAAGCAACTACCCTGATTGCTCTGAATATTTTATTGTTAACAATTGACAGATTGTGTTAGCATTGGATTTTTATTGTTTCATTATACTCTCTTCTCAAAAAGGCATTTGTGTTCTTTTTTTTTTCTTTTTTTTGGCATAGACCAGACAAAAGTGAGGCTGAAATTACTCCATAGCTCTTTTGTCAAGTATGATATATCTAATTTTGGATTTACTACCACTGACTTTGCAAGGATTTATTGAAAAGGTGGCTGCTTTCCTATTACATTCTTTTTTAGCAAATCAGACTACAAAGCTATGCACATTTATGCAATGATTAATTGGAGCCAAATGGTGCTCAAAATATTTCATGTGAATAAGTTTAAACATCCTATTCCTTACCTTGGTTACTGACAATTGTTACCTTGCCTAGTCAGGTGTTGTGACTAGCTTTGATGTTAATCATCTTTGGACAAATTAGCCCACACAATCCAATATGTGCATGGACATTGACTTCATCTATTGGGTTTTATTTTTCATAACCTCTGTATGCAAATCTGACTGAATAATTTAGAATAAATATTAAAACAATATTGATCCAATTCACCAGACTACAAGCCATTTCTATGTCAAATGGATGAGTTCAGGAATTTATTCAAGTGCAAAATGACCTAAGGAAATGACCCAAATGCAGAAAAACATTGATTTATTATTATAAAAGCATTTTTTAAATCTCCAGTTTTAACAATTCTAAAACAGAAATCTAAAACTATTTATGAACAAATATTTCATAACTATGTTATTATCTTGTCTTCTTTAGATAAAACTCCTTGAAGGCTATTCCAAAAAATACTCCCCATGAAAAATGTGCCTGCAAAGACTCAGTTTAGTTATTTCAATAGTTCATTATGCTTTGCTGGTTTCCAAGGTTTTATACTAAACTCCACACAAGAAAAAAGAATGCAATATCAAGATTCCATTATTATTTCTGTTATAAATTCCTGAGAAAGCTATAAAATTTTACTTTAAAATGTGACTGAGACTTTTGCTGCACATGTATAAAATTATCAATTTTCAAAGTATATAAACATAGGGGCCCAAAGATGGGCCACACTAGCATGAAGATGATTTTGGGTTGAAGGCAACCGAGACCCCCATGTGCTCAAAGAAAACCTTTTTTCCCTCCATTAACTACAAAGAAGAATCTAAATTGGGGGCTTTTTGCCAGAATAAGGGTTATTAGCAAATATCAGTTTTATATGAGTGACCCATCTAAATGACAGGGCAAACATCTGATTACCCAACATCTACTCTTCTTATGGCACTATGAATACACTCCTTTCCTCTGAAGTCCCAGGCTCCTACCCCCTTCTGCTTAGCTCAGGATCTTTCTGTCTTTGAAATTTCATGTCTGTGTGGATTTCCTGTACATACACACCTATTACATTTGATTTTCTCCTGTTAATTTGTCTCATGTCAATTTGATTCTCAGTCCAGCTAGAAGGACTCTTAAAGGGAACAGGAATTCTTGCCCTGCTACAAGTATTATACAAATTAACCAGTTTAAAATATACATAATCAATTTTTTGTATAGTTCTAAAGTGGTCCTAGAGTCTAAAATAAACTTAGTGATAATTTTGACTGAACACAACACTGATAGCCACAGAGAATTAGAAAGGAAGTGACTGGGAAAGTAGAAAATCTTAACAATTTTGTGCAGCCGCTGATTTGTGTAAAAAGACAGAAGTAGAAGAGGAAAAATAAAAGGATAAATTATTCTACAGTATCTTTTTCTTAGATAAATATATATGTATAAACAGAAGCTTTTCCAAGATATGAAAATCTCAAAATATTTGCTGTGCTAATCCAGACTGAGAACATTTGCTTATGAATATTTTTATAATTATTATGCAATTTCAATAAATATACTTCCAAATACATACCTAGAAAATATCTAAATGATCAATTTATTTACTAAACATTATATAACATTTAAATAAAAGAATTTATTTGTATATATAAACTATCTACAAGCATTTTAGTCTTACAAATATATTTCTACTGTGAATTCATCTATAAGACAAATAGAGCAATCAATGATGCTTCAAATTGTTCATTAATTTTGTCAGCAATACTTTCTCTTCATCAGAATAATTCATCAAATTATATTAATGATTGAATTTTCTAATCTATACACTTTCAAATATTCATACAATAAAATATACTCTGTGATTCCAATTTAAAGAGTTAATTTATGCAAAAAAGATTCAAAATATCAAATCAAAATAACAAAGATTGAATACAATTTAAAAGAAAAGAAAGATATAAATATAGTAATATATTTCTTTCAGAATTTGAGTAATCTATAAACTTTTTATGATATACTAACAACCCCAGTCCTATATCTTCTTTTAACTGGTATTCAATCTTTGTGATTTTATTATATATGTATACATACAACTTACCCATACAAATCTATCAGGTAATTTAAAAGTAGTTAAAAATTGCATTCTTTTATACAAGTTAAATGTAAATAAATATTAATAATTTAATATTTATTGATTTAAATTAAAAAAATTAAGTTGTGGTCCCATGGCATCCATAAACATACCTCATAAACCTGTAAAGTCTGCAAATGTTGCTTGAATTTACCTAATCATTAAACTTATTAAGGGGTCCAAGACTTTGGAAAGGTATTAAGTAAACATTACTATATTTTAAATGTAATCCAGTCATTGTAGAATTTAGATTTAAGATAACTTTTAATTAAAAAAAATCATATGCTTAAATATGAGTAAACCACAACATGTTTTATGTTTTCATTTTAGGAATATTTCATTAACATTTAGATTTTTTTATGTTTGTTAATTCACTCTGTAGAGCATACCCTTCCAAAATGTCTATGTAAGCATAGGATCTAAATTATAATTAGTATATTATTTTACTGTAGGATCTAAACAAATTAAAACACTGAATGAAAAGCACACTTAAGAGAATAACCTGACAGAATTTTCTGAAGTCACAGTTCAGGAAATAAACATTCCTATGGAAAAAATAATTGACTCCCCAAAACAAAATGTTCACTTTTTTGAATTATCACAACTTAAACTCAGACTAAATCTAAATCCAAGAAAGAAGTTTCTAGGATATTTTTTGAAATGCAACCATTGGTGCTCAGTGAGTTATATAAATATTAGCTAAATTTTGCTTATTGGGCCATAAAAACACAGTCCTATTAATAACACTTAATTATTGCCAATTTGACTTAGATTATTGCTTTATTTAAATTTGTCTGTTTTCTTTCTTTTATATCACTCTAAATGATCATATTGAAGAAACCAGCAATGGAGTATTATATAACAGACAGAAATGTAGTAGGTTATATAAACATAAAACAAATATATTTCCCTACTCTGGAGGAAACAGCATGAGTGCTGCAAACCAGGAAAAGAATGCTAATTAGATATGAAAGGAGCCATCAAGGAAAGCTTTAAACACTATGATAGGAAGATTTTATTTAATTTGTGAAAAGATATGTCACCACTAAAGGGTTTGGAATTTAAAGGTTATCCATTTGGGACATCTGAGTGGCTCAGTAAGTTAAGCATTAGACGCTTGGTTTCGGCTCAGGTCACACTCTCATGGTTTGTGAGTTCGAGCCCTACAGAACCTGCCTGGGATTCTCATTTTCTCTTTCTTTCTTTCTTTCTTTCTTTCTTTCTTTCTTTCTTTCTTTCTTTCTTTCTTTCTTTCTCTCTTTCTCTCTTTCTCTCTATCTATCTTGCTTTCTTGCTTTCTTTTCTCTCTCTCTCTCTCTCTCTCTCTCTCTCTCTCTCTCCCCCCTCCACCACTTAGGTTTGTGCATGTGCTCTCTCTCTCTCTCCCTCTCTCTCAAAATAAATGAATAAACATTAAAAAAGAGTATTCATTCAATATTATACTGTGATAGAAGCCCTCATTTATTTTTTTCATGAAGAAAATATGACAAAAGAAATAGGAAGATTAGTGAGAAGTAATTTTAGGAATATAATGCTAGAATAATACCTGTGGCTTTTGGAATTGAGAGGAAAAGTAGAATTATGCAAGTATTATCTACAACTACCAAATTACTTGCTTTAGTTATTCCAGTGTGGGAATAGGATAGGCATAGAATAGACATTTCCATTCCAAAAGGAGAATTTCCATTGCATAGGTCTGGGATAGTGGTGCTTGCAGCCAAGTTCTGAGCTACCTTGGGGACATTCTTCCCTTTTTTTGAAGAATAACTCATGTTTGCAGTCAGAGAACAACACTGGATGATCTGTAGAATCCCAGAAGTTCAACAGTCTTCCTTCATTTGTCCCATTTCTGTCCTTTTTAGGCCAAACTAGTAGTGTTCCTACTCTTATAAAATTCTCAAAACCTTAACTTCCCGTGCAAATGGGAGGGGTTTGACACCCTCCGACTAGAGGGCTATCCAAGCCTCTTTCTGAAAAATCTGATCTCTGTTCTTGGCTTCTGCTAAAGTGATTGATTGGATCCATGAACCACAGTTGTAATAGCAAATGAGCTAGGATACACCTTG
Source organism: Panthera pardus (assembly GCF_024362965.1). Lineage (NCBI taxonomy): Eukaryota > Metazoa > Chordata > Mammalia > Carnivora > Felidae > Panthera > Panthera pardus. The sequence continues at coordinate 41,449,932 of NW_026526655.1, read as the reverse complement.
GTATTCTCTCGAGAACATGTTTTCTCCCTTTTTGCAACATGAATGGGCTTGAATTTTCCAAATCTTCAAATTCTAATTCCTTTCTGTTTCACAATTCCTTCTTCAATTTATTTCTCTTCTGTCACCATTTACTCTGAGCAGCAAGGAGAAACCAGGGTATGTCTTCAACACTCTGCTTAGAAATCTCCGCTAAATATTCAAGTTCATCTCTTTTTGAGTCCTATTTTTCACAAAACACTACAACAATTAGGCTAGGTTCTTTGCCACCTTGTAACAAGGGTCACCTTTCCTGCAGTTTTCTATAAGGCATTCCTCTGACATGCATTTCAAAACTCATACGGTCTCTGCTCATCACCCAGTTGCAAAGCTGCTTCCACAAGTTTAGATATTTGTTATAGCAACACTCAACTTCCTGCTGCCAAAATCTGTATTAGTTTTCTAGGACTGCTGTAACAAAGCACTGCAGACTGTGGCTTGAAAAATATATATGTATTTTCTCATAATTCTGGAGCCCAGAAGTCTGAGATCAAGTTATCTGCAGTGTTGGTGTCTTTATGCTTCTGTCCTTGGCTTGTAGGTGGCTGTCTTCCCCTGTGTGTTCACATCATCTTTCTCTGTGAATGTCTGTGTCCATATTTCATCTTATAAAAACACCAGTCATACTGAATAAAATCTGGCTTAGAGTTCTCTAGAAAAACAGCATGTGTGTGTGTGTGTGTGTGTGTGTGTGTGTAATTATGAATTAATGCAATGTATAAACAATATATAAGTAGTTAAAATAATTATGTTGCTTCCTCAACAGGTAGTATTTTTCTTGACTTGCATAGAAGAAAAGAATGTAGGAGGGAATATTACTTTTGGAGAATCTACTACTTGCTAGTCATTGTCCTGAAAGCTTTTGACAATCTCATTTATTTCTTATAATCAGTCTGACAAGTAAATATTTTTTTTCTAATTTTGAGGGTGAAGAAATTGAAGTTCAACAAGTGTATATACTTTTCCGAACACCAAACAGGTTGATCAAAATATTTCTTTTTTTTAAAGTGATGTTGTCATCATAATTGCTACAAATAATTCATAACTCTGACTAACCTCAGCAAAGAGTATAAGAAGGAAATAAGGTAACTCACAGAAGACGATGGCAGGGTGAAACATTTATCCATTAAAGATGGGAGCTTACACATACACATAGAATGTTAGGTAGATAGAATTATTATTGGTTTTCTGAAGACTCTGGTTTGGGGATGAAAAAGCTCCCAACAGTTTCAGTCTTTCTGCACTCAGGATTTAAATTCCTAAGCAATAGGTACGCCTTCATCATATATTCAACCACTGGTTAGGGGATGGCACAGTACATTGAATAACAGTCCCGCCAAAATGGCTTATGAATGGGAAATGAATTAATGGGAGAACCAGAATGGCAAACTAGAACTCAACTGAAATGATATTGCTTAAAAGAGGAAGAAAGCATGGCCATGAAGCAGACAAAATCCATAGACCCTTGTCTGATACAGCTAGTAGATGTAAAGATAGAATTCTAATCAAAGTTTGGATCAAAAGTGTTAGACTTTTCACTGAATTTTTCTCATGGTCAACAACTACTAATCAGTTTCTTTTCTGGTTGAGAATTAAGAATTTTGTCTACCACCCACCAAAGCTCAACTAACTTCTACCTTGCATATTTTTTCATTGAGATATAACTGACATATAACATTATCTTAGTTTTGGTTGTGCAATGTAATGACTCAATATTTGTGCATATTGTGAAATGATCACCACAAGTCTAGGTAACATTCACCACCATATATAGCTACAACTGTTTTTTCTTGTGATAAGAGCTTGTAAGATGTGTTCCCTTAGCAACTTACAAAGATGCAGGACAGTATTATTAACTATAGTCAATGCTGTACATTACATCCCTATGTCTTATTTATTTTATAACTGGAAATTTGTATCTTTAACTTCCTTCACCAGTTTTACCCATTCCCTACCCCTTCACCTCCAGCAACCACTGATATGTTCTCTGTATCTATGTTTTTTTTTTCCTTTCAAGATTTCATATATAAGTCAGATAATATTGTATTTGTCCCCTATAAAGATTTGATATCAAAATATCCTTGAATCTTCTTAACAGTAAGATTTTTAGTTTCTGCAGTAAATGAGACACCAATAGTTGTATATATTTTTGATTTAAAAAACTAATAGGATAGCAAATCACTGTCAGAAGAAATTTTCTAAGAAGCTTCTTGATGAGAACATTAACCTTAGTATGTTGTTAGGAAAAAAAAAACCTGATTGAATCCTTAATCAATGAGTACAATATTTTATTGGAAAACGGTCCTTAAGATGTCATTGAAAATGAATAACACAATTGTAATTTAATTACCATATTTTCAATGTTGTTCTAGCTACTAACTTCTACTTTAGGAATCTTCTTATTACTCATAAATACAGATATATACCTTGACCTTACATTGTCACTTTATCTCATGAATAGAGGTTATAAGGTAATGTCATTTCCATTGCAAATTTATAAGCCAATATTCTTTCAATATTATTCCATCCATAATTTTATAATGTAGTTTAGTTTAATGTTTACAATGCCATTCACATGTTTGCAATTAATTATTTTTTGTAATAATTATCATAAAATTCAGCATGACTGAGAGGGAGAAGGGATTTAAAAAACAAACACTTTTTACACTACTTGGATTCATTGTTTCTAGTGATATACCAAATAGTTGGCAATATAAGACATTCTTGCTCCTCCCCAACTAGTGTTTCTAAGACTGTAGTTTCTAATATTTATATCATTCCTATTATATATATATATAGTATTTATATCATTTATATCATTCCTATTATATATATATATATAGTATTTATATCATTTATATCATTCCTATTATATATATGTGTGTGTATACATATATATAGTAGGTCAAGAAGAATGTGAATAGATATAATGGTCTTACCGTTATGGGTTGAATTATGTCCCTCTAAAAAAAAATATGCTGTAGTCTTAGTATTAAGTACCTTTACTTATTGAATGTGCCTTATTTGAAAATAAAATCACTGCATATGCAATTAGTTAAGATACGGTCATACTGGAGTAGGATGGGCACTAATCCAACATGACTGATATCCTTAGAAGAAGATGGTCATCCAAGGACCCAGAAATACATAGGATGAACAGCATGTGACTATGAAGACAGAAATTGGAATTATGTATCTGTAAGCTAAGGAACAACAAAGATCATTGACAAATCACCAGGAACTAGAAAGAGGTAAAAAAGGATTCCTCTACAAGTTTTATAGGGAGCATGGCTCTGATAACTCCTTGACTTCAGACTTCTAGCCTCCAGAAGGTGAGACGATACATTTCTGTTGTTTTAAGCTATGAAGCGTGTGGTACTTTTTTGCAGCAGCCCCAGGAAGCAAATACACTATTACAGAGAGCATCGGAAATAGTGGCCCTGAAACTCAACCAGACATGACTCCTTTTAAATATATACCTTGAAAACCAATAACTAACATAGCCTTTCAGATTCTTGACTATTAAAACTAATAACTGTAGAAGAGTTGGATATAATCTGTAGTACAATGGCAATGCACATGAAATATCAGAGGACATGTTGAAACCAACATGGCATTATATTATAACCTTCAATAAAACCTTTCAAATTTTTTGTTTTGGGAACTATTCCCAGCTTCTTAACATGACTTATAAAATTATTCAATGTCTTGGGGGGCACCTGGCTGGTTCAGTTGGTTAGTGAGATTGAGCCCCATGTCAGGCTCTGTGCTGTAGTGCAGAGCATGCTTGGGAATCTCTCTCAGCCCCTCCCCTTTTTGTGCTCTCTCTCTCTCTCTCTCTCTCAAAATTAATAAATGAACATTAAAAAAATCAATGTTTGGCTCTTTTGGCTCTCTATTCTCATTTAGTATCTCTTTTAATATCTTCCTGGGCTTTCTCTTGACGAGTTCACCAAGTTCCCTTTCATTCCTATGCTTTAAACATTCTGTTCTCTCTGAAATAGGCTTACCTCTCTCTTTACCTCTCTCTCTTTCTCGGTCCCTCTTCACTAATACAAGCTAAAGAAAAAATATACACATATGTATTGAATATGTGTGAATATGTGAATACACACACACACACATATTCAATACATATGCAGGCAGACTTTATTCAGAACCATCGTGGTATATAGAGACCACTGCAATGGGATTTCACAGTGGGGAAGATTGACTCAGTTCCAAATACTGGATAGGCAAGTGGGAATTTGTAGACAAGGGTCAGGGTGAAAGTCAGTGGATGGAAAATTACTAGGAGAAAATAGGAATGATGGGATTATTGCTAAACAGACCTAACAGGATTTTTGCTGAAGGCAAGCTAGGGTGATCAGACATTGCACAGGGGATGTTAAAGGATGGGGAACTTCATCAGACATGGAGGGTGGTCAGATATGGAAGACTGGGGGTTCTGGTTAAAATGATTTAGCAGGGCTCTTGCTAAAACTGAGTTCTACAAGGAATTACACAGATGGGACTAGAAGGTTCAGGAACTTGATCAAGCAAAGAATCTTTGTCATACTTAAGCATCCAACAAGTCCCTGTTTAATTATTTTTCCCTCGGGCTTTCTTTACTTCTTCCTTCTAACCTAGGCCAGATTAAGTTATCTTGTTATATTTTCTCCTTATAGATCTCTCTTGTAATTCTGTCCTTCCTCTAAGAATATGCATCACACTTTTCACAGCATACAAATTCCCTTTATAAGAGGCTTGTTTTTGTTTTGTTTGTTTCTTTTAATTTGGTCTTACTCATAGCTGAAAAACTAGTACCTTACATAGTTATGGGCACAAACTTATGTACCCAATAACTATTTGTCAATTAAATGAAAACTATGGTTCTACAGTGTTTCTCCAAATATCTTGAAGGAAATGTGAAAATCCTTAAATATTTATTAATAAAAAAGGGCCATATACATTAAAACATCCATTCTGGCACATTATTAGTATTATTAATAACATATTTGTGTCTATTAACACAATGGTTCACAGAAAGGAATAAAATGATTCATAATTATTCTTTAATTATAAGAATAATATAAATACTAATTATATGTTTTATATTTTATTCACTTAAATTTTAAAAAAATTACCAGGATCAGAAATAGGGGTGATTTTATAAGCCCTTTCCTTTACCCATGTATATGCTAACATAATTTAATACATGCCACACTATCCCCAGTGTTACAAGTTTGCAAAATGGCCTTTTGGAAGTATTAAAAAAGTTAATGGTAAGACTATAGGTGCACTTCTGATTCTAATAGTCTTTATTCATATATTTTTATAACAAAATGCTAAACAATAATTTTACAAAAATTATTCAAATGAGTATTAGAATGTTTTTTAGATGTTTATTTATTTTTCAGAGAGAGAGAAAGACAGAGAGATCATGAGTAGAGGAGGGACAGAGAGAGAGGGAGACAGAGAATCCCAAGCAGACTCCACACTGTCAGTGCAGAGCCAGATGCGGTGCTTGAACCCACAAACCGTGAGATCATGACCTAAGCTGAAATTAAGAGTCAGATGATTAACTGACTGAACCACCCAGGTGCCCCTAGAATATTTTTTAGTAATGTCTGTATTATTAGTTCCCTAGAATATTTTCAAATTATTATTTTAGTTTGGGGGTTACTATTTGTTTGGGGGTTAATCTTCATTCCATTTTTTTTTTTTCAAATACAAATTGTATATGGCTTAATATATTTATTCATGTTCTTTGAAGAGTGTTACCTTACTGAATTTATAATGCTCAAAGCTAACCCAGAAAATCAACCAAATATTAGGGTACCTTATGAACTTCAAATGTTTTCCATAATTCATCTTAGGAAAAGAAAACCTTCCTCCAAACACTACATATAAGTAGCAATTTTAAAAATCAACTTCCATTTCTCTTTTCTTAGAAACAAACAGTGAAAGAATCTGCCATTATCTTTTCTTAAGGTTTATGTAAACTGTAGAACAAAATCTAAAAATTAAATCTCAAGAAGTTTGAAATGTATATGATGTCTACTCGAAAAAGAATACTGGAGCGCCTGAGGGGGCTCAGTCAGTTAAGTGTAAGACTTTCGGTTTGGGACTCAGGTCATGATCTCACGGTTCATGGGTTCAAGCCTTGTACCGGACTCTGTGCTGATGGTGCAGAGCCTGCTTGGGATTCTCTCTCTTTACCTCCCTCTCTGCCCCTCCCGCACTCTCTTTCTCTCAAAATAATAATAATAAAAAAAGACAACAACTTAAAGACCACTTGTTTATATCATACCACATTGTAATAGCATACCCATAATGTATTTAAATCAACAGCCTGGTGTTAAAGATACAGTTCAGTTTCACTTTCATAACTACCTAATCCTGAATGCCCAGCATGTTGCCTCTCCACTATAAATTGCTTACTCCGTTACCTTCTGATCAGACAAGGACTAGGCTTCTCTCAAAACCAATGATATGCATTTAAGTTGGTTGTGACATAAATGAAAAAAGATACGGAGAATATATTTAAACATCCTTTAATAAAAAAGAGCCATATGCACGAAAACACCAATTTGGTTTTCAATAAAATACAATAAAGAAAACCTCAATTTACTTCATTTCCTTAATACCCGAGACAGAAAAAAAAAAAAAAAATAGTAAAATGGTGAATGAGAGAACCCAGTGCACACATAGAGTAATCCTACAGTAGGAAGTGGGAAAACTCTTTCCATTTTAATGAGTGCCTTAAGTTTTTTATTCATGTCATTAAATTATGACATTTCATTAATGTTAAAGGATTCCAGAATATTCTGTGCATTAATAGAAGCTTTCACCCAAATTAAGAAGGACAAAAATGAAGCCTTTTTTCCAGTGCACCCCCAATTTTGTCACTCATTTTGCACATTTCTTTTAGCTAGGTAATTAATTGAAAACATTGGGAACATATATTCTAAGCAATGAATATCAAAAGAAAGAATCACAAACGTTCAATATTAAATTAAGCAATCAGAACAAGCTAAATAAAACCACTAGCATTGCCTTTCTGGCATTTTCCTCTTTCATAACAAACAGAACGGGCACAAGAGGCCTGGGCTCTAAAACCTAACAAGGACAACCTTCAACACAATGATATCAAATTCTGGAGGTTCATGGAGTCTTCTTTTTTTCTTGGCATCTTCTGAGCTTGACGGGACCATAAATAATAATTCTATATTTTATATAGGGCTTAGCATAAATATGATAAGGCAGATAGACTATTCCATTCTTACTGGAAATGAAACCTAGGCTTCCTCTTCAACATGCTATAGTATGCTGGTTTCTGATAAGCATGTTCTTTAAAAAAGAAAATAAATCATTTTTATGGGAGTTGGCCTCATGTTTATTTCAGATGGCAAAGTGCTGAGAAGAACCCCATGTGCGGTAATACAGTGTGGTTACATGGCTAAACCTGAGGAAGACTTCCCTTTGCTCGACAGCAAATCACTATGATATGCATTACTGTATGATTCTCTCTAGTGTATTCCAATATCAGGAGCTTTGTGTACTCAATGTGGTGGATTAACGACTAAAACCCTCACATTAAAAGATCAGATTTCAGGTTATTTGTGCACTGTAGATTTCATGTATGAAATAAATAGATAATTGTTCTGTTCTATTCAATTTTCTTTTCGTTATCAGTCATCTTCAGGCGATCCCTAGTTCTTCAGATTCAGGTGTTTATTCCTTTAAGATATAAATGAAACTTATCACCTTGAAAATTTTTAGCCACAAATATTTGTGAACATATGCTGATCCTACCTAGAGAAAAGAAGCTAGAAATTAAAAAAAAAAGATTATTTTTCATAAGAGATTCTCATGAATACAAAATGGTTCTGGAAAGTAACATTTAGATAATATCCACATGAATACGTGGGTGAGAAAGAAGCAGTCTTTCTTTAAAAGTTCTTTTAATTTAAATTTGGTGCCAAATGATTAGGAAATGGCTAAGAATTCACTTAACACAAGTGGTTCAAAAATATTTTCTAACACTTGCTGAATATAAAATATGATTCTTTCAATAACAGATAAAATTTTATATGCATAAGTATCCTTGAAACTACCAAAAAATATTATTTCAGTTTGATGTCATTAACACTCTTTCTAAGAGAAGTTCACTGTATTTATATATTGTTTAATATAAAAGAATACTGGTATACAGGGTGGATGAAATGAAAATAAAAAAAATATAGATGATGTTATTAAAAATAGTATTCGTGTCCTTATAGATGTTGAATAAAGGATATTCACAGTATTTAAAGGCTATTTTACAAGTATTAGAACTCTATAAAAACTAATTTACCAGATTCCATCTCCCTTAAAATATGTTTTCTACATTTTGGCTGTTACAATCTACGGTACTTCATTGGCAGAGAAAAATGGATTATAAGAATTGCAATTAAAAAGAAAAAAAAACATTGATTTTCATGGCGTAGATCAGAATTAAAAGTAATAAGTATACCTAAAATTAACAGGTAAAAACTTAGCACCTACTATACATACTATGAAACATGTGAAAGTGAATGCCAAAGAAAATCTGATACCCTTCCAAGCAATTCACAATCAATTTGAAAATAGAAGACAAAACAAAAATATCAATCTAAGACAATGGATTATTAAAATCAACTAAAAATTGCAGAAAGTACTAGCTGTTTTCAAAAGAGAGGCAAATTCCTCTGGCCTGAGATTTAAAGAGGACCAGATCAGGGGTGCCTGGGTGGCTCAGTCGGTTAAGCGTCCGACTTCAGCTGAGGTCACGATCTCGCGGTATGTGAGTTCGAGCCCCGCGTAGGGCTCTGTGCTGACAGCTCAGAGCCTGGAGCCTGTTTCAGATTCTGTGTCTCCCTCTCTCTCTGACCCTCCCCCATTCATGCTCTGTCTCTCTCTGTCTCAAAAATAAATAAATGTTAAAATTTTTTTTTTTTTTTTTTAATTTTAAAGAGGGCCAGTCTGTTTTTAATTGGAAGGTGAGAAAATGGACTTTGGGCCGTGAATTGAAAGAACACGTGTTTCAGCTATGTTAGAATACACGTGCTATTTATTTATAACGATGTCTCATAAATTTTAAAATTTCCCCTTTAATAAAATAAGGAGGCATTTTCATACCAGTTCTTTATTTATCTATATTTATATCTCTAATCTATCTGTTTTTACTCGTGGTGATTCCTTCCTACCCAGAAACCTTTCCACAATTAAATGTAGATTTTGTGGGATTCCTTGTTTGCTTTTTAATATAGATTTTGAATTTAAGGTTTATTACAGAAAAGTTAACTTCCTGGCTTCCAATTTCCAAATGAAAGAAACTGATTTTAAAGACCATGGTCCTGAAAACCACGTCTTTAAATGAAAGAGCCAGATCTTATGAAAGAGAAATGAAGTTTCAAATTCTAAAGTTTAAGAGTGTCAAAATCTCTCATCACAAATTTTGTATCATAAGAAAGGATTCATAATGATCCAATACCCAGCATTTGGTAAGCCTCAAAAGATAGTCACTCCTATCAGCATAACCCTGCAAAACATCTTAGAATTTGTCACTATATTTTCACCGTAAAAATTTTTCAACTTTCACTGTAAAAATTTTTCAACTGAACGTGTCACAAAATACACTCTAAACTAACTGCCTTAAACAATGTGGACAAACGATTCGTGCACATAACTGAAAAGTCTGGGAAAACGTGGGTTTCAGGCAAGGATTCATTTAGTCACTCACTTTCTTTAGCCATCTCTTCATACAGAATGTGTGTTTCATCTTAAGGCCAGCTCTCTTGTTAGGGTTTGGTTGTCTGCAGCTTTTAAAGGCTATATGCTTTTGTGTTTTTATTTAGCCAGCTGTAAAGTATAATTTCTCTTTTTATAGCTCTTTAGCTTGAGTCAAACTGCAGCCATACTAGAGCTGGAACTGGGGACGACTTCCAACAGAAACACATGGGATGCAGCTGGAAGTGGACAATGGTGTGGGGGAGACAGCTCCTACAAGCTCCCGAGAGCTAAGTATTCAGGAGTTTTGCTAGCCAGTTGAAGTCAGCCATGTTGGAAACATTTGACAACATGGAAGTCAATATGCACTATAAATCAGAGCTTTTAAAATTATTATTATTATTATTATTCTGGGAGACCCAGTATAACACGACATCACTGGTAGGGTACCACCAATATATGAAGGATAAACATGTTGTGGTATTATTGTACACAGGAATACTACTCCATAATAAAAAGAAAGCTAGTAATAAATTAAACCATATAGATAAATCTCAAAATAAATAAAGAAACCTACTCTCCCCCCTGCAAAAAAAAAAAAAAAAAGATGTAGATAATGCATGACTCCACTTATATGAAACTCTAGAAAAGACCAAATTTATCTATAGTAATAGAAAACAGATTAATACTTGTCTTGCATTGTTGCAGGATTAGGGAATGAAAAGATTACAAGGAATCATTTGGAAGGTGATGCATAAATTAATTATCTTGATTGTGGTGATGGTTCCATGGGTGTCTATTTATTGAGACTTATCAAATTATACATTTTAAATAAGGCCAATTCATTATATAGCAATTATACCTCAATGAAGCTGTTTTTAAAAATAGTGAAAATAATTAAACAGTAGGGGAAAAAATGGCATCATTAAGAAATTATAAAGCCAAGCAACAGACTGGAAGAAAATAATTACAAATCATATATCTAATAAAAGTCTGTATCCCAAATATAAAAGAAATATTCCAACCCAGTAGTTAGACAACCCAATTTTAAAATGGCCAAATGTTTTAGTATACATTTCACTAGAGAAATTATATGAGTGGCTAACAAGTACATGAAAAGATTCTCAACAACATTAATCATTAGGAGAATTCAAAGTAAAACTGCAGTGAGCTATCATTACAAACCTACTAGAAGGCCTCTAATCAAAAAGACGGATTGTATTAGTTTGTTAGGATGGCTACAACAAAGTACCAGAAACAGTGTGCCTTAAGAAAATGAAATTTGTTATCCAACAGTTCTGGAAGCTACAAGTCTGAAATCAATGTTTCAACACGGTTGGTTTCTTTTGTCCACTGTAAGGGAAGATTCTATTCTAAGCCTCTTTCTTTGACTTTTAGATCTCTGCCTTCATCTTCATATGGTGTTCTCCCACTGTGTGCCTGTCTCTGTGTTCAAATTTCCTTTTTTATAAAGATATCAGTCATATTTGGTTAGGGCTCACTCTTGAACCTCATTTTAACTTGATTATCTCTGTAGAAGCCATGTCTCCAAAATAGCCACATGTTGATGTACTGGGGGTTAAAACTCCAACATATCTTTCTGGGGGGGGGGTGCACAATTTAACCCACAACAGCATAATATAAAATATTGGCATATATATTGACAATCTGGATAATCCATGTATTTTTGGGTAGAATGTAAATGGTATAGCCACTTGGGGAAATATTTTATCAATTTACTAAAAAGTTAAATATACTCTTACCTAACTACACAGTAGTATCATTTTTAAGAATATGTAAGGTAAGTGGATATCTATATCCACACAAAGAAATTTTATGTAAGTAATCATGGCAGCATTATTCAAATTATGCATAAATTTTTAAAGCAGCCAAAAGTGGATGCTATTCAAGTGTCCAACCAAACTATGATATATTCATATAGTGGAATATTATTCACAATAAAAATGAACAAAATGTAACATGCAGGAACTTCAAAAACTATGGTACATGACATAAGTTACACATAAAATATATCATTCCATTTATGTTTAATATAAAAATAAGCTAATTTTATGGAAACAGGAAGCAGATCAGTGGTTGGCTGAGCCAGGACAGGAATGGGAATTGTCTTCAAATAGGCACAAGGGAAACTTAGGGAGTAACGGAAATGATTAAAACTGGATAGAGGTGATGGTTTTAGAACTCTGTAAATTTACTAAAAATCAGTGAGCTAGACACTTAAAATGAGTGAATTCTATGCTATTTAAATCATAGCTTCATAAAACTGCTAGATATAAATCTAGTTTAGTACTCCAGACAAACAATGAGAGCTGCTTGGACAAGGACATTGGCAGGAGAGATGTACAGACGTGTACAGATTTCAAATATGTTTTGGAGATCAAATAAGTGAAGTTTTCTGAAAGCTAGACATCGGGTAGCAACACAACATCTGACACATCGGTGTCTGACTTGAGAAAATGGCTGTGTGGCGATCCTTTTTCAGAGAGGGGGGAATAATTAGGACAAAACAATTTGGGGGGAAAAACTTCAGAAGCACAGTGGTGTATCTTGTGACTTTGATGAGACACCTGAGAGACATGCGAGTGAAGACAAGTTGGCAGCTTGAGCTCGGTTGTGATGTCATCGATGGAAATACAAATTTACGATACGTCAGCATTTAGGTAGTATTTAAAGCATGGAAAGAAAAAAAAAATGCTTAAAGAGATAGAATATCAATAGAAGAAATACACACCAGGAATGAGCCTGGAGGAACTCCAGGTAGAGAAGTAAAAAAAAATAGAAAAGAAAAACAAAACAAAACACAGAGATGAAGCACCTTAGTATGAAGCGTAGAAACAAAGTGAGAGATAGATTTGTGGATAGAGACAGAAATATAGAAAATGATAGAGGTAAATATAGAGAAATGAGCAAGAACAAGACTTATCTGAGGGACTATGGATGGATTATTGTTAGGAGTGAAGTGTTCATGCTGCTGAGTGGTAAATATTTTTAGAAAAGTCATTTTCCAGTGGTAGACCTTGAATGCCGTAGTAAGTACTTTGAGCTTTTTCCTCTGTACAATTGAATCATTTATGCATTTCTGAGTAAGGAAACAGTATGCTGAGAAAGGTTTAGGAAAATAAATTCAGGGGTGCCTGGGCGACTCAGTCAGTTAAGTGTCTGACTTCAGCACGCCCGCACGCTCTCGCTCTCTCTCTCTCTAAAATAAATAAAACATTTAAAAAATAAATAAATTCAATAGAATGATTTAGGGGATTGGACCTTTTAAAAATCAGTATATGTATTTAAAAGTTCAAATAATTCAGGAAGATCATTTAAACAGGTTCAATGCATGCAAAATCCATTTAATATAATCCTTTTCTTCAAGCTCGGAAGGGCACAGGCAGTTTTCTCCTTGGCTATGACAAAATATTAAAACATATTTTTGCTATGAGAAAAAAATCATTGTATCAGTAGAAAATGTAAATGTAAATTTTAACAAAGTTGCACCACCATCAAATTTCTACCATACCACACAGCTCTTAAGTGAATGTATAGCCAATGCTTGAAACCCAATGGGAGGCAGATGATCACCATCAAATACTACTCATCTGCTATTGACAGGTCTTATTATTAGGGAAAGTTCTATCCATCTGTAATTAATTTCCCTTGGGTATTAAAAATAAATCTAAGGCCTCTTGTCCATGACAGCCACATAATAAGGCAATGTCCTTTTCCCTGCAAAAGTCTGTTTCTGTGGATTCGATGGTTGCATTTCCACTAAGTATTTGCCATATGATTACTGCCCTCCTTGTTCACTTAGAGACCTGAATAAACTTAAGTTTTATCTATTCATGTCACTTAGATTCTATCAGTTTCCTCAGACACATAAGGAGTGAGTTGATTGGATCGGTGATTTGAAAACTGTTCAACACCCTTTTTCAAAGCAGGCGATTCTAATATATTAGACATTTGAAAGCAAAGATACCTGAAGGTAACACAAGACCAGCAGTTACTTCCTAAAATATCCCACCAGAAGCCTTAGATTCTAAAAATCATAGTTTGAGAATCATTTTTGACCAGATAATAAAAAAGTTAATTTTAAGTTCCAATGCTATGTTTTTGTTTGTTTACATTTATTTATTTTTGACAGACAGAGAGAGACAAAGCACAAGTGAGGGAGCGAAAGAGAGAATGAGACACAGAATCTGAATCAGGCTCCAGGCTCTGAGCTGTCAGCACAGAGCCCGACGCGGGGCCGAACCCACAAACCGTGAGATCATGACCTGAGCCGAAGTCAGACGCGTAACCAACTGAGCCACCCAGGTGCCCCTCCAGTGCTATGTTTTTAATTATTATCTTCCATTCACAATGATCTGCTATTTTGAACCAGGCAGATACTAATCCTCTTCCTTGGCCTCTGATTAGCACAGGCAAACCATTACTTGCAGTGTTAACAGAATGCTGAGAAACAATACCTTCACAAAAAAACAAAAACAAAAACTATAAAATCCCACTGATAGAGTTGTAGGTTTGGCTGAGTAACACAAGAATAAGAAAGGAAACGAGGTCAAGAGGCTAAAGAAATGGCCCCTTGGTGGCTATAAACAGCAAACATCTCTGGTGAACGTGATGTGTTTTGACAGAAGCAACTGGATGGAATTACCTGTGTCTTTAAAAAAAAAAATACAAGCTCTTGATATAACCTTCTGTTTCATGTTTCATGAGCACCTTCTTGTGCACACATGTGCAGTTAATTTTCCTATAGGTTATATAGGCAGAATAATTGAGTATCTGCATCTTCAGTTTTACTGGATAATTCCAAATGATTTTCCAAATTAGTTGATTTAATTTATTTCCCATTATCAGGATATAATTGTCCATCTTTCTTCACATATTTGCCAACCCTCAAATAACTGTCAGAATATCATTTTTTTTCAAATTTATGGGTGCAATATGGTGTCTCATGTATTTTTTCCAATTTTTCACCTCTACTACTTAATTGAAAATATTTGAATATACTTATTACAGTTTATTTTTTAAATGTTTATTTAAAACATTAACAGAGAGCTCAAGAGACAGTGAACAGGGGAGGCACAGAGAGAGTTGGAGCGAGAATCCTAAGCAGGCTCTGTGTTGACAGCACAGGGCTGCAGGGCTTGGTCCCACGAACTAAGAGATCATGATATGAACCAAAACCAAGAGTTTGACTCTTAACCAACAGAGCCATCCAGACACCCCCAGTTTATTTTCTATGATTTGCTTGTTCACAGGTTTTTACCCATATTCTATTAGGTAATTTGTTATATTCCTTATTGATTTTTCACATTTAGTTTTTTGATATCTAATGTATATAAAATTTTTCTGTAATTATCCTCACCAAATTTGTGACTAGTGTTTTGACTTTGTTTACTATATACAGACATTTTTAATTTTGTCATAATCACATTTTTCAATAATATCCTTAATGATTTGATATTTCCTGTTTTAAAAATCCTTTCACCTTCTGAAATTATAAACATAGCCTTTATATTTATTTCTTTCTGAAACTTTTAAAGAATTATCTTTTACACACCTCTAATTCATACAAAATTCTATTTTGTAATCTAGTTTGAACAGAAATATGCTTTTAATTTTTCCCTGGAGGGAGGGGAAATGTTACAGCTAAAAATTTAAAAATCTATTTTTCCCCAATGATCGATGGTATCTCTCAGAAGTTATTTTGTTTTATATTTGTTTATGTATTCTTTATCTCTCTTTCTTGTTCCATGTATCTGCTTATATATTCATGACACAATATTAAACTATCCTATTTATACTTTAATATATTTATGCTGATTCTGAATTATAAAATATTTGTAAACTTTTTCTCTCCAACTATGTTATTAGCTCAAGAAACACAAACACTGTATCAATATTTTTAAATATCTGCAATAATCAAAATGAGAGTTTTAAATACCAAATGGAAGGGAAAACTAGGGAAGAAAAAAGAAAGAAGAAATTTTTTTCTTGTTTTAATATTTTTCTAGATAAGTAGGTATGATTCCAGAAAATTGAGTGTGGAAATCACAGGAAAAAAAAATCAGAGAAAATCAAAAGCCAAGCAAAAGCACGAGAGTGTATTTTACTCCCCAAATAATTATCTATAAATCAAGGTAAACTGTTATGTTTTCTGGAACATGCTTAGTGTAATTATAAGGTTGAGGTAAGAATTCAGTTTGCTTTGGAAACAGACAAGCTTGTCTCTATAAATTTCTAGCTTTGCAAAATAAGCAATGTATCTAACCTCTGTATTTATGCCTCATTTTCCTCTTCTGTTAAAAGGAGTAATGTTTGCCTTATACAACGGCTAAAAATATTGAATAAGATAATGAATGCAAAATATTTATGGTCTGACACATAATATAAAATAAATATACTCTAATAATTATAAAATGAAATACTTAAAATTGTGAGGAAGAGGATTTCTACTGGTTAATTTTGAAATGCATATGAGTTTGAATATTACACATTAGTCAATCGTTTTCTAGGTGTGAATTTAAAATTAAACTGTGATATTTAATAGGTTTTTTTAACCAGTTAAAAATGAATAAATTCAAATAAGTGGTATATATGTGTTCTGACAGGGTAGGATATTAAAAAAAAAAAAAAAAAAAAAACTACAGTAAGGATTTCCTCTCCAATTTCATATTTCCTGAACAGAAGTAGATTGGCTCTCCCTTATCCTTTCTGAGCTAATAAAACAAATTTAGAGAAAAAGTAAATTGGCGAGTACATAGCTTCAATTCATCACAGAGCAGTATAGATACTCTAATCTCCTCTTGTCAGAGAAATGTAGCCTACAAAACACTTTCTTCATCAGAAACATTGCTGTAGTATTGTATAGTGATTGTCCAAAGAATGATATATATTTTTAGGTGTTCAGAACTATTTTACCTATTCTGTACCACAGGAACTCTTGTGATAGGTAGTACTACATGTAAAGGAAAAATTTTTTTCAATATCATAGTTAGCTTTGGGTTAATATAATGACCAAATTATCTTGGATTCCTCTCTTAGTTTCATAAGATACTTTAAAGCTATTATGAAAATGTGTTTAACTTTAATTGATATTAATTATGTCTATTTTGCTACGTGTCAATAGTTATTTTGCTAACAAATTGAGCCATTACTTTAACATGAGAGCCCTGGTGTTTCTGTCATTCAAAGAATTTCTTCAATAGAGAGATGCTATAGCTAAACATATCATTGAAGGAGAGAGCCTGGAAAATCTAGCAGTCTCATCATCCTAGCCATAGTTGCATCAAAGCAGGTGGAGTTTTAGGTATTAACTGAGCTGATGTGAAAGGTTATTTCAACATAAAAAGCTGCACATATGTATTTATAGCTGCTTTATTCATATTGCCAAATACGAGAATCAACCAAGATGCCCTTTGCTATGTGAATGGATAAACAAATGGTGGTCCATCCATACAAATGAATACTATATGACAATGAAAAAGATTGAATAATCAACACACACAACAACTTGGATGACTCTTAAATGCATATTGGAAAATGAAAAAAAAGTCTGAAAAGGCTACATACTTGAATGTTTTTATTGGTGTGACATTCTAGAAAGGGGAAAACTATAGAAATGAAAACAGATCAATGGTTGCCAGGGTTTAGGAAGGAAAGTGGTAATTGAATACATAAAGTCTAAAGGATATTTTAGGTAGGTGAAATTATTCGATGTGATAATGTAGTGATGGTTACATAGCACTGTACATTTGTCAATTCCTTTAGAACCTTACAGAAAAAAATAGTGAACCTTAATGTGTGCAAATTTAAAAAATCAATTAGGGCATCCCAGCACATAATGTAGGCTGCAGTAAAATAATTTAACTAAGTTATAATGTATGAGACAACCCCACTGACTGGGAGGTGCTGAAATGAGTATAGAATTGAGGACTAAAATGAAATAACTCTACATAAGTACTACACTCTGGAAAAAAATTCCCTCAAGAGGATATGGATTAACAATTCTGAAACTACTATCCATGTATACTGGGAATAAACAGATAAATAAATGGATGGATGATGTGGGAGCCAGGTATCTTACAACTGGAGTGAGAGACTTTAAGAAAGTAAGAAGGCTAGGATAAACTATAGGGTACTAAAGTAGAACTGGAAACATCAGTATGAATTTATGTTTATCCTAACACAGACCTATACACATATAACAGAGAGAGAAATAATCACCAAAGCACATGTAGACATGAGTTGATACATACACGTAAATCTCCTATCTTTGTTTACTGAGAAGGCCTAAAAGAAATGACATTCCCGTGGGAATGGGGACATCCAGTGCCCAGTTCTTGGATTCTAATCCCACTTTTCAATGAAAGGAATCCAGTCTTATTGGCAAAATGGCTATTTCTAGGGTTACGGCAGAAAGTATATGAGCCTTGTAGTGCCAGAAAATAAGGAAGTACTCAAAACAAACAAACAAACAAACAAAAGAAACTGAAGATATGATAAAGGGACACAGAAGCTAACTGAAAGAACTCCTAATGGCCAAAGCTGAAACAATGGATACAGATTAATAACAATAGTAATAGTGATAATAATAATAATGGTAATCATAATAAAATATTAGATTATAACCCAAAGCATAACATAAGTCACCTAGGAGTTCATACTGATATACATAAATAATTGAATGAACAAATGAGGTGGCAAGGGAGAAGAATAGACACATTTCTTGTGCAGAATAATTTTAATTTATGTAAATATTAGCGTCTCAAGAACGTGGTTATCAATTTTCCACGCTTTTGTATAGGCTGTACATAGTGACTTGCTACCAGAAACTATAGTATAAAAAAGAGGAAAAGAGTAACTTTACCTGGCAA
Source organism: Panthera pardus (assembly GCF_024362965.1). Taxonomy (NCBI): domain Eukaryota; kingdom Metazoa; phylum Chordata; class Mammalia; order Carnivora; family Felidae; genus Panthera; species Panthera pardus. The sequence continues at coordinate 41,431,273 of NW_026526655.1, read as the reverse complement.
ACACTATCTTAGTCAGCTGATAAAGGCTAATGCCACCAATGGTTAAGTCATGTTGATAGTAGGTATCCTTGCTATGATGTGATGAGAATGGCACCTTTTCTTCAAACCTCTTCCTCTAGTCCAATCGTTAGAAAAATATCAGACTATCCAAAATGAAGGATAGTCTACAAAATAGTTGACTGATATTCCTCAAAACTGCAACAGTCATCAGAAGCAACGAAAATCTGACAAACCATCTTGGTATAGTGAAATCTAGGTAGAAATGCCAACTAAAAGGGATATAGCATCCTGGATGGGATCCTGGGATGGAAAAAAGACTCATTAGGTGAAAACTAATGGCTTTCCTTAATAATCACGTGCCAGTGTCAGATTTTTGGTTGTCACAAATGTACCATACAAATGTAAAATGTTAATAGTAGGGGGAATTAAATATGGGCTATATAAGATACCCACAGACACATATAGTCTTTGCAACGTTTCTTCAAATCTAAGACTATTCTAAAATAATGTTTATTTTTAAAAAAGCTCTGTGGGCAAAGGAATAAAAGTTAAATAGTATGAAGGTGAATTATTTTCTTATATTGCACCAAAATGTAATTAATTGTATTCTTCAAGCACAACTAGAGGTTTGAAATCATTGCAAAAAAAGACCTGTGAGATTGAACACTAACTGAGAGAAAGCAAATATATTTCTGTTTTTCAACTTAGGAGATGCAAAATATTCAATGACAAAGAAACTTTAAGTCAAGTAAATATCTCAAAGTAAAATAAAAATTAATCTTTACTGACACTATTGGGTCAGTTTACCAATATCAAATCAACTGAGAGAAAAATATATAATATTTGGACAGATTTAATGGTAGTAATTCAACATAATTAATTTCTATATTTCTCAATAATGAACCATAAAATAAATATATCACTAAATATGTTCAAACTCTAGTATATAAGTAATTCATATGTGATAATGGACTAAAGCAGATTTTTTAAAATCATATATTAAAAATTGTTTCCAAAGTTTATAGTTTAAGCTTTCACTAAACTATATATTTTGGGAGGGGGGTTGTTTTGGGTAAGGTATAAACATCTATTAAAGCTCTGGTTGAGTTCAAGCAATAAATATATCTATTATTGAGAACTATCAAAGAGAGAACACAAATCTGCTATAGGGTATGTTCTGTTCACTGTATGGTGTTTTCAGATTAAGATGGGTGAACAGATCAATTCAAAACATCTCATATGGTGCAACATTTACTGGAAAGTCTTATTATTTCTCTCTATATGAATGATTACACTACAATTTAAAATATGTTTAAAGTAACAGTAAAGTTGGCATCAACAGAAAAGTGAGATTAATTGATATTGAGTGAAAAATGATTATTGAAGCCTTCAAAGTGCATAGATCTGGAAGCCTTTACTATAACCTTCTGCCTTTCTAATAAGTCGCAAATGCACCAGACAGAATAAGCAAAAATCAATTTAATAATTCAAAATGAGTGAAATATTCTAACCACAGTTCTTATGGTTACATTAATTGATTTTCTTTTTTTAATGGCAAAAGCACAAACTTGAAGCATTAACCCAAAAGGATCTGAGGTCATTTCCCAGTCAATGTGATTAATGATTTCAGGTTCATCAGTACTTAAATTTGCAAATTGGGAGTGTTGTGCTGTAAAGTAAGAAATGCTAATGCTGGTCATATTTCACCTATAGTTTTCATCATTCATTTAGGGCATATCTGTTCTTATCCTTCCATTTCTTAAATAGGCCAGTGACTCCCATAATCCATAGGCTGGTGTTTCAGATGGGTTTTGAAGATTTCTGTTGGTTTATGGCCCTATTCTTAGATGTTTAAGAATTATCAAAATTATTTCCATTTGTCTTCACATTTGAAAAAATATTACACAACCCACCCCCTAACACAAACTTTATAAGTGCTGCCATATAATTCCATGCTTAACTTCATGTTAATATTTAAAATCAAAATGTCATTTAGTAGTATTCTTAATTGGTAGGTAAACTACAGAAAATTAATATATTTGAATTTAAATATATGAATTCCATATATATACATATATACATATAAATATGTTTTATATATATATACACACATGCATATTAGGCCAAATAAAACTTGGTTTGACTGATACATGAATAGGGAAACATGTTATATAATTGAGGCCTAATAAAAGAATGTAGACATGTAGGCATTCCCAAAGCAAAATACCTACATATTTTGTTAGGCATTCATATTTTGAAAACATATGTCATAGCTCTCAATTTGTAAGAGGAGCTCATTAATTCAGCAACAAAATCTCAATGAAAAATTTTCTATAAATGACTTATTTAATGTGTGCTGTTTGGAGACTGCCCTTTAAAACAATGGCTTAGTTGTTAAGAACATTTTGTCAGTGATAAGCATACCAGGTCTAATAATGAACTAAATTGATAGCAGCAAAAAACACATTTCTGCTTTAAATCCAACATTTGTAATTTAGTTTCCATAAATCAACACTTTTTATAGTAAATCTATGTTGCTGAATTCTATTTCATTTGAAGCTTCCTTTGTCTTTAATTTATGATATATGTTTAGTTTATAATTATGTAAGGATTACATGTTAAATTTTTAAATAAAAATTTAAGTGTGTATATACTTATGTAAAACTGCAATACAGTATCACAGCAACATTAGAAAGTCTGCGAGAAATACTACTGAGGTGATTAAGGAAGGAGAATAATGGCCCAGAGAGTGAGAGCCAGCCCATGGAGGAGGTGTTTGGGGCTCTGGATTTATTGATATGTATCTGAAAAGGGTGCTGGCAGGTAAGTTGCTTAGTGTCTCTAGGAACTGGTTTACCCTGGGGGCTTCGTCCTTCCAGGGTCAGCAAGGTCCCAGTGGTCAAAACATTAGAATACAGAAAATAAAGACCTTGGTAATACAATGTGGACACAAAAGAGGATGTGATCAAAAAGGAAGAGATAGTAAATTCTAAGTTGGGGAAACAATGGAAAAGGCTTTCTAAATAGGTGATCTCTAAAATATATTGAGAAATGAATAGGATTTTCATAAGCTCACACACAGCAGTTTGTGTTTGATGGAATAAAATGTTAGGCAAAAGCAAATAAATAAAAATTTAAAAAAAGTTTATTTTCAGGCATATGAGAGACCCTGGGAGCCATGGGATGTGGTTGGGGAATAAGTTTGTGACTGGAGAAGAATTCATGGACAAAAGCATAAAATTATAATTCCTCTCCAAAGTAGAACTTGTATCCTCAGAAAACAAGTTAGAAGGAATATGCGTCACATACATACATACCTTCCTCCTAATTTTCCAATCTCCTCCACTAACCTGACTACTAATCTTTCTGAATTATGATCTGATCCTGTGGAGAACTCCTAGCTCCTAGTATGGGTAGATCAATGACAACAGAGCTTAAACTACCCTACTTTCTACATTGATGCCATTTTCCCATGAGTCCTTCAAATGTTTATCTAATTCAGTGACCAAACCATTCTCTCATAAATTAGGAAGAACAAGCCCAATTATCTCACAATCAATTCCTCCCTCTGGACTTTCACTGCCATGGTTACATGTGGAAAACATTGTCCAGGAAACTAGATAATTGAGCAGAGAAATGCATGATTTAAAAAGGAGCAAGAAAAATATATACAATAAAATCTCTGTCAAGGAAATAAAGAGTAACAAAATATTACTTAAATTAGTATGGACTTATTCTCTACTAATCATTTTATCAATATTATTTAGTTCTTATAACAAATCTGTAAGTAGGATTTATTCCTCAATGTAAAATAAGGATACTGCATAAGGATCACCTGAAATATATCTGGGGACTCATCCCCAAGGAATTCTTATCTTCTAGGCCTGTCATGGGGCATAGGAATGCGCATTTTAACACATATCATAGATTATACCAATACAGGTGACTGTGGCTCATATTTTGAGAAACACTGGATTAGTCACTTATCAGTATCATACAATAAGTAGTGTACTTCATTGGAGTCCAATATTCATTCTTTTTCTCCTCATTATGACCCTAGAGAAAAAATGTTTTCTCAGAATATTCCAAATAGCCTTATTTTTTTTACAAGTTCTGACATTATTTATGAAACATGTTTGTTTACACAAGAGGAGATGTGACAAAAGCTATGATGGGGTCAATTGTTCTTTGACCCAAACAGGAAGGTTTAAGTTTATTCTCCAGACTTGAAACATCTAATTACCCTTATTTTGATGGCTTTCCTCCCTGTTACAGATCTAGGGAATTATCATTTTTTTTCTAGAGATATATAGGAAAACATGAGATCTAGGAAAGCAGTATCATTCCATGTCAAAAGGCTGTATACAATTTGAAACAGGACATTTTCCCAATAGATTTGAAAGTTAGATTTATGAAATATTTGGTTGTTTTTACTGTTGCCTCTTAATCATTTCACATAGGATTTAAGTTTTCCTTCTAAGTATTAAAATGGAATTTACAGATACCTGTAAAGTTAAACTTCACTAAAACTCTGTAGTGAATAAAATCTCACTTTAGTATGTGTCATGCATAATGATGTATTAGTAAAATGAAAAAAGCCATAAACGTGGTAACTTTCTATTTTTTGCTCTGTTAATAACATGCTTTTTGAGCTAGGCCAAATTTATTTAATTTCACTATGTTCTTTTGTCCTTTATCTACATAATGTTTTAAATATAAACTTGCCAACTCTTTGAGGTACTAAAATACTAACAAAAATGTTCCTTTCAGCTCAGGTCATGATCTCACAGTTGTGAGATCTTGCCCGACATTGGGCTCCACGCCTCTTCTGGATTCTCTCTCTCTCCCTCTGCCCCTCTTCCCTGCTTCTGTACTCTCATTTTCTCTCCCTTCTTCAAAATAAATTTAAAAAATAAGAATAAAAAAGATCTAGCTGTGATGGAGGATTGGGGTGAATGCTCTGAGCAATAATATGTTTAGTAAAATTGAGGGTGATAGATTCAATGTTAAGTCTCCTTGGATCCTATGTGAGAAACCCACAAGAATTAAAACAATAATTGCTTTCTCATGGTAAAATATCTTTAATTGATCAAATAAAATGTAGAGTTGAACATACGCCAGAGAAGACTTTACAAGTAAAAGGTCAATTCCGTTGCTTTGTTTTTGTCTATTATGAAGTTGGATTATTGGATTGGTGTTCCTATTAGTGGATGTTTTAAAATTTATCACAGATAAATTTTCTTTTAACTTCCCAATAAATACATTCTAGCTTCTTCACTTGGATAAAGTAGATCACCTGTTCAATTATTTCACTGATAAGATTAGATTTGGAAGTCACTTAAATATATAAAATTACTTCTTTGGATTTTTCCTCATTTTACTTTACTGTAAAATTATAATTAATTATTTTAGTTCTCCTCAAAGTCCCATTAAGTAAATAAGTAGAATTCTAATTTTTCTGAGTGTATTCTATTTCATATCAAACCCTTGTCTTTTGGTAAAAGTAAAATGCCCATTTGCTATGTCTTAAATATAAAGAGAATATAAAACTCGTTTGCTCTTGGTAAAGTGATCAGGTCATTAGAGTTCAGAATGATGTAAATAATTATGTTATTTGAAATAATTAGCAAATAGAACTTATATTTCTATTTAGGATCAGAGATGAAGTATCCAATATTAAAAAGTAAAACTTTATCAACAATAGGATATTTACAAACTTAGTTGACCTAATTTGCTGCTTCTAGTCTTTCACTATCATGTTCTTCTTGTAGGAACTTGTGGGAATAATTCAAAGAATAGGAAAAGCCATATGTATGTTCATCATGTACTTATTTAAGCCAATAGACTTCAACAGTATAGAAATAGTTACTTAGAAATATAGAAATACATCCAGTGACTGGAATCATTATTAGGCAATAACTCTAGAATCCATGTGTCCACATGGCAGACTGTTCAGAAATAGTAATTTTTTAAAGCAAGATAGATATATATGTACAGTTAGTGATTATAACTATAAAGAATATATGCATTTTTATGAGTCAAAACTAGAAGAAATTAGGCAAAAAAAAGTAGTAATTTAGGGAAGGAGGATTACAGGTGACTTCTCAATATGTTTTCATATTTTTATTATATTTGTTATACTGTTTACCTAATTTAGAGTGAGAGATCCCAACCAGTTTCCAAATAATAGAAAAACTTATAATTTTTAAACAGTAAGTAGACAATATATTAAAACTATATATGGGAGAAATATATTTAATCTTATTTATTGTCATATTTATTCCCGCCCATAATAGAAGTTGCATTTTCTTTAATTGTAAAATTAGTTGCTGAAAATATGAATGCCATCTAATGCACCCCCACTCCTAAAAAAAAAAAGTAGAAAATTGACTCTTACTCATCTCAAGAGAGTCTGCAAACAAACAAGTAAATAAGGAATATATCATTAACTCCATTATCAAATATGATTGAAGTATGGGAGAAGTTGAAGATTTTTTGATTGATTTTTGAACAAACTATACACACAAATGTGGGATAATGCAAGGAAAAAGAGAATTCAACAGACAAAAGCCGAGAATATATTCACCCAATCATTCGCACTTCGATTATTCAACCAGCACAAATTCACAGAGCACTGACTATTTAGTAAGATTAGGGGGTGAAATAAGAGACTACATCAATATTTATTGAGTTCCTACTTGACAGAATCACACTCTTGGTTTTCCTAACACTCTTAAGAGTTCAATATGCAGCCTTTGTCCATTTATTCCTGCTTATAATTATTCATTTAGCAGATACTTAATGAACACCAGCTATATGTGAGTCACTGTCCTGAGTATATTATATTGCATACATTAGATTTGGTATCTGTCTGTCCTCAAACAGTTTATATTTTAATTGGAGGAGAAAGGCAGTGAATAAGTAAGTAAATAAATGAATACAACATGGATGTTGATTTGTATGATGTAAGAAAGCAGTGAGATAATATAAAAGAAACTGAGGTGAATCAAGTCTCTCTGAGAGGATAACATTTAAACTAGGACTTGAAGCATTTTTCTACCATTCCAAAAAAAAAAAAAAAAACTTAATTGAATTAAGCCACCTGCACTCACGTAGGCATTTAAGCCACATATGTGTTAGAACTAGGAATAACGTGTATTTTATTCACAGGTTACTTGTAATAGTGTCCAATCTAGATAGAAAGCTCACCACTTTTGCCATGGAACTTAAGATGAGAGACCAAAGAAAAATAGACGTGCCTCTCTTCATCCACAGATGCTCAATTTCTAAAGAAATGATGAGCAAGTCATTAACTAGAACATTCAAACTCAGATACAACCAGTCAGTTTGGTATTCGCATACCTTGTCACTTTTATCACTTCATTATTAGTCTCCTGAGCTCCACCCACATTTATGCTAGCAGGTCTTGTAATAACACTGAAAGTCAATTCTTCTGCTCGGTTTATTGAATCAGGTCCTGAACCTCACATTACCGAACTTGTTGTAGTAAACATGGGGTGTCCTAGAGATGATACTTCGTTCCAGGCTCCATGCATTCATAACAATCTAGGGTTTTTCACATTTGTTCTCTGGTTGGACAGTTCCTAGAAAGCAAAACTATTGGTTGTTGGATGCTTAGCCTGAGCAAAGGGAAGAGAATTGAGGAGAGAGGGTAAGAAAAGAGATGGGGTTGTAGATGAATGGTCTCAACCGCTACAGTTTAGAGTAACAAGGATGAGTAAGGTTTCCAAGGATTAAGACAGCTATATTTGAGTACTCTTACCATTTTCCATTCTAGAGAACTATCTGCCAAAAGAGGACTTCCGGAGCAAGAGGCCACTGGGACTATTACTGAAGGATTACTACTAAATGGAGGCAAAACTTGTGCTGTATTTCTCATACTAAGACATAGTAGAATGATAGCCCTTTGAAGAATCCGTATGGGACACCCATGAGACAGATAACATTTTGATGGTACCCTGTCAACAGGCATGGATGAACAGATGATGGTCAGATTAACGGCAGCAATTAATAGAGAAACTATTAAGGCACAAATTAAATGAGAGACATCTGTCCTTTATTCCACTCCCATTCATTCTTCTCTCCACTCCCATTCCAGAGTGACCAGAAGGGCAAGGAGATTTCCCAGTGGCCTCACCAGTTCGCAGTCCCATCTTTGACATCAGGGCAAGACCAGGTATAGGAGGCAGACTAAAGCCTTACCACCCACTATTTCTTTCCAGACCTTTCAAGTCCCAAAGCTGTGTGTAGAAGGAAAAGGGGAATAGATTGGATATGAGTCTAATTCTTTAAGTAAGTTACTTTTTTGTGTCAAATGATTCAAACTTGTACAGGATAGCTTTCCTGTTTTTAGAAAATCTATCAAATATTTATGAAATGCACCTCAATAGGTGTTTAATTTTCTCCATATAGCTTCAAAAAAGTCAAAAGGGCTCTGATTCCAGTTAGCTTCTTGATATCCATAACCAACAATAGGTATTGGGAAATCCTGAATGCCAGAGGAATAATTGTACTGCTACACTATATAAAACAGATAACTTTTGTTCACCTATTCTAAAGCAGGGTAGTTAAGAGGAAGTTCTAATAATACAGGTAAGAAACCTTTAATTGTTTTTGTTTTTCCTCCCTGGAGTCCCCCTATTATAGAAAGAATATGCGTTTTCTTTACCTTGAAAGATATTTGAAAGTATTATAAGAAGAAACATCTACAAAGTTTATACTTTCCTACCTAAAACATGTTATGCATTCAAAACACATTAGTTATTTGTAGCTGCATTACCTGGTAAAAATGGTAGCCTCTGAGCACATTTTTTTCTGTAACATAGGAAACAATTTGCACACTTCTTTATAATAGAAGACAAGGTTTTATCATATATATATATATATATATATATATATGTGTGTATATATATATATGTGTATATATATATATGTGTATATATATATATGTGTGTGTGTGTGGGTATGTGGGTGTGTGTGGGTGTATGTATATATATATATATATATATATATATATATATATATATATATATATATATGATATTTGATATTCCTTGGCTCCAAGAAGGCAGAAATCCTGAGCACAAAATATAGCAGGATCAGATTTGAACCAGTCTGAACTCCAACCCCTCACCACAAGGGAAAGCCATATATAGACTGATGAGAAATTAGCTGTTCATATTTTGAAAGGGATATTGAGGGAATAATGAATCTTCTATAGTGAGAGCAGTGTTAAAGAGTATATTCTGAAATAACTTTGCGTTTAAAGCAAATACTAAAAACTTACTGAAAATGTAGAGAAAGCCAGGAATGAGAAAAATGATAGTGTGGCTGATATCTATGAGTAGGGGAAAAACATTAGAAGAGGTTCAGTAAAACTAAGATAACAAAAAAATAATAACTGGTAAGAATTAACCCTGGCAGGAAAGGAAATTATCCTCTTAGCCATGCTCACAGAGAATATGCAAAAGTAACTTAAGGAAAAAAATACTAGAAACTGAATTCTAGACTACACATGCTAGAGCATCAAAACAAGCCATTTTGTTTTAACGTACTTAACAGTATTTATGCTTATCATTCTATATTATTAGTATATTATACTGTAATATCATTATATTATCAATTACAATTGCTGTATTGATCTCATAAATTCTTCCACAAACTGTACAAGCACTTTAATACACATATACTATGAATAACTTAAGAGGAAGAGAGGATTTTTTTTTCAAAAGTCTATTAGGTAATGAATATTTTTCTCTCCCATCCATAAAATTGCAAGTTACTTTCAGACAGATACATGGGCTAAACAAAGTCTACCTAATTCTTACCAAACATAATTGGTTATTCAGAGTAAGCAACACTAGGGAAGGCAAAATGCCTTATAAAATGCTATTTTAACAATGCTCATCTCTGTCCTGGACATCTGCACATTTGACATTAATATGGGAGCATTTATTTTGATAATATCTTTTTTACCTCCTTTTTTTCTGAATAGGTATCTTTCAGAGAAGTAAGGTTTTATTGAATTTTGGGGGATTCCTAGAAGAGTGTAGGTTTGTATTCCAATTCGGTTATAAATATAAAATATCTAGCACATTTACATCATTAAAATTATGGGCTTATTCATTTGCATGATAATAATGCAGATGATGATATGAAATGATTGTTTTCTTACATAAGAAAGAAAACTTCATAAGTGAATTCACTTCATAAGTGAATATGATTTCTAATGTTTAAACAGAGGCATAATTTATTTTAACAACGTGTATTTATAGAAGCTACTAAAACAGGAGGTTTTTCCTTGGGTGTGTGTGTGAATTTCAAAAGAAAGAAGAAAAAACAAAGCTTTCATAACTAACAATGCTTATTACTGTTCCTAACACAATGACAGTAAAATAATATTGCCACTGAATAAGTAATTTTCATCTCAGGCCATCTGCAGATGTGACTCTATTAATTCATCAGGCACAAAAAGTTATTGGTATTCCCAGAGAAGTTAGGGGTTACATCATTTTCTAGACATTAGTTGACTATTGGCATTTTTAGACATCTGTCATTTATGTCTATGACAGATTAATGATAAACTAACTTGTACCTTAAAATATATTAATATTTGTGGCATACTTGCAACATGCATTCATTTTATTTTCCTGGTAAATAAACCCTGATTGAGGACTATAAAAATTAGGATACAAACATCATGATATAAAACAATTCACTGCTATCTCAAAAATGAATAAAATGTTTAATGAGATATTATAATGGATTGATTTAATTGATCATCACTACAGTTTAGTTCCTATCACACGATTAGGAACAAAGAAGATATATTACTTAAATGTGTACCTGTTGTGTCAGTGTTTGCTAATGTGTAAAATTCCGATGCTGTGCTAGGGAAGGTGAACTTTCCTAAAGGAGGAAACTTACAGGAAGGTTGAAATCTCTATCTTACCATGAAAGCTTTGCCCCAAAAGACATATTCATATGAGTGAGAGCCAACTTGATGTGACTTACTAAATTTATGGCCATGGTCCTGTTATATCTTCCAAATTCAATTTCTCAGTGAAACCGCACATGCTTTCTCTAGAGAGTAAATTTTACACCTAAACATCCTGCCAGTTTTGAAGCTAAATAGCAATAAGTGAAAGGAACTGTTTTTATTATTATTTTTTTAGATAAAGTAACTGAGTCTTAAAGAGATTATGCAATCCGAATAGGCCACACAGCCCACAATTGATTAAGGCAGGATTTTAAACTTATGCTATAATATTTTCATTGTTATGAAGTGAATAACAAATCATAATACATATCGCAAATATTCTGTGAGAATTTGGGCTCAAGATACGTGTTTTCAAGTTTTAAGTAGGCTCCACACCGAACATGGGGCTTGAATTAACGACCCTGAGATCAAGAGTTACAAACTCTACCAACCGAGCCAGCCAGGCATCCGAGCCAGCCAGCCATCCCTAGATATTTACTTTTTAAAGAGATTTTTTTTTCTGGAACTCAGACCATGCAATGAAGGGGTATATACCAGAAACAAAGGAATTCCAAAAATTTGGAAGCTTTGATATCCATTATCTAGATGTTAATTTCCCTCATAGTCTTAGCAAATAGGGCACAGATAGAAGGAGATAAGGCATATTGACATTTTTCTTCATGAACCTTTATTTTGTGTTAACATGCTCTTTGTTCTGGCATACAAATGTTTTAAATTATTCAGTGAATACTTCACAAGATTATACAGTTGACCCTTGAACAACATGGGTTTGAACCACATGGTCCACTTCTATTCATTCTTGTTTGTAAATACAGTACATCAGTGTAAATATATTTTCTCATCATTATCTAAACATTTTGGGGCACCTGGGTGGCTTGGTCGGTTAAGCGTCCGACTTCGGCTCAGGTCATGATCTCACCGTCCGTGAGTTCAAGCCCTGCGTGGGGCTCTGTGCTGACAGCTCAGAGCCTGGAGCCTATTTCAGATTCTGTGTCTCCCTCTCTCTCTGCTCCTCCCCTGTTCATGCTCTGTCTCTCTCTGTCTCAAAAATAAATAAACGTTAAAAAAAAAAAAGTTTTAAACATTTTACTTTGTCTAGACGACTTTATTGTAAGAATATGGTATATAACACACGTAACATGCAAAATATATGTTAATCAACTGTTTATGTCATAGGCAAGACTTCCAATCAATGTTAAGATATCAGAAGTTAAATTTTGTGGGAGTTAAGAGTTATACGTGGATTGTTTTCAATGCAAGGCCTTCAGTGTCCCTAACCCCACACTGTTCAAGGGTCAGCTGGAATATTACATTAGAGGAGGATGCTGTATGCAGTTGAGAAATACAGGTACATTCTTCAAAGTCTGATTTTGTTCTGTCTGATGAAAGTAATAAGAGATGAGACGAATTTTTGTGATAGATACAACAGGACCAAGGAGTGAGACCAGCATAGCTGGAGATCAAGACCTCTTTCATACAGTCGCTCTCTAGATATGAATGGATAAAAAGCTTCCCCACAAGAAGATCGCATGGATATATACACTAGACTGGGTCTTGTTTCTTGGTAAAGCTAAAAAATAACTCAAAGTCCCTGATAAAGACCCCAAAACAAAACAAAGTCGTCCTAAATTTTAGGTTTTTAACTTCAGGCCTCTGGATGAAGCAAACACTCTATATGAATAATTGTACTTGAGATCCAGCCTTCAAAAAGTTGTCTGAGATGAAGGTTCCAGAAATACAAATTAATAATAAGAATACATCCTTCATTTATAAGGGAGAACATAAATTACAGTATCATAACCACAAAATACTAAAATATTGAAATACTGAGGTAAGAGTATGATTTTTAAAATAAAAGAAATGCCGGGGTGCCTGGGTGGTTCAGTCAGTTAAGTGTCTGACTTCAGCTCAGGTCATGATCTCGTGGTTTGTGTGTTCGAGCCCCGCGTCTGTGCTGGCAGCTCAGAGCTTGGAGCCTGCTTTGGATTGTCTCTCTCTCTCTCTCTCTCTCTCTCTGCCCCTCCCCCACTCGCGCTGTGTCTCCCTCTCTCTCAAAAATAAACATTAAAATTAAAAAAAAAAAACAACACTGGGTTTAAATAAAATAAAACAAAGGAACAAGAGAACTAAGAACAAGGAACAAGAGACTATCAAAGGAACAAGGACTATCTAAGGCCTAACAAAGGAACAAGAGACTATCAAAGTTTTTTTTTTTTTTTGACAGAGACGGAGACGGAGACAGAGCATGAGTGGGGGAGGGGCAGAGAGGGAGACACAGAATCGAAAGCAGGCTCCAGGCTCTGAGCTGTCAGCACAGAGCCCGACGCGGGGCTCGAACTCACAGACTGCGAGATCATGACCTGAGCCGAAGTCAGACGCTCAACCGACTGAGCCACCCAGGCGCCCCTCAAAGTTTTAAATAGGGACTGTGCACCTAGCTGAGCACTGAAAGGGCTCTTCCTGAAGTGTCTGCGATGTCTCAAGGGACCTCGAAAGACATCAGAAATGGGAAGGGCCAGAAAACCCGTGTACTAAGATGACCTAAAGGGTCTTTGTCAGATCTAGGTGGAAATCAGTAAACCTCAATCTCTAGAACTGTAACGAATTCCGCTTTGTGACACACAGTATTTGGAGAGCGGCTGGCAAGCACAAATATCCACTCCCCACGTTCTCGTATTAATTCCCTGTGACCAACAAACTTTGCAGCAGTTTTTCCGAGCGGTCCGAAAGACCGTTTCCCGGGAAGGCTGTCCTCGGGAAGACAACAAAGAAAGTGTTTACTTACCCACTCTGGGGTTGGTTTTCTTTCGGGACACAGAGATGGCTTGCGGAGATTCTCTGCAGACTCACTGCCCACACCGGTGGGGGGAACGAGGTCAGCAGACAGCTTCCAGCTGAGGTCTGTCTGGTCACCCGCAGAAAGAGCAGCTTCACCTGAAGTTACCTCCTGCCTGGGTTAACCTGAGGCTGCTGGCTGGACAAGGTGAGAGCGTAAAGGTTCACGCTCCCGCTCCACGTGGGCTATTCTGTCAGGCCAGGCTTGTTTCAAAGTTCCCCGGGAAGGATGCCCCAATCTTCAACAGGCCTGCGTTTACACGCACATTTTGTTCCCTGCCCAGTCCTGATTCCAAAACCTTTCCTCAAAACACCTGAACTCTATCTGGCTATTATTCATTTCTTGAGGACGCTGCCTGGAACGGGAATCAAGAGTGTGTGTGTGTGTGTGTGTGTGTGTGTGTGTGTGTGTGTGTGAATCAAGTGTGATCTTTAAAAATGAATGTGTGTGTGTGTGTGTGTGTGTGTGTGTATTTGCAATGCCAAACGTAAAGAGTGGGCCAAACTACAGATGAGAAGGTCCAAGGCTAAACGTTAAGAGTTTGGAAATTAACTCAATTTGCTAATCATAGTACTGTAAATGGATGAGACTTTTCAGCTAAAAGACGGAAAGTACCAGACGGAATTAAAAAGAAAAGAGAAAGAAAAAAAGAAAAATTGGGCCCCGGGGTGCCTGGGCAGCTCAGTTGGTTAAGCATCTGACTTCGGCTCAGGTCATGATCTTGCGGTTTGTGGGTTTGAGCCCTGCGTCCGGCTCTGTGCTGACAGATCGAAGCCTGCAGTCTGCTTTGAATTCTGTGACTCCCTCTCTCTCTGTCCCTCCCCTGCTCATACTCTGTCTCTCTCTGTCTCTCAAAAATAAATAAATGTTAAAAAAATGTAAAAAAAGAAAAATTGGGCCGTATCTTTTAAGGAGAATCACATCTAGACATAAGGATACAGAGAGATGAAAAGAAACCGAAAGGAAATGTTGAAGTATTTGCTGTCCTTACCAAATAACCAACGACACACCAAAAACCTGCGACTCAATGGCTACACCTGGAACTTTGTGGAAGAAGGTATTTTCCTGCCTCCTTCATGCCTTTCTGTGAACTCACCTGCATCCACACTATTAACAAAAATGACTGTTATTTGAGAACATAGGCAACCAATGACACTGCATTCTACACAGTCCCTTTATACGTAAATCTTGACAAAAAAGAAAAGTAAGGGAGGGTCGCCTGGGTGGCTCAGTTGGTTGGGCTTCCTACTCTTGGTTTTGGCTCAGGTCATGATCTCCCAGTTCGTGAGTTCAAGCCCCGGTTCGGGCTCTGCGCTGGCAGTGTGGAGGCTTCTTGGGATTCTCTCTTTCCGTCTCTCTCTGCCCCACCTCTGCTCGTGTTCTATCTCTCTCCTCTTTCTCTCACTCTCTCTCAAAATAAATAAATACATATTAAAACAAAATAAAAAAAAAAGGAAAGGGAATTAGATTCTATCAGGGGGAGGAGAAGAGACTGAGAATTCCTTCCATGGTACAAGCACTCGTCCAACCACCATTGTGGCTGTTACTTCCTTTCCTCTGTGTCTGTTGTATGCTACATACTAATGAAATGTTAAAGATAATGTACACGCATCTAGACAATCCAAGCAATAATAACAGAGGGGAAGGAAGTAAAAGTCACTGCCAGCCATTGTTAACACAGGAAATTGAGATCTATGATGAAACATGTGAGTCCTCAAATCTCGGGTCTCCCAAATTTTATGCATTATGGTTGTTCACCAATAACAGCTGCCACAACAAACAGTATTTTAAGAGACTTTACTATTATCTTTGCTTCAAGTACATTGCATGCATGGTAATTTATATTTGGCAGCAAGGGCAGGTTATGAGAAATATTGGTAAATAGAATTTATTAGAAGCAGATAGTGGCTTTCAGTTCGTAATAGTGAGCCGGCGGAATAGAAATGAAGTTTGGTTATTTTTACTTCTTTATTTACCTTTTAAAGTTTTTACAAGCTTCCATAAAAATGGTCTAGCGTAGAAGCCAGGAATATTTTGTTTGAATGCCTTGGCTTCTAATTTCCAATATAATTCCATGCTTCACTTTGTTTTTCTTAAAAAAGTTATTTATTCCATTAGTGTATAATTTCTAATGTCAAAGGCACATTCTGCCTTGCCAAAAGCAAGCTCACTAAGATTTTTAGACTAGTAAAACGAGATTAGGGTTGAGCCCTAAATGTGGAAAACTACTAACAGAAAATATTATTTTGGTCATGATGACCTTTTCTTTTTATCGGTAAAGTTTAAATTACAGAGAAGAAAAAAAATAATGAAATCCAAAGTAAATATTTTACTCAGACTTTTGAGGGTAAGCATTTTCAATTCTTGTGCAATATATAACATAATTATTGTGTCGGAATTGCTGCACAGAAGCATCCTCTTCATAAAGAAATACTAATTTTTGTTCACTGACAACAAGAAGCATTCAATTCAATATTCTGAGCAGAAAGTAGGTACGAATACACAAAGATCTGTATTTTCAAAGTATAAAAATCCTAAGGTATTTTGTGTCCCACTAATGTTTTATTGATCAAAATACATTATGATTGCATCAGAAGTGTTGTACATAATGTATACATTCATTTAACAAATATTTTTGAATCACTTACATGGTATCATGCATTTGCTGCACTGAACACTGGGAAGACACACTACCTCCTTATCCTTGTGAGGCTTTGCTGGAGATCGAAATTAACCAAGTGAATACACTTTTAGAAATATTATCAGTGTGTAGTAAGTGCTTACTGCTTTCCATTCCCATTTCCCTTAACAGGTAATAAAAAGTTAAATATATTTCTTTCTTCACTTTTGTTCTGCAAATTCAATTATTTTTTAACCCATGTCAGATAGGTTTTATTTCCTGCTTCTACTAAAATTCTTTAACGGTCACCCGTAACCTTTCATAAGACCATGTCTACAAAAACTTGCAAATATTTTTCTAAGGGTTAACTTCGTATGTGCGATGATTATCTACGTAATGGGTTAGTTGTATCTATTATATACATTTCATTCCTTCCCTCCTCCAATTTCTTTTGGTTTTATATTTTTTTAATTACATACAGAAATTGTCTGTTTGAAAATAGCCGTGGTGCATGGGGAGGAAGAGTAGCAGTGGTGCATGAGGAGAGGGAATTACCAGTAAGAAAATGAGAAGTGGCCAGTGTCAGAGGTGGGAGAAGCATGAAAAAATGTGAACATCATAATTAACTGCCACTGGGGAATGGATCTGAGACAAATAAGCCAATGGATCATGGAGTGCTCTTAAATGGGGAGGTTGCAAGGGCAGGAAGGGTGACTGATGCTTGGGTTATATGTGTATTTAAGTAGAGCTTATCTGTGTGAAAGTATGCAAGAATTTTAACAAGTCTTACTCTAGAAAACTTCTGCAGAGAGCACTCACTTGTCAAATCTCAACTCCCTTAGTGAAAGTCAGTAACACCTTTCTTTGCTCACATAGCCTTTTTAAAATATCCTAATCGTAGTATCCATCAACTGACAATATGTATTTTAGTCTTCTGTCCATGTTTCTGAATTCTACAGCAATTTGTGAACTTCATAGATTAAGAAACTTTGCATTTATAGTTAAATTTCTTAGTAAACATGCCTTTCTATATCTACAAAGATAAATGTTAGATTAACCAAGGTCAAATATATCATTTTTGAATCCCAAGCGTTAATATACTACTAGCAAATAGTAAATTATTCACTACGTTTGTGCTAAATGAAACAAAAGACAAACATTTAATCACTAACAATAAAAGGATGGGATCAGAATCATGAATTCGCAGTATTTTTAGTTTGAATCTCAGAAATCTTTAACCCATGGGAATTTTTTTTTAATTTTTTTTAACGTTTATTTATTTTTGAGACAGAGAGAGACAGAACATGAATGGGGGAGGGTCAGAGAGAGGGAGACACAGAATCCGAAACAGGCTCCAGGCTCTGAGCCATCAGCACAGAGCCCGACGCGGGGCTCGAACTCACGGACTGCGAGATCATGACCTGAGCCGAAGTCAGCCGCCCAACCGACTGAGCCACCCAGGCGCCCCCATGGGAATTTTTTAAGTTGATTTATTTTGAGAGAGAGAGAGAGAGAGAGCACAACAAGCACCAGCAGGAAAGGGGCAGAGAGAGAGGGAGTGAAATCATCTCAGGCAGACTCAGCACGGTCAGTGCAGAGCCCAAAACAGGACCCGATCTCAAGAAATGTGAGATCATGACCTGAGGTGAGATCATGATCCAAGTCAAAATTAATAGTTGGATGCTTAACCAGCTGAGCTACCCAGGCGCCCCTAGCCCTTAGGAATTTTGAATGTTCGTGTTACTAATTTCGAAGTTGTTTCTTAGGCATCTAACAATGTTTTATCACCTTCTGTTACACATGATTTTATTTCAGTCTTTTGTTTAGAAGTAGCTTGCACCATCAGAGAGTCTATATATCAACACAACGGAACATTATCTGTCTGTAATAGGAAAAGAGGGAGATGTTTATGTGATAATACGGAACAATCTCAAGTACATATGTACATATTTGTATGTGTGAAAAGCACATTACAGAACAGTATGTGTAATATTTTACCATTTTTAAAACAAGGGTAAGCATATATATAGATACATATATGCATTTCTTTTACTTGTAAAAAATAAATTAATAAAAATATGAACACTGGGAATAGGAAATAAAAATGAATTTGAAAATGGTTATTTACCAGAAGAAAGGGAACAGGGCGAAGGGACAGGTATGGAAGACTAACATTTCTGCATACATTTTCACATATATTTCACTTTTTTGATCATAATTTTTAACATTCAGAAGGTAAAGTTGTATTAAAAATCTCAATCTTGGGGATCCTGGGTGGCTCAGTTGGTTAAGCATCCAACTCCTTTTTTTTTTAATTTTTTAATGTTTATTTATTTTTGAGAGAGAGAGAGAGAGCATGAGAGGGGAAGGGGCAGAGAGACAGAGGTAGACATAGAATCTGAACCAGGCTCTGGCTCTGAGCTGTCAGCACAGAGCCCAATGCAGGACTCGAACTCACAAACCATGAGATCATGACCTGAGCTAAATTCAGACGCTTAACCGACTGAGCCACCCAGGCACCTTAAGCACCCAACTCTTGATTGCAACTCAGGTCATGATCTCAATGTCCATGAGTTTGAGCCCTGCCATAGACCCTGCGTTGGACCTGGAGTCTGCTTAAGATTCTCCCTCTCTCTCGCTCTGCCCTTCCCCTGCTCATGCACTCTCTCTCTCTCCTCTCAAAAAAATCTCTCAATCTCATAATATCGAGAATAAACTAAAACGAAAAGAACTTTGTTGTATCCCAAATTACTGATGTAACCACACAAACAGAATACTTTTTGATGACTTTAGATATTGTTTTAACTATGTATCCTAATAAAATAGATTCTAAATATAAACACACAGCTGCAAAGAAAACTTACATCTAATTTATTAGTCCGATCATTACAAGGTAATGCTAATATTAATACTGTGAATATTTTTCTGAACTAAGAAAGTATAAATAAGTATAGTAACATTAAGAGGGACTAACATATACCTCAGTAAAAACTGGAAAAGGTATATCAAATAAAAAATCAAGAAAAATACTGTACTATTAATTTTTTTTTTAATTTAAGTAATCTCTACACCAACGTGAGGCTCGAACTCACATGAGGCTTGAACTCATGACCCCAAGATCAAAGAGCCACATGCCTTTCCGACTGAACCAGCCATATGCTACTATACTATTAAATTTGAATTAGGAATTTCACATATGAATTTATGTTAGTTTTCTTTCTTTTCAAAAATACCTATTTTCTAATTTCATCAACTGAAAAAGTCTAGAAGCAATGGGAACATAATACCGATGTGGATACTTCACATAGAAATTGGTTTCTCTATCACTTCCCTCTAAAATAAACCAAGACAGAAACTAACCTGATCCAGGGGGGCAAGAAAGATTCAAGAGACCCGGAGACATTTTGTTGTACCAGAAAACAAAGTAAGCAAAGAATAATGGGGTAAAATTTAAAAAGTGAGTCCATTTGAAGGGGTTCTCATTAACCAAAGATTAAAAAGTAGAGCATCAAAATAATAACAATAATGAATTGATCAAAATGCATTGAACTAAAAAAAAAAAAAAAACTCCATGAGCTCATATTAATACACACACAAGACAAAAAAGGTAACCAAACAGATGCAGGGAACACCATTTTAAGTAATTATAATAATAACTACATAAGCTAACATTTTCAATTAAATGGAAAAACTAAAGCATTAATTTTGTATTTACAGTATAAACCATGCCCTACAGAATAAACATCATTTAGTTGATAAGTAAAAATCTCTTTTATAATTACACTGCAACTAATGAATATAGAAGGCATAATTAACTTAGAAAATCAACATTTTATAGCCCTTAATAAGAGATTTGGGTAACGCCTCTCAGTGCGTAAAGCTGTTAGTTGAAAGCTTTACAATGGACAACAATGGATGTCACCACCTAAATTCACTGATCCACTTTAACCAAAAGTGGGACAAGATTTATATCCCTGAAGTATACAATATGAAGTATACAGCATAAATTATTTTTGCTTAGTGAAACCTACATCTCATCGGGACTTTAGGACAAAAGCCCATGTTTTAGAGATGTGTGCTAAAGTATGTATCAGTAAAATAACATGACCTAATGATTGGCATTTGCTATGGAACAATTCATTAGGACGGAAGGGAAGAGAGAGAGAGAGGAATAAGGAGAGAGGAGAGAGAAGATAGATGAAATAACCGTCCTGATGAATTTAGGTGATGGGCATTTTGGAGTTGATTATTTTAGTTCCCTAACTGATAGTATGTTTGAAGTACTTCATAATTAAAAAAAAAAAAAATCTAGTGGGAACACTGACAGTAAAGTAAACCAATTTTGGTACAGAGTGTGGATAGAACAGGTGATTTCCTTGTAGAAAAATGAGTGTGAGATTCTGGTAGAATATTAAATAATGTCAGTTAAAAGTTTGATAAAGTTTGGCCAAAACTTATCAGTGAGTTTCAATCTTGGCCAATAAATAACTAAACAAGCAAATAAATAAACAAATAGAAGATTGAAGACTCTAGGTAGCAAGCACTTCGTTAGGACCTGGGATTACAAAAATAATCACAGCTTGGTTCTCACCCTTGGAAAAAGTATAATCTAGAAGCTCCCGTTGGACCTAAGGATAGAGACTTGGAAGTCTTCATCAAAATCATAGTTAAGCACTTTCTAGTCTTTCTGGGTTTTATTTTGTTTTGTTTTGTTTTTACATCTCAACAAATATCTGACTAAATGATTATTTCAAAAACTACTCAAAACACTGAAACCATTTTCTGCTTTTGCCTTATAATGCCACTTTATATAATTGATTCACTTTATAAATTACCCTTTGATAATTTCTTTTTTATTCAAAAGGAAAAGAATGCTGAGCTAATATTTTAATGATAATGATTCAATTTCTCATATCACTTAAATATGCAGCTATAAAATGGACTTGTAGTTTTCTGTAACAGACTTCACAAAGTTCCTACCAGACAGAATAGAAAGAAATGATATAAAAGCCTAAAGTGATAACGAATGATCAAAGTCATTCTTGCATTTTATAGAATGCATTTCATTATACTTATAGATATGGAAATTTGTCTGCCACTTAGGCATCTAATCAAACTGGCAATTATTTTCTTCAGGATCTGCACTGATAGCAAAATAAACCTAGCCATTGCATCAGTATTATAATAGTTACGGAAATTGGACCTCAGAGTGACACTTCATATTGACTAAGTCTAGACTACAAGGCAGAGTGGTAACTATAAAATTATGCCATGACCAAACTGTAAGTGCTGAAATGATCTCAGAGAAAACATAACAGAGGGAAAGGAAGCAAATATCATTTTCATACGGATTTAAGTTTCTTGAAAATATTGTAAAACTTTTCATAACATAGGCAAATCAACGCACATTAATTGCTGACTATAAACTGACAACAACTTTAAAGTAATAATCTAGACCTTTGTTTCAAAATGTTCTGTAATTCTTATAAGCCATGAAATTGAGTGAATTTTGTACCTGGTAATATAATACCTTTAAAGGAGGAGGAGGGTGCTTAAATAAGTGTACAAGTGACTATTCACATTATAGTACGGTCAGTGATAGAATAGTGTTCACATGGATTGCAGTCAAGGGCAATTACATGAAAAAATGCATAAAAGGAGAAACCTCAGGTAAGATGGCCCTTAATGGGGTTTTCATAAATGAAGATCATATACTCATGATCAAGGTTCACAGCATGTTGAGGGAAAGCAAAGCTACAGTCAGATTTGTGGACAGTGTAGATTAACAAGTGAAAGAAATGTTTGGACACATAGGCTGGAATTAATGCAAGAGGATCAAAAACAATGTGAATGCTCTTTTCAGTTTGCTAATCAATGAAGAGTCAATAATGCTTTTATTTTGGGAGGTGATCTCATTAGAACTGTAAGCTTGCTAATTTGAAATAGGACAAAACAGATCCGGCAACCAGTTAGTAATTTAGGCAAGAACGAAGGGTAAACTTGGGTGCCATCATGGGAATTTTTCAGGTACAAAGGTCATCTGAAGTCTGACTGAACTGAGTAAAGAAGGCGGGAAGGAAATGATCAAAGATGGTTCTAGGCTGGGTAAGTGGGAGAACTGTGCTATCAACAGGAAACTGGGATGGAAGGGTTAATTCCCTTAGGGAAATCTGATGAGTTTTGAAGAGCCTCTGTAGAGCATCACAGGCAGTTCACTTAAAGGAATTGGAAAGAATGGCATAGCTGGGACTATGAAGTCCGGGTATAATATTCTGAAACTGTGATCTTGCAAAAACAAAACAAAACAAAACAAACAGCCAAAAAAAAAAAAAAAAAAAAAAAAAAAAAAAACCAGGAGTGGGAAGAAGGGTATGGAAGAGCCATCATTTATGATTGGCTGATGTTCTAATTATTTTTTTCCATAAACCATCACCCTCTCAAATTATTCTTTGGGTCTCTAGAATAAATATAAGAAGGAAAAATAGGAAAACCGAGCAAACAAACAAGTAAAAACAAACTCAGCTGCAAAGGGTTTTGAAGTTCAAATACATAATGTAATTATACGAAGTTAGGTTATTAAATAAATAATAAAAAAGATAATATTTTATATAGCTTCTCTATTCTCTATAGTACCCAATGCTTAACTTTTATACTAAGTAATACTTCATAAGAAACTAATTAATGAATTGCAATTACATGTACATATATTAATGAATACAGATAATGGTGACGTATCAGCTTGCCATCGATAGTGTAATAAAAGAAGCTAATTATTTCTAATGTAACAACAATATTTACAAATACATTAATGACTTTTGTACATCGTCAATTTGAAGTTACTAATATAATAAAGCCCATAATATCAAAAGCAATTACTATTCTTATTAATTAGCTACTGATGCAATAAAATTCTAAGAAGAAACATAATTGAATCAAGGGCAAGCTATCAATTTAAAAGATTTTAAAAATAAATACAGAGTATCTGAGAAATTTTATCAAAATAGATAAATGTTTTTTCACATTCCATCTTTTCACAAGATTAAATCAGATGTATTTCTATTTAGCAATTTTAAGGTTTTATTCTGAAAGCAGCTTCAATTACGGTTTGGTATCTTCAGAAGCTGGAACACTGATTAGCATATTGTAGATAGTACCCAACAAATTCTGTTGGAAAAAAAATGAATGAAGACTAGATAATCCAATCAACTGATTTCTAGATAATAAAACTTATTATCTACTATATATTTATAATCTGTCAGAGCTTGTGCTAAGCAAAGGCTCTTATCTTATTAATTCTCACAGGGTTCTATGAGATAAGGACCCTCAAACGGGGAAATAAAGTTAGGAATGCCTATGGATTTTATTTAAGGTCCTACAGATGGTACTGATTGGAGATGGTATTGGAACCTGTCCATTTCCTCCCCAAACCCTTGGTTTTAAAGTGCTGTCTTATACTCCATTTTTATTTCCTTCTCAAAGTCTTTCCTTTCCATTGACTATTGTTTTATTTTCTGAAGAATCATTCCGATAGTTATTGCTTTAAATTCTTGGTATAATGTAATGGTTTCTACTCATATATTTATTTTTCATTTCTCATCATAGAGGAATCTGATTAGCTCACCTTAAGTGGCTCAAAAATCATACAAAAGTAAGATGGAACGAGTCAGTTAAGTTTTATGTACCCAACATTTTCCACTGCTAAATCTGAAATATGCTGTCAACCTATGTTGTGGTATTCCTAGGATCTCTAAACAGTAGTATATGTTTTATTTTATTTTATTTTATTTTATTTTATTTTACTTTTTAAATTAAATTATTTTATTTTATTTTATTTTATTTTATTTTATGTTATTTTATTTTATTTTATGTTATTTTATTTATTTATTTATTTTTAATTTTATTTTTTTTTTATTTTTTAATATATGAAATTTACTGTCAAATTGGTTTCCATACAACACCCAGTGCTCATCCCAAAAGGTGCCCTCCTCAATACCCATCACCCACCCTGCCCTCCCTCCCACCCTGCCCTCCCTCCCACCCCCCATCAACCCTCAGTTTGTTCTCAGTTTTTAACAGTCTCTAATGCTTTGGCTCTCTCCCACTCTAACCTCTTTTTTTTTTTTTTTTTTTTCCTTCCCCTCCCCCATGGGATTCTGTTATGTTTCTCAGGATCCACATAAGAGTGAAACCATATGGTATCTGTCTTTCTCTGTATGGCTTATTTCACTTAGCATCACACTCTCCAGTTCCATCCATGTTGCTACAAAAGGCCATATTTCATTTTTTCTCATTGCCACGTAGTATTCCATTGTGTATATAAACCACAATTTCTTTATCCATTCATCAGTTGATGGACATTTAGGCTCTTTCCATAATTTGGCTATTGTTGAGAGTGCCGCTATAAACATTGGGGTACAGGTGCCCCTATGCATCAGTACTCCTGTATCCCTTGGATAAATTCCTAGCAGTGCTATTGCTGGGTCATAGGGTAGGTCTATTTTTAATTTTCTGAGGAACCTCCACACTGCTTTCCAGAGCGGCTGCACCAATTTGCATTCCCACCAACAGTGCAAGAGGGTTCCTGTTTCTCCACATCCTCTCCAGCATCTATAGTCTCCTGATTTCTTCATTTTGGCCACTCTGACTGGCGTGAGGTGGTATCTGAGTGTGGTTTTGATTTGTATTTCCCTGATAAGGAGCGACGTTGAACATCTTTTCATGTGCCTGTTGGCCATCCGGATGTCTTCTTTAGAGAAGTGTCTATTCATGTTTTCTGCCCATTTCTTCACTGGGTTATTTGTTTTTCGGGTGTGGAGTTTGATGAGCTCTTTATAGATTTTGGATACTAGCCCTTTGTCCGATGTGTCATTTGCAAATATCTTTTCCCATTCCGTTGGTTGCCTTTTAGTTTTGTTGGTTGTTTCCTTTGCTGTGCAGAAGCTTTTTATCTTCATAAGGTCCCAGTAATTCACTTTTGCTTTTAATTCCCTTGCCTTTGGGGATGTGCCGAGTAAGAGATTGCTACGGCTGAGGTCAGAGAGGTCTTTTCCTGCTTTCTCCTCTCAGGTTTTGATGGTTTCCTGTCTCACATTCAGGTCCTTTATCCATTTTGAGTTTATTTTTGTGAATGGTGTGAGAAAGTGGTCTAGTTTCAACCTTCTGCATGTTGCTGTCCAGTTCTCCCAGCACCATTTGTTAAAGAGACTGTCTTTTTTCCATTGGATGTTCTTTCCTGCTTTGTCAAAGATGAGTTGGCCATACGTTTGTGGGTCTAGTTCTGGGGTTTCTATTCTATTCCATTGGTCTATGTGTCTGTTTTTATGCCAATACCATGCTGTCTTGATGATGACAGCTTTGTAGTAGAGGCTAAAGTCTGGGATTGTGATGCCTCCTGCTTTGGTCTTCTTCTTCAAAATTACTTTGGCTATTCGGGGTCTTTTGTGGTTCCATATGAATTTTAGGATTGCTTGTTCTAGTTTCGAGAAGAATGCTGGTGCAATTTTGATTGGGATTGCATTGAATGTGTAGATAGCTTTGGGTAGTATTGACATTTTGACAATATTTATTCTTCCAATCCATGAGCAGGGAATGTCTTTCCATTTCTTTATATCTTCTTCAATTACCTGCATAAGCTTTCTATAGTTTTCAGCATACAGATCTTTTACATCTTTGGTTAGATTTATTCCTAGGTATTTTATGCTTCTTGGTGCAATTGTGAATGGGATCAGTTTCTTCATTTGTCTTTCTGTTGCTTCATTGTTAGTGTATAAGAATGCAACTGATTTCTGCACATTGATTTTGTATCCTGCAACTTTGCTGAATTCATGTATCAGTTCTAGCAGACTTTTGGTGGAGTCTATCGGATTTTCCATGTATAATATCATGTCATCTGCAAAAAGCGAAAGCTTGACTTCATCTTTGCCAATTTTGATGCCTTTGATTTCCTTTTGTTGTCTGATTGCTGATGCTAGAACTTCCAGCACTATATTAAACAGCAGCGGTGACAGTGGGCATCCCTGTCGTGTTCCTGATCTCAGGGAAAAAGCTCTCAGTTTTTCCCCGTTGAGGATGATGTTAGCTGTGGGCTTTTCATAAATGGCCTTTATGATCTTTAAGTATGTTCCTTCTATCCCGACTTTCTCAAGGGTTTTTATTAAGAAAGGGTGCTGGATTTTGTCAAAGGCCTTTTCTGCATCGATTGACAGGATCATATGGTTCTTCTCTTTTTTTTTGTTAATGTGATGTATCACGTTGATCGATTTTGCGAATGTTGAACCAGCCCTGCATCCCAGGAATGAATCCCACTTGATCATGGTGAATAATTCTTTTTATATGCTGTTGAATTCGATTTGCTAGTATCTTATTAAGAATTTTTGCATCCATATTCATCAGGGATATTGGCCTGTAGTTCTCTTTTTTTACTGGGTCTCTGTCTGGTTTAGGAATCAAAGTAATACTGGCTTCATAGAATGAGTCTGGAAGTTTTCCTTCCCTTTCTATTTCTTGGAATAGCTTGAGAAGGATAGGTATTATCTCTGCTTTAAATGTCTGGTAGAACTCCCCTGGGAAGCCATCTGGTCCTGGACTCTTATTTGTTGGGAGATTCTTGATAACCGATTCAATTTCTTCGCTGGTTATGGGTCTGTTCAAGCTTTCTATTTCCTCCTGATTGAGTTTTGGAAGAGTGTGGGTGTTTAGAAATTTGTCCATTTCTTCCAGGTTGTCCAATTTGCTGGCATATAATTTTTCATAGTATTCCCTGATAATTGTTTGTATCTCTGAGGGATTGGTTGTAATCATTCCATTTTCATTCATGATTTTATCTATTTGGGTCATCTCCCTTTTCTTTTTGAGAAGCCTGGCTAGAGGTTTGTCAATTTTGTTTATTTTTTCAAAAAACCAACTCTTGGTTTCGTTGATCTGCTCTACAGTTTTTTTAGATTCTATGTTGTTTATTTCTGCTCTGATCTTTATTATTTCTCTTCTTCTGCTGGGTTTAGGCTGCCTTTGCTGTTCTGCTTCTATTTCCTTTAGGTGTGCTGTTAGATTTTGTATTTGGGATTTTTCTTGTTTCTTGAGATAGGCCTGGATTGCAATGTATTTTCCTCTCAGGACTGCCTTCGCTGCATCCCAAAGCGTTTGGATTGTTGTATTTTCATTTTCGTTTGTTTCCATATATGTTTTAATTTCTTCTCTAATTGCCTGGTTGACCCACTCATTCGTTAGTAGGGTGTTCTTTAACCTCCATGCTTTTGGAGGTTTTCCAGACTTTTTCCTGTGGTTGATTTCAAGCTTCATAGCATTGTGGTCTGAAAGTATGCATGGTATAATTTCCATTCTTGTAAACTTATGAAGGGCTGTTTTGTGACCCAGTATATGATCTATCTTGGAGAATGTTCCATGTGCACTCGAGAAGAAAGTATATTCTGTAGCTTTGGGATGCAGAGTTCTAAATATATCTGTCAAGTCCATCTGATCCAATGTATCATTCAGGGCCCTTGTTTCTTTATTGACTGTGTGTCTAGATGATCTATCCATTTCTGTAAGTGGGGTGTTAAAGTCCCTCGCAATGACCACATTCTTATCAATAAGGTTGCTTATGTTTATGAGTAATTGTTTTATATATCTGGGGGCTCCGCTATTTGGCGCATAGACATTTATAATAGTTAGCTCTTCCTGGTGGATAGACCCTGTGATTATTATATAATGCCCTTCTTCATCTCTTGTTACAGCCTTTAATTTAAAGTCTAGTTTGTCTGATATAAGTATGGCTACTCCAGCTTTCTTTTGGCTTCCAGGAGCATGATAAATAGTTCTCCATCCCCTCACTCTCAATCTAAAGGTGTCCTCAGATCTAAAATGAGTCTCTTGTAGACAGCAAATAGATGGGTCTTGTTTTTTTATCCATTCTGATACCCTATGTCTTTTAGTTGGCGCATTTAATCCATTTACATTCAGTGTTATTATAGAAAGATATGGGTTTAGAGTCATTGTGATGTCTGTATGTTTTATGCTTGTAGTGATGTCTCTGGTACTTTGTCTCACAGGATCCCCCTTAGGATCTCTTGTAGGGCTGGTTTCGTGGTGACAAATTCCTTCAGTTTTTGTTTGTTTGGGAAGACCTTTATCTCTCCTTCTATTCTAAATGACAGACTTGCTGGATAAAGGATTCTCGGCTGCATATTTTTTCTGTTTAGCACACTGTAGATATCGTGCCAAGCCTTTCTGGCCTGCCAAGTTTCAAAGGAGAGATCAGTCACGAGTCTTATAGGTCTCCCTTTATATGTGAGGGCACGTTTATCCCTTGCTGCTTTCAGAATTTTCTCTTTATCCTTGTATTTTGCCAGTTTCACTATGATATGTCGTGCAGAAGATCGATTCAAGTTACGTCTGAAGGGAGTTCTCTGTGCCTCTTGGATTTCAATGCCTTTTTCCTTCCCCAGTTCAGGGAAGTTCTCAGCTATAATTTGTTCAAGTACCCCTTCAGCACCTTTCCCTCTCTCTTCCTCCTCTGGGATACCAATTATGCGTATATTATTTTTTTTTAGTGTATCACTTAGTTCTCTAATTTTCCCCTCATACTCCTGGATTTTTTTATCTCTCTTTCTTTCAGCTTCCTCTTTCTCCATAACTTTATCTTCTAGTTCACCTATTCTCTCCTCTGCCTCTTCAAGCCGAGCCATCGTGGATTCCATTTTGTTTTGCAATTCGTTTAAAGAGTTTTTCAACTCCTCGTGACTGTTCCTTAGTCCCTCGATCTTTGTGGCAAGAGATTCTCTGCTGTCCTGTATACTGTTTTCAAGCCCAGCGATTAATTTTATGACTATTATTCTAAATTCACTTTCTGTTATATTATTTAAATCCTTTTTGATCAGTTCATTAGCTGTTGTTATTTCCTGGAGATTCTTCTGAGGGGAATTCTTCCGTTTGGTCATTTTGGAGAGTCCCTGGAGTGGTGAGGACCTGCAGGGCACTTCCCCTGTGCTGTGGTGTATAACGGGAGTTGGTGGGCGGGGCCGCAGTCATACCTGATGTCTGCCCCCAGCCCACCGCTGGGGCCACAGTCAGACTGGTGTGTGCCTTCTCTTCCCCTCTCCTAGGGGCGGGATTCACTGTGGGGTGGCGTGGCCCGTCTGGGCTACTTGCACACTGCCAGGCTTGTGTTGCTGGGGATCTGGCGTATTAGCTGGGGTGGGTAGGCAAGGTGCACGGGGGCTGGAGGGGCAGGCTTAGCTCGCTTCTCCTTAGGTGATCCACTTCAGGAGGGGCCCCTCTTCCGTGGGCCTCTGGTCTGCGCTTGACTCCGGAGACTCCGTTCTGCTAATCCTCTGATGGTTTTCTGGGTTCTTTAGGCAGGTGTAGGTGGAATCTAAGTGATCGGCAGGACGCGCTGTGAGCCCCGCGTCCTCCTACGCCACCATCTTCCGGAACCCCTCCTATTTTATTTATTTTTAAGTAGGGTTCACACCCAGGGCAGAGCCCAACATGGGACTAGAACTCACAACGCTGAGATCAAGACCTGAGCTGTGACCAAGAGTTAAACCCGTAACTGACTGAGCCACCCAGGCACCCCCAGTAGTAAATAATTTAATTCATTGATGCAAAAAAAACCCCAGGAAGTTTAAATATTATTTAAAAAGAAATGCTCAACATGTTCATTAAGGACCTTTGCTACAAAGAATTAAGCTCAGATACTGTGATTAAATCATAAGCATTATGAATATATTTATATATACATATACACATGTCTTTATATCTACAATTTTCTTCTTTATAAGGCTTTTCAATGGTATATTTACTTTATGTTATTTATTTTATTTTTTAATGTTATTTAAATCCAAGTTGTTAACATATATACATATTTTTCTTCAGTTCATGGATTTTGTCTTTTTAGTTTTGTAAATATGCTTGCTTCTTCTCTCATACCTTGCTTTTCTCATTTTCATATATTTCTTGAATATGATGAGGTTTGTCACGCTTACAGATTCTCGCTATAGCCTTACATTTAAAATCTCCAACTTGTTTATCCTTGATTCTTCTCATGCTTGTTGGTTAGAAAGTGTACTAACGTCATCTTTCGAATGACCTAATGGCTACAAACATACTGATAAGTCTTGTCAGTGTCTGCGAACTCTGTCGTGACTGATAAGAAATGAATCATAGACCACATCAATATGGAAGCAAAGCTCCATTATAGAAGAAAATGCATTCTGGCGCATGTATTGGGTGTTTGAATAGCAGAACTAAATTCCATTAGCAAGAAGTTTCAAAGCAGCAGTGTAGGTAAGCTGGCCTAAGAGAGAAGGTCTCCACCACTAGATAGAAGGCTTAATAAGTCACATGATGATAAGCATTTTTCAAAAAGGAAACTTTTTCTTTTCATTTGGTCTGAAGCTGTACATGGCTGAGACACATTAAAGTGTAGCAGAAAGGGATGGGCATATTACGGGTTAGCAACCTCTGCAGTGAATTTTAACTCCTTAGTAGTCAGCGGGTGACCTGTATGTGTGAAAAGGAGCGAAGCAGGGAGAACACCACAGCTATACCCGCGACCTCTTACCCTTGAACTGCGGACACACTCTTGTCTCAGGCTCTGGTGAAACTCCTTTCTCACTGCATCACAGAGGAGTAATGCTCATAAGTCCCGGTCTGAATTTGGTACCCAAACAACAACAGGGTCGCCTTGGACTGAGTCTCCTTACCATCCCACTTTGCTTCATTAAGTGACTTTACCACCAAAGCCTTTTCTGTTGTTGCTACTGTTAACACAATCAAACCCTCACTACCACAGTACAACAATCTCACTTAAAAACATTGTCTCAATGAATGCCATGAGGTCAGTGAAGTTGACGAAAAGCCTAGTTTTAATTTTGGCTGAAAGGATCCTGGGTATGTGTTCGTGCGAGCGTGTGTGTGTGTGTGTGTGTGTGCGTGTGTGTGTTTTGATCCCTGTGTGTTCTTTACTTCACATCACTAAAACAGAAAGAAAAACTTTCAAAAAAAGCATAGGCTTTAAGGTAACTATAAGTGACGTTGCCCTATTATTGGCATGTCCTCCTGTCACCCATGGAAAACAAACAGATCAAATTACCCTGTTAGATTCAGGATATTTTTGGTTTTACTTGATGTCAGCTTCCCCCAAGAAATCCCGCTGAAGAGCCAAAGCGAGCAACCCTGTATGGGACCTTGCTTGCTCCTAAAGAAACTTGCAGATGACCTTCTCACTCCCCACCACAAGGAGTTCAAACATTTCACACGGCAAATGAAGCGTGTATTTTACCAGTTTCTCTATGTTATTTGTGTGTGTGTCTATGTATGCATGTGTGTGCACATATGTGTTTCTTTTTTCTCAATTTTCTGATGTTTAGTGACAGGTCAATTTCCACGAGCAGAGACTTCATCTGGCCTAGTTTCACATATAGTAATCTATTTACTCATCATAACCAAGATGGAAGATGTCTACTGCTAAAGAAGAATCTCTTAAAATTGGACTATCTCGCCAAAGCTTTGTGCCTGTGATCAAGGGGGTCTGTTATAAAAGGCAAGTCTTTTTTATGAGAGAGCACAGACTGGGTGATGGCGTCAGATGTTACCAGCATTGTAGCATCTAAAAACGTGCAAGCAGAATTCCACTAAATGTTAGCAAAACTACAATTTATAGAAGGACATGAAATAAATGAGATGCAATTTTAAAAGAAAACAATATACCAGGGCCCTGGGTGTCTCAGTCCGTTAAACATCCAACTCTTGATTCCAGCTCAGGTCATGATCTCACAGTCCGTGGGACTGTGCATTGGGCTCTATGCTGACAGCACAGAGCTTGTTTGGGATTCTCTCTCTCCCTCTCTTTCTGACCCTCCCTTGCTTGTGCTCGCTCTCTCTCTCTCTCTCTCTAATAAATAAATCAAAACTTTAAAAAATTCTTTAAAAGAGAAAAGAAAAGAAAACAATATTAGGTGTACTAGTTTAACTACTTTTGCAACTTCCTGTGAGTCTTTAATTACTTCAAAATTAAAGGTTTCTTTTTACAAAGTGCTAAGTAAAATTACTAGTTCCACTATTTTCATTGTGACAATTTGTCATAGTCAATCCACTCTTTAGTTATTTAACCTTGTTTTTTTTTCTTATAGAATCTGAAATAGCCTGTCATTAAATTGCTACCATTTCTTTTTGCTAATTTTCAGATCATTTCAAATACAGAAATTATGGCAGTAATTAATATTTATGTAGCGCCTTACTGGTTACATTGCTTCAGTACACCTTTTTAATGATACAATTGTTTTAGTAACTTTTTGATCTATTTAATCGATGACAACACTGAGGCTCAATGTGAAAAGGGGACCTATACAAGGTCACATAGCTGGTTGAATGCCAGCCATGATTCATATTTCTGTTCTCAGAACGTACATCTTCTGTTCTTTTTCTCTACATAATAACTGAAGGGACTTTAGCGATCTCTAAGGCTGCACAGCTCATTATAATGTTGAAGAAACTGAGGCTCAGGGGGGTCAAGTAGCTGGCCACTGTGAGGCTTGAGGCAGAGTTCAAACATCAACCAATAGCCTCCATGCCATTACTTGTAATAATCGCTGCACCGACAGCTTCAGTTCCCATGCCCTAGCTTTTTCCTTGTTCCTTTGATCTGAAATTAAACATAAATTAGTATGATGACAGCGTGGCTAATTTTTTTTTTTTCTCCTCAGTCAAGTCTTCTCTGCCATATAACTGCAATGCTCTCTTTTCCACAGGTAGCAAATCCTCTTAGCACGAAATCTCTGGAGACGTCCGTGTGACAGGAAATCCGGAGAGTAAACAAATAGGTAAAAGTAAAATAAATATGTCCAGAAAGGTTGAGAGAGGTACAAAAAAAAAAAAAAAAGATGAGGTTTTTGAATTTGGTAGTAATAAAATTAGATTTAATCTTTAGGTGTTTGATTCTATCAGCAAAGTGTAGGGAGAATCAAAAGCACTGAAATGGGTAAAAAATACTAGCTTTTTTCTACCATCAAGGGTGTTCTACATGATTGTCTCAATAAGTAGATTAAAATAAAAAAAATATAGAAATAGAGATGTTAGTGCAACCTCATATATTGCACAAAAAAAAAAAAAATTTTTTTTTTTCAATAGTATTTACAAAGACCAGAGTTGCAAGCCTTGCAGGTCCAAATTTAGAAAGCATGTTAGTTGAATGCTTGAAAGTCATTTGCTAAAGGAATATTTATTTGAACTTAACTGTGCACAATGAAACCAAACACAGCAGTGGAAAGTAAAGGTTGAATCAATGTCTGCAACTTGAGCAAGAAAATGAGCAGTAACTCGGCAGCATATATTTCTTTTTTCGTGTGAATATTCATTTCACAGTGTCTGCTACCCTATAGCTCATTATCTCACTTTGGAACAGATGATTTTTATTGCAGGGTACTTTTCCAATTCCCCTGGAACACTGAGTTATTTGCTATTTTTTTTTACCATTCATTTAAATAAATTTCATGCATATGTATACTTTGTCTAGATACTGATTAATATCTAGAGATTGTTAAAGAGAAATCAAAGTAAGCAGTAGAGTTTGTGTATCCGTTCTCTATTACCACAATAATACTATATAATTATTTACTCTAAAATCAATGGTTTGGGGCACCCGGGTGGCTCAGTCAGTTAAGTGTCTGACTCATGATTTCGGCTCAGGTCATGATCTCGTGTTTGTGAGTTCAAGCCCCAAGTGGGGCTCCACACTGTCAGCGCAGAGCTTGTTTGGGATCCTCTCTCTTCCTCTCTCTCTGCTCCTCCCTTGCTCATGCTGGCTCTCTCTTTCTCTCTCTCTCTCTCTTTCTCTCTCTCTCTCAAAATAAATAAATAAGTTGTTAAAAAATATCAAAAGCAATGGCTTAAAACTATTTATGTAACACAAAGGGCAGCAGGTCAATCACGTAGACTGGACTCAGTGGGGCAGTTGTTCTGATCTCAGATGGGCTACTTCACACATTTAATGTCTGGGCGTCTGTTGGCTGCCTATTGTCTGATTATTGTCTAGACTGTCTAGGGTGATGAGGACTCTTTCAACAGGCCAACCTAACCATGTTCTTGTGTTGATGTAGAGGACCATGTACAAGCAAGTGAACACATACAAAGCCTCTGAAAGCTAGGCTCAGAACTGGACATTGATCACTTCTGATACATTATAACGGCCATTGCAAGTTATAAGGCAGCACAGATCCATGGGAAGAAAAAAAGGACTCCCCCTCTTTAGTGAAAGTAGGGCAAGTTATATGGCAAGGTCTGTAGATTTACTTGAATTCATTATATATACATATATATATACCTAATACTTTCCAAGAAAGTAGTTCAGTAAAAAACAATTTTGCCTTAATGAAATATATTATGAACTTTAACACTTTTTTGAGTTAAGGAAGTTTAATTTAGACTAAAACTGCTATAGTGTATGTAAAATTTCTTAGAATTAAAGATAAAGGGAAACCTTTTTCATGTTAATTTTTATCATCAATTTTAAAGCCACTTAATAAATATTTATTAATCACTTACCATATGCACATTATGCTAGGTATTGGGGAAAACTGGTGACTGACAAAGTCAAGGTGATTCTTACCTGTGATTGTTAATTCTATGTGTCAGGCTAATACACTGTTTTCATAGAACTTGCAGTGTTGTGAATCCATGTGCATCATTAGAAGTCCTCAGAACACTGGGGAAGATTTTTACAAAATGAAAAATAAAGAACTAGTAGATTATGGTGACCATCAATCCACTGTTAGAATTAGTTTTAAATTTAGAACAGGAGAGCAGGACACTCAAGTTCATCATACCATTAATGAAAACAGCATCAGATGAATGCCGCACAGATTTTTAAATTTCTAGTATAATTAGTTGAAAAATTAGTTAAACTTGGGAATCTGTTAAATTATATACTTTTCTTCCATATTATTTGCCAACCAATATTAATTATATACCTGGGAGCATCCATTATATAGTAACTCAATTTACAAATCACTTTCGTACATTTTCTTTTGTGACCTGTGAAACAAACCTCTAAGATAGGCAAAAAAGAAATTATTAGATACATTTTGTAGATACACTTGATTTAAAGCAATTATGTGATTTGTCTTTGTTCCTCAACTACTGCATATTGGAATTAGGAGATAAATCCATGACACCTGATAAGTCATCTAATGTTCTGTCCCTATGATAGTCTAGCTTATCTTCTAAAGCAAATGGGATTCTTACTCATACAGGATGGCCCACAATGCTATTGTGAGAATTCATGAAAATTCTTGTCATTAAAATGGGTACCCTATGTTTTCACAGGCATACATTTGAATTATAAGAGTGTATTTATAGCTGAAGTCCCAGCTGAAAAATTGTTGGAGATCTAACTTTCCTTAAAACTCTGTGGAATTTAGTAAATGCCCAGTGATTCACAAGAGGTAGTTCAAAGGTTTAGTGCTTCTGGAAATCACACAGTTCTTGGAGATATTAATCTCTCACTATGTCCTCATGAGTAACTTACAGCATCTCTGAAAAACATTCTTGTTGAATACTAAAGTGAGGTGCAGAATTCATAAGGTTGTAGAGGCTGACTCTGGTACCCCTCAGGTAGCTCAAGGATATACAGATGTGTACAAGATGGATCAATGTATAGAGGTTCCAGGATTCTATAGGGAGGGCTTCCTTGGATGAAGCTGTGCTTCCCACGTCCAAGGCAGGGAGTCTGACCCTCGCATTAAGTCCAGTGGAGGTAAAGACAGTCTGCAACCGGCCCACCTGGAGAGTGTAATGTATGTTCTCTACTTTCGGAGGACAGTCGGGACCTGTGTTGGACTTACTCCTGAGAAAGTTAAAGCAGCTACTGGGAGGCCAAAAAAAAAGAAAAAAGAAAAAAGAAAAAAAGAAAGAATAACATTCTACATGTCAAAAGTGCACTCTCACCATCGGGGAAAGCAAGAAATGTGAGCTATGCGAAAGTGGAGGTGGGGAGTCATTTGAAACACTGCACAAAAATACAGACTGGGACGAAACAAGATGGGAGTAATGAAGGGCAGGTGGAGACCAAAATACATTCTATTTCGTTGTATTCCATAGAGCGTGTTTTTGTAGCATGTAACTTAAATTACTTATACCAATTCCAATCATAGTACAGTTTCTATCTCTTTCCTGCATTTCAAACATTCAGGATGAAGTAGCTTATTTTTTTTTTCTACTTCCAGGTTTTAGTATTTAGTATGTTAGCATATTTAAACATTTATTATTTTTAATGGCTTAAAATATTATATACCTGGGAATAGAAATATTATATACCTATTTTAAATGGCTTAAAATAATACATACCTATGTTAGGTATTGCTAACATAGGTGATTACTTTCCTGTGACTGGAAATTTAGGTGGGCTTCTATTATTTGGGTTTTGGTTCTTTTTATTTATTTGTTTTTTTAGCAGCTATAAAGGATCTTAAAACTAACATATTTATTCTTATAGGTATGATCTTCCTTTAAATGTTTTGTTTCTGAACTGATGCCATGTTTTTATGGGTGCCAGTATATATGGCCTAATATTTTAGAACATATACTTTGCTTATGTCCAACACAATGGAGTTTCAAAAATTATTTTTCCTCCTTAAATAAACGTAATGTGAGTGCTTCATGGAAGCACCAAATCATCTGGCAATTTCTTATTGATTCTAAATATGATTGATTATTTTCCCATAATGGTTCATAATGAGACGTATTTGTGGCTCTACAGTTTGTTATTATATACAGCCAGAAAAACGAAAATGCTACACTTTAGAGTCATGTTGCAAATGCAGAAAATTTGAGGTACATTTCATATGATACTATATAAAACTGAAAAATATAGAAAGTCTATTAATTCAAATAATCTATGTATGCCTTATGAACAGAAAAAAAAAAAAAAAACCAGTGTCATACTTTCCTTATTGACCATATTTTAAATCTGGGGCACTTGGCTGAGTCAGTTGGTTAAGCATCTCACTTGGGCTCAGGTCATGATCTCACAGTTTGAGGGTTCAAGCCCCCCCGCAGGCTCTGTGCCGACAGCTCAGAGCCTGGAGCCTGCTACAGATTCTGTGTTTGTGCATCTCTCTCTCTCTCTGCCCATCTTCTGCTCACACTTTGTCTCTCTCTCTCTCAAAAATAAACATTAAAAATATTTAGATTTCATTTGTATCTTCAATGTTAAGGTCTACCATTTATATAAAATTCATATGTATGCATATAAATGTACATAATATTCAGTCATATATGTATATATTATTGGGGAGCATGCAATTTCTAATGTTAAAAGTATTTTTTATCCTTACACTTTGCTAACTGAATGTCTTTTCTTAGAAGAGACTGGGCTTGAGAAGGAGAAAGAAAAAAATTTACAACAATGTATGTTGGAATTCTTCAGGTTCTTAAGGGCAGAGGACAGACTGATGGTTCCCAGAGGGGAGATGGGTGGAGACAAACGTGAAATAGATGATGGGGATTAGGGAGTGTATTTGCTGTGATGAGCACAGGGTGCTGTATGGAAGTGTTGAATCACTACATTGTACACCTGAAACTAATATAACACTGTATATTAACTACACTAGAAGTAAATTAAAATAAAATGTATATAGGAATTCTTACTATCAACACCATTTTTTATACAAATACGTTCTTATGAACCAGCAGTTAACCAGTCAAAACCTAAGAAAGATGAACTATTCCCTATGTGTTTTTGTTTTTGTGATGCTGTATAACAGATGGAATTTTATGTCATGTTACATTAGTATACTGTTAAATTTTAATTTCAATTAATAATCTTTACACTTTTCTTTTATGCACACAAGGGATATTTTAGGCATTCATTTCCCCTCTAATTAGCTTTTATTGCTGAATTCATTCTGAATCAAAAAGTCATTAGGTTCTCATTCACTGCTGAATTTACTTATGCCCTAATAAAATTAATTAGTCTTCTGAACAAAGACGTATAAAATTTTTAGTTTGCCCAATCTAGTGTTAAATTGGAGATGTCTATCTTTATCTATACCTGTATCACCTACATGTATAGCTATAGCTATATACACAATATTCCCCTACATAAAACCTTGATTATATTGTCTGATGATGACTACTTAGAGGTTTCACAGAATTCATTGGAGACTCATTTGCTACCATTTCCCATTGGCTGTGTGTTCTGTGTACATCTCAACATTCCCTGAAAATGTAATGGTCTTTCATACCTTTGAACCTTTGCTCTCTAGTGCGATTTTTTTTTTCTTTAGCAAACTTCTAACCACCCCTCAAAACTCAGTTCTATTTTTTTTTAGATGTGGAAGCTTGATATCAAAACAAAACCATTATATTAGACACTTGATGTTGTAAATCTCTTAAGGTCCTAAAATCCATTTGTAAGACCTGAAACAGAAGAAGTGAAATTAAAAGCTGTTTAAAAACAAAACTTATGGAATAGTTCAAATGAAATAAAGTAGATTTCTTGTCAAGTAAAATAAGCACTTCAATACACTAATAAAATTGTTCTATGTAAGGGTCCTGGGTCATTTTTTCCAAAAATCGGTTTCTATTGGCATTGAGAACGAAGAGAAATGTTGAAAAAAAAAGTTTTTGTTCTTATTTTATTTTATTCAAAGTTTCATTTCTTGGCCACATATCTTGAAATTTAAACCCAGTGGCCTAAGAATCAGCATTTGAAAATATTTCCCTAAATGATTCTAATCCTCAGCCATATTTAGAAACAAGTTTTCCCAGATACCTTTTAATTAATGAATGAATATGTATGTTCATTAAAAGTTAATCAGCCTGTAAATGAACATCTAAAGAAGTGTTCCTGTACAGTTTGGATTACTTAAAGAGATTTCATTATCTTAACTTTTCTAAACATTGTTCCAATTTACTACATCTCACTTTTTTATTCTTTAAATGTTCATTGAAAATGCATAGTTCTGGTTTCTGAAGATACAAAAATGAAAGAAACACAATCACCTCGGGAATTTGATATGCTAGAAGTGTATAGAAGGCAAAGTCAATAAAAATAATATTTAGAAGGCTTCGTGATGAGTCAAATCATTTTAACAAGTTATTCAACATATTACTTCTAAGTTCTCTCTCTATAAACAGGATCACGTGTAGAGAGCAGATTCAGGGACAGTCACAAGGTTCCTATCCCCAGCAATTAATAGAAATGTGGTAATTTCAGGGCACCTGGGTGGCTCAGTCAGTGATGTGTCCGACTCTAGATTTTGACTTAGGTAGTGATCTTCTGGTTTGTGTTCCACAAAGGATTGAGATACTCAATCCTTTAGTTTTCTCTTAAGGTCAGTTCTCAATTATCAATTATCCAGGATACAATGGCCTTGCTAATTGACTATCAGGCTCTAAACTGTTTGTATGCCCCATAGTCTTTACAATTTCTAAAGTTAGCAAGACAGCTAAGGAAAAATACATGAATTGCCCATTGACAAGCTTAATTCATTTGTTCTCCCTATAACTTTATACAATATAGAGATGTAATGACAAATGACATTTATTAATTGTTTTGTTTTAATTAGAACTAAAATCTTCATTATCTTTCATTATCATATACAACAGTTTTTTTTCTAAGAAGTAATCTTTAATTAGGTTTTAATTTTATTCTCTGCCTTTCCCAGCTTCCACCTTAACTCCTCATCAAGCATTTAATGTTCTTAAAATTAGCACTTAATTGCACAACATATGATGTAAACACTTGATGTTTTAGACAGTTTAAGTGATGATAAATAAATTGTTAAATGCTTCCTTTGTAAGAAGTAATTTTCATGTGTCTGATCCTATATACCATGGGAATTTAATTAGGAGAAAGGATAAAACTATTAATTCAATAGAAGTTTTAGCTATTTATTTTATAACTGCAGGTTTTCTTTGCTGGTGCCATACGTAATTACCTATCTTTCCATGCCTAATTTAACTTTTCGTTTCTCTTTACTTTTAAGACCCTATGCCTGCAGCAATTTATTTTGACTTAGGTTCTCCCAACACCGTCCACAAATTCTTATACTACATGGACATACTTATCTTTGTGATTTTCCCAATCTAATCCTCTTATAAAAGTTCACACCTTATTCAAATCATCTACCAGGTGATTCTTTCATATTTTATTTTCATGGGTATAGTTTATTTCTTTTCCCTTATTATTACATCTTAGAAACTGCCAGCATCCAATTTTGCTATAGACTTTCTGTCAATGTGTTCTTTCCACCCAGTTGTCTGAGCCTGCTGATGCATACATTTTTAAAGTCCATTTTCCTGGTTCTTTCATTCCCTTCCAATTCATGATCATTATCTCCTAAATTGCCTTCCACTATTACATTTTCAGCATATGAAATATAAGTAATGAAAAACGTTGCTAGCATTTGGTCATCTATTTTGAAATTTAGTGTCTTCAGAAAAGTTTTGAAGCCAGAAGTATACTTGCTTTTTATAACTTGACAATTTATTTTAAAGCTAAGTGATTGGGAGTTCAAAACATGTTCACATAGTTTAAAGGTGATCCATTTACTTGGCAACATGTCTTTTTGGATGCCTGAATTTGCTGAAATATCATCTTATTTAGGATTTCTTAGGGAAGCTGTCCAACCTAGATTGGATATTTCAATACATTAAAAAAAAAAACAAAACAACAAACTGATGTTCATTTCTGTCAGTTGGCTTTCTGTCAATGTTTCCCTTCACTTTTACTTTTTTTCCTAAAAGAAATCTTATTGTGTGTATCAGTCAGTCATATCACATTTTAGCATTTAATTCCAATGATTATTCACTTATAATTTCTATACAGTTTATAGGATAACATTGTTCTGAAAAAATCGATGTTGATCTGACTACTGGTAGTGACAGCAGGTAACATGAGGTGTACATTTATGTTTTGAAAGTTAAGCCAATTTTCATGAAAGTTTGGATTTCAGACCTCAAAAACCTTTCAGAAATCACCTACTGGAAAACAAACAAACAAATAAACAAAAAACAGTTGTTCAGTAAGAACTTCATATTCTTCTCGTATCTAAAATAGGTCGGCACATCAGAATATATTTATCCTATGGGTGGTCTTATTTTAACCTTACTTTCAAAAACAACTGGATGCATTTGTCAAGCTTTATGATACTATGGATAGAAATACTGAAATATACTTTTACTTTTAAAATATTGAGGGGATCCTGGGTGGCTTAGTCGGTTAAGGGTTCGACTTTGGCTCAGGTCATGATCTGTCTGTTGGTGAGTTCCAGCCCCGCGTCAGGCTCTGTGCTGACAGCTGGGAGCCTGGAGCCTGCTTCAAATTCTGTGTCTCCAACTCTCTGCCCCTCCGCCACTCATGCTCTCTCTCTCTCTCTC
The DNA here is from genome assembly GCF_024362965.1 of Panthera pardus. Taxonomy (NCBI): domain Eukaryota; kingdom Metazoa; phylum Chordata; class Mammalia; order Carnivora; family Felidae; genus Panthera; species Panthera pardus. Next base: position 41,389,420 of record NW_026526655.1, on the reverse strand, counting down.
TCTCTCTGTCTCTCAATGAATAAACATTAATTTTTTTTAAATACTGAGGTACAATATCCAAAATTATATTAGTTTTAGGTATACACATGATTCGATATTTGTACATATTGCAAACTAATCACCATTATTCTACTTAACATCCATCAATCTATATTCTTACCACAAAATTAGTTTTTCATATTGAGAACTTTCAAGATCCATGCTCCTGGCTACTTTCATTTATGGAATACAGTATTGTTAACTATCGTCACCATTCTGTACTCCCCAGTGGTGGTCTCATTTTATAATACTTATATAATGTTTACTATTTCAAATTTAAAATAAATTTAGCTATGAAAAATATTAATTTAAATAACTTTAATATAATTACTTGGGTGTTTTTCATTCAAACAAATTCTTGGAAATGTAGTCTAAAGTCTAAAGTAAATGTAGTCTAAAGTCTAAGTCTAAACCTGAGCCATCTCCCCATTCTTTGTGTCTTCCAGGAAATGGCTTATTACAAAGAACCATTCCTCTTCAATGATTAGTAAACATTCACTGATGTCTCCTAATTTACTTAGGACAAGATCAGAGAGATACAAACTACAAATTCCCATTCCTTGTCTCAGAAATGATTAGCTGAACTGTTTGTAACCACTAACCAATGTGGACAAAGCAGCTGCTATTTTGACTTCAGTAAATTTGAGTTAAGCTTCTCTCCTTCCCCCAGGTTCTAGAACTTGGGGACCCACTCAGGCCTGAGCTGCCATCAGAATGCAAAACGACCCCTCAGTAAAGCCCCTCCTAAGAACTGGCTGACTACAAAACTAGCAAAGACACTTCCTGGTCCTCTGATGACACCACCCCTCACCCACACTGGATTCTTTCTCACTTCGTTTTCTCCTTTCTAGGAAAGAAAAGCTTCTCCTGCCTGACCATGGAAACACCTGCAGATCTACTGGTTGGAAGTTCATAGTACCATTGCAGAAGCTCCATCAGTAATCCTTTCAAATATAGTCTCTTCTTAACTAAGACCCAATTTGTTTTTATTTAATAAAGATGATAACAACAGGCATAAGACATTCTCGCTTAAATGGGCAGTGAGTAAGTTTGGGTCCAACATTTGAACAAAAATTCTTGTTAACTAATTAAACCGATCTTATGACTTACAACACAGAGAGAGAGACAGACGGAGAGACAGAGTGAATGTGTACATATGCGTTTGTGTATGAAAACAAAGGGCATTGTATTTTTAAATAAATGTTGGAAAATATATTACAAAATATATTGAATAAAAATAAGTAGACCTAATGTGGTGTTCCTGTTCATAATATTATTTTCTTAGCTTATTTAAAATAATAAATTGTGTTAATTGAATGGAATTTGTATCTCAAGTGCAATGTAAAATAACTGTAAATATGCAATTAACAGAAAAAGAAAAGAGAAGAAAAGGAAAAAGAAATTTCCTATTAAGACTAATTTAATTATACAATTCTATAGTTTATACTAAATATTTTATTAATTTTTCATGCAATTAAAATATAATATACATGCCGAATGACTTAGTTTCACCTAGTGGACATTTATCAAACAGTGGGACTTAAAACAAGAAATGACACATTCATTTAAGCATGTATGAACATTTTAACTTTTTTTAATGTTTGTTTATTTTTGAGAGAGAGAGAGAGAGAGAGATAAGAGCATGAGCGGGAGAGGGGCAGAGAGAGAGGGGGAGAGAGAGGGAGACACAGAATCCTAGGCAGGCTCCAGGCTCTGAGCTGTCAGCACAGAGCCCAATGAGGGCTCAAACCCACGGACCGTGAGATCATGACCTGAGCCTAAGTCAGACGCTTAACTGATTGAGCTACCCAGGCGCCCCAGCACATGTGAACATGTGAAAGAAATCTTATCACATTTGAGACTGTAAAATATTCATGATAAATATAAAATACTATACATTATACAAACTACATGTACCAATCACAATGCAATTATTAAATTAAAATATCACTTAAAATGCAAACCTCCATTGATTGGTAAAATTCATTTTAACAACTTATACATTTTTTAAAAAGGTCTAGAACTAAATGGCAAATATATCACATGTCAAAATGTTTAATGCAAATGGTTTAATTCAGGTAAAATGGCATTTCAGGGGAATTATATAGCCTTGAATGCACATACTGCTAAAGGTTAAAAACTGAAAATAAGCTAAATGTAGAATTTTAGAATTTTAAAAATGAACAATAGAATAAGTGATAATATTAAAGGAAATTAAGCAGTAAAATTAAAACATGTATGAATGAAATGATTGTATATATAAAATAGGAGAGCTCAAGAGTCAATTGGCTAATTGAGAAGATTAATAAAATATAAAACTTTATAGCCCATTTGATCATGTTAGAAAACCAAGTAAGCACAAGTTAATAATGCAAGAGACAAGCATAATTATAGAAGCTGCCAATGGCATGAGCAAACTTTGTCCAAATTATTTACCAATTATTTTCCAAAAATGACTTAAGTACAAATTGAAAATTATCAGTTGTGAAGCCCTTAGTTTAAAAGAAATTTAAAATTCTGCACACCAATACATACATATCCACGGCTGTTTTAAGAGTTATTCATGGAACAGAAAATGCCAATCTTACACAATGCTTCAAGAGTAAAGGAAGAAGGATAGTTACTGTATAATAACTCATTTTATAATGCTGGTACTCAACCTGACAAAAACAGTGAGGAAAAAGAAAATTTTAGAACAATGTTACTTATGAACACGGGTAAATAAAATATTAGTATATCACATGTAACCGTATATTAAACAACCACAATAAAATAATTATGATTCAGTCTTCACCTCTCATATCACAAAATCTGTGTTGCCTGGAAGAAAGGAAGAAAAACAATGCTTTTGAAATGTGTTGAGGAGTTTTCCTTTGTTACATTTTTCAGTCATGTCTGTTAGGCACTTGAGAGGGTTTTAAAGCTCAATGAATTCACTACTTCACTAAGGGCAGAGTCTCAGAGCCAGGGACACAAACATTCACAGAAACAAATGCATGCGATCAGGTTGGCTTTCTCTATTACCGTGTAAATCTTGATCATACATTGGAAGCATTAGTGTTGCAGGGTCAACTGAATTGTTTTCTTGTTTCCAATTGCTTGTATCTGGGGCATCTGTCACAAGGTAATACAATGAATGACTAAATCCTATGTTGGGGAAAGTCTATGGTTGTGGCTTTTACTTGCAAAGCATGATTCTTTGGGGTCTTTGTTGTCTGAGAGTAAAGCAGACTGTGGTTTTCTGTAAGCACTAGAAATACAATAAACATATGCTCTCAATGATCCGCTGAATTCACTATCAAGATAAAATGAGATATTGCCTAACAATTAAGGTAAATTAAACAGCTGTTTCTTACTATATTGTGCCAATGCTGCTTCAAAATTGTAAATTGCTGATGGGTGATCAGAATGGCAAGGAAACAGTGTCACTTCACATTTCTGTAGCCGTTCTATATTATGATTATCATAAGAAGGCAGTGTTTTTTTTCAGCTGGTAGTGACTAGAAATAAAACACGACAATCCAAGGAATCTGTTTAAATTGGAAAATAGTAAAAAGTGAAAGAATTACAACATGCCAGGTGATCATTTTCTGCATTTACAAAAAAAAAAAAAAAAAAAAAAAAAAACCACTAAAGATTCACTGAATGTTCACTACAAGAATGGATTAATACCAATGTTGGGCATGTCAACTTCCCATTTGAAACTGAAGAATGTAAATGAGTAAGACAGAAAATGCACAACACTCATTATATCCTAGAGGTTAATGAGTACTCCAAAGAAATTAAAAAGCCTGTCTACAGAACTCAAAGATGCGATATTGAGGTTTTAATGGAAAAGGACAGAATAACATGGGTCCATTGGAAAAAGTATTTGTTATTATTCTATTCTACTAGTTATACATTTTCGTGTTATTTGACTGCCTTGAAATAATTTCTGAAGTATATATAAAAGTCTAAAAATTAAGGAAAAAAATAAAACTTTGTAGAAAAAGAAAAATGAGTTTCCCTATCTTTGGCCTGTCTCAAATGATTCCTTTGTCATAGACCCATGAAATTTGTTTTTCTTTTCATTCTCTATTTCTTTTAGAGATATCCTTAAATTACCAAGAAAGAGAAAGATCACTTTATTTTCCTTTATGTATAGAAACATCGTAAACAAAATTTCATGTTTACACATACACAAATATCTCATTGAAATACTTGCAGCGTTGTTTGGATATGGTAATGAAACTTTTATATAATGAATATTTCATGCATATGTCTTTATACCATAAGGGCAACAGTAAATTTCAAACAAAAATGGGGACAAATCCCATTCATTAAATGCATCGTGGCCCATTTTGGAAACATTTTTAGAACTTGCCAAGTATTCAGAAGTTGTGATTTACGTTTATCCCTTTCTTTTACTAAGGTTTTTAAATATGTGAGGTGATCATAACCATTTATGCTACACACTGTCATTCTCTAACGGAATTTCAGTAACACTAAGGTTTCTGTGTGGTGTGTGATGCATTGCCTTTCCAAGCAGATATAATGAAGTATAAAGAGGATGGAAAATTATTTTTCTTTAGGTTGCAAGGTAAACCGGGGATAGAATTCAATGTAAGCTCCAAAAACTTGGACTTGGGGTTCTATGCTAGAGCGCATTCCTAATATTGTCTATGTTGGTGGAGGTTATTTTGCTTGTATTTGCCAGTATTTACTTGATATTTGTCAAGTGACTTGCCCCTTTTAGCCTTTTTCTACTTTTTTAGATGACCCTTCTGATCTTATGGTGATGTAGGAGAAAATTGAAATTCAAGTTAAAACAGATTAATTGAATTTACCAGACTGACTCTTTACTCACTCATTTTCATAAATCTATTCGTAATATCTATAAAAACTCCCTAACCCCCTGACTTCACATGTTTCAAACTATTATAAGCACAATCATTACTTAACTTAGAATCGATGGTATTCCAAGTATTTCAGATAAATTTTGCTTTTGTTAGAGTTGGTGTTTCAACATCTGTGTAGTTTTTTTAGAATTTAAGTAGCACTTTGGGGACGCTGGGTGGCTCAGTCGGTTAAGTGGCCAACTCTTAATTTCAGCTCAGGTCATGATCTCATGGTTGTGAGATTGAGCCCCACATCAGGCCCCCACACCTACCCCACCCTGGGCAGGGAGGCTGCCTAATATTCTCTCTCCCCCCCGCTCTCTGCCCCTCCCCAATTCACTCACTCTCTCTAATTAATTAATTAATCAAATTTAAAAGCGCTTTAAATGTATCTTTCACTGTCTTCTCACTTCAACCTGGTAGAGTGACATGACTAGTATCAATAAGATATATCTGTTGATGGATTAGGGAAATCAAGAATTGGAAGAGTGATTTAGTTCTTTTTCTCCAGATGTAAAATGTGTAGTTTCTTGTTTATCAGGAGAACACCAGTGTTTTGAAAATGTTTAGTACATATTACAGCATAAGACGCTGCAAATGAATACCCTATTTATCTTGACATGTTCACATAAATCACAGGGCCAGGCATCCTTCAACGGGGAGCTGGCTGATTTGAACTATTAGCGTTGTGCTAAGAAGTATCTGGGAGGAAGAGGACAAGTAGAAGTCAGGAGACTGCTACTACTTGGCAAAGAAAGTTGGAAGATTTTGACAGGGAGCTCTCTTTGGACTCTTTTAGAATACTTTTTATTACTAGTTTTTCTTAAATCAAGTATTAATTCTACACTTGTGACAGTAGAATAAACCCTGATTTAGGTGGATATCTTTACATAAGAAGACTGAGTCATTCATGCCAAATAAAACAAATTTAACACTACTAAGCGCCCTTTGTTTATCACTTATCCATACCCTCAAATCGTCAATTCTGGATAAAAGGGCAGATATTAGGAATTAAAACTGACACATGACAAAGACAGAAGAACAGATTATAAAGATGTTTGTCCCTCTTTTTTAGCTCAAAAAATTAGCCTTTATAAGGGCGCCTGGGTGGCTCAGCCCATTGAGCCTCCGACTTCGGTTCAGGTCATGATCTCACAGTCTGTGAGTTCAAGCCCCGCATGGGGCCCTGTGCTGACAGCTCAGAGCATGGAGCCTGCTTCAGATTCTGTGTCTCCCTCTCTCTCTGCCCCTCCCCCGCTCATGCTCTGTCTCACTCTCTGTCAAAAATAAATTAATTTTTTTAATTAGCCTTTATAAAATGAGGCATATCCTGTAACCATTGGATTATCAATGTTTTATTCAGTTATTTACATGCAGCATATAACCCCAAATTTATTATTTTCTTGAGTTTATGGGTTGTTTGTATAATTCTGCTGATCTGGGATAGACTCCACTGATCTTATCGTACTTCATTTTATCTTCTGATGCTAGTGGTTTGGCTTAAACTCTCCGGTCTAGGAGACTGTTACCACAGACAACTGTATTTTTCCACTTGTCTCTCATATCTTTTTAGCAGGGCTGTTTGGGAATGTTCTCTTGATGGTGGCACACTCTCCAGGACAAGAAGCCAAAATACAAAGACACTTGATCAAGTTTCTAGTTGCATCAGGTTTGCTCTTTTCTCCACTAGCCGAGACAAAACACAAGACCCGACTAAAGTCAAAGAATGGAGAAGCCTACTCTCTCCTTTTCATAAGTCACATTACAAAAGACCTGGATATAGGAGGAGTCGAGAACTTAGGTCCATGTCATTATTCCCTGTACCACAATAAATGTTCCCTCTGTAGATAACTGTTGAAAATCTATGGAATCTCAGGAAAAAAGTTATAGAAATGGCTCCAATAATGCACAGAAATGAAAGAGAATGACAGGTTCCCATAGGCTAAAAAAGAGAGTAGATTAGCATACTCTAAAGGTTATAGTCTTTTTTTTAATTTTTTTCACGTTTATTTATTTTTGAGAGAAAGAGACAGAGCGTGAGTGGGAGAGGGACAGAGAGAGAGGGAGACACAGAATTGGAAGCAGGCTCCAGGCTCTGAGCTGTCAGCACAGAGCCAGATGCAGAGCTCAAACTCATGAATTGTGAGATCATGACCTGAGCTGGAGTTGGATACTTAACCAACTGAGCCACCCAGGCGCCCCATCTAAAGGTTATAGTCTTGGTAGATTAGGATTGTAGAAGATTCTTGAAGTTAAAGTATATGAGCAAAGACAGGAGGAGGAGGGGCTTCGAAATTTAACTCTGATGACACTGTTTCATATAAAAATGATCAGTTGGAAATTAGAAACTGAAATATTATCTATCTTGATGTTTAAAAGAGATAAGTAGTGGCATATAGGAATGACAACTGGTTATAAAACCTCTTCCATAATGGCTATACCTTCACTTTCCATATTTCAGTGTTTGGTCTTCTATCTTACAAGGACCAGAATTTGAACTTGCATTTTTTTTCTCATTTTGAATTACAGCCAGAGAAACAGGTTCACATAAATAAAACTTCCATACATATGGCTAATCTACAAAAAACAGAATGTCAAATATGAAAAAAGTGCTTTTATTATTATTATTATTATTATTATCATTATTTACTTTACTTATTCCAGTATTATGAAGGTTTTTGACTCTTCTAGGGGATCCTTGCTTATAGTATGGAGTAAAGAAAATACATGTGTATTTTTATTTGAATATATATAACCTCTTCCATTAAATAGTCATTTCAGAGACTGTAACTTCCTATAGTCTCTCTTGCTAATACCTAGTCTGGATTATGTGATAAATATTTTGGTAGCATGATCTTGCAGTGAAACAAGGAGAGTACAGTGTGCTTAGATTTAACTAACCCACATCTCAATTTATGAAGGAAACCAGTAAGAAAGGATAAACCAGGAAAGTAAAGTGTTATGGGACCCCATAGAATTTTTGCAGAAATTAAGGAGAGATGATTTGGTTTTATTTGGCTTCATTTTATTAGCCATTCTTGGGAGGAATAATTGTACTAAGAATAAACCTGGTGTGACGTTTGTGTGTGATTTTAAAAGCAGATTAGTTCTCACTGAGGGATATTAGCCTTTTTCCACTCATGGAAGCTGCCTGCCCAGTCCTCTCGTAGCAAAGGATAATAGGAATTCAAATAAAAAGTAATTTGTTTTTTGTTGTTGTTTTGCTTTGGTTTTGGTTTTCTTTTGTTTTGTTTTTTGTTTTCTTTGTTGTTGTTGTTGTTGATTGTTTTTTTTGCTCTCTTCCTGTTTTCTTCTCCACATTACCTGGATATTTAGAATCAAATACTGTTAGAGTCCTCAAAACACATCTATTCCCAGAACAACTTTAAGTGAACGCTGCAGACTTTACTATAGATTTGTATGGGAGTTATTGGGGAATGTTTACATCCAGACCATTATAGCATGTGACTTTAAAAATGCACCTTGGATATTTTAGTCTCTAAATTTCCTTTTTAGTCCATGTGATACTTGTTGGTTTTCTTTCTGACATATATATTAAAGTTGTGAGGAATCTGGGGGGTGGAGGAGGGCCACTCTCTTAGTTTCTTCACAATCTAGCCAGACCCCGCCCCCATAATTCCTCACAACTTTAAAATATAGTTTCATTATGGGCACTACTTCAGCTCCAACCTTCAAACTTTTATTATGTCTCAGTTTATCAAAATGGTGAGATAGACAATAGATCTTTTGGTTATTAAAATCCTCTCTTTTGAATTCCCTTAGGATACGTGTCAGCAGACTATGGCTTTCAGGGCCAATTCTGGCCCTTCTGTTTTTGTAAGTAATGTGTTCGTTTGTGGAGTTCAGTCATGGTTTAAATATTGTTAATGACTGCTCTCATGCTACAATGACAGAGATGAGTAGTTACAACAGGGATCATATAGATCATAAAGCTGAAAATATTTCCTATCTTGCCCTTTACAGAAAGAGTATACTTATTCCTGCCATAGTGTATATACTATGTTTTTCTGTCCTCATTGGACAATGAAAACACACACATGCACTTACACACACACACACACACACACACACACACACAAACACACACACACTCTTCTATTTGTTCAGGTTTATGAAGAACTGATTAAAGGCACTGAGGTTGAGTCCTTTCCTATCTTACATAGCTTGTGTGTCAAACAGAGCCAGAACCCTATATTTGAACATTACTTTGTCTTACATAACAATAATAAATGCATTTAATTTTTTCAAAAACAAAGTCCTCTAATAAAGGGTTTTAAACTTCAGTATAACTATAAAGTATAATTCTAAGTATGAATATATTAACAGTTTATTTTATAGAAAATTAAATGTTTTGTCGTTCTATTTTTAAGACATTGTGAATGACAAACGGCAGAACTATAGCCGAGATTAAAGTGTTAGCCTAAAGTAAGATATCAGATACCAGGAAAGAATCTTTATCTTAAGCAATTAAGCAACATTTGTAACTTCTATGTGAGTGAGCATTCATTTATCAGAAGAAGACATTTAGCTCATTTAATTCAACACTTGGTTCTGCATTTTTAGGACAGCTGGGAAGAATTTTTTCTTTTGGTCTATGGAAAAGACAAATTTAAAAGGCTAGGAAATAGAGTATGCTGAACATCATTATTAACAACTCCTGAAATTTCATAATGAAGCAGTAATTGCCCTGATCATAGATTTCTTTATTCCATTTTGCATTGATAGTGGAAAACTGGTAAAAACTGAGGTAATTGAAACACAGCAGGTTATAGTCATTAATACGTTCACAACTTGACAGTTTCATGTAGTGACACAGTATTCAGAAAATAAATACTTCATTAAGAAGGCAAAGGGCATATTTTCTAAGATATTTCTATTGCTGTTTAATCCTTCGAGAGCTGCCATTCACATGTAGAGGATTTCTTTTACACATAAAATTTAAACATATACCAAAAAGGTAAAGAGAGCAGGTTCATGAATATAAACCCAAAATTACCATCTGTGATTGGAAAAATTTGTTTTAAAGACAACCAGTTAATGCCTGACACTGCATATACTGTTAATCATTGTGTCTATGAAACAGTAGTATTTGTATCAGCTATCTAGTGCATAATAATATTGTCACAAGCTTAACACATTTAAAGAACCCACAATTATTTTCTCATTTATTGCTTCTATGGTTCGAGACTCTGGTATGGCTTAGCTAGCTCCTGTGTTTAATGACTCACAGTCATTAAACACTCAAGCTGTAAGTCAGGGCTACACAGTTTTCTGAGTCTCTGTTGGGGAAGAGTCTACTTCTGAGCTCATTCAGTTGCTGCAGAATTCAGTTCCTTGGATTGAACTTTAGTTTGTTTTTGTTTTTTTTTTTTCTTTTGCTGTGAACCAGAGGTGGTCCTCAACTTCTAGAGGCCACCCACAGCTCTGTGCACCATGGAGTTTCCCAACAAGGTTGTTTCATTCCTCAAGGCCAGCAAAGGAAAGAGAGACTCCAAAAGACTAGGCATTACAGTTTTAAGTGTGTAATCACATAGATCCTGTAACTTTGCCATAATCTACTCTTTAGAAGCAAGTCATAGCCATGTCCATACTCAATGGGAGGAGACTACACAAGATTGTGATCATCAAGAGGTAGGGATTTGGGGGACCATCCTATGAAAAACTCTTTATACTACCTCCCAGCACCAGAAATACTCTTTATACTGTCTCCCAGCACCAAAGAAGTAGGAATGTGATTAAAGTTGGACAAGCCCTGATGATAGTGATAGGTTTAAGGATGGGCTCACTCATAACTCAAGTCAACCAATCAGAAGACCCATTCCCTAGCAATGCTTTTTCCACAGCTAAGAAAGACCTCTATCTTCTTTGGTCTATGAAGTCCTTGTTTGTGTACTAGCCATAACATGTAATGAAAAAATATTATCTTAACCTGGGAAATCTTGACCAATCTATCTCACATTGGTGATATAACTGTCATCAGTGCCTAAATGTTTATGTTCTTGTGCAAGGACTTCAGTGACTGATGAAGATCCCTCCTGAGTGATAGTTTTTTTCTCTTGATGGATTTGAACATCAGTCAGGTAGCAAATATTTCTGGCTGGCTTAATAGCTATTCTACATCTTTATGTTTTTCTCCACTGATGTATTATGTGCTGATTATAAAAAGAATTTTGGGGGGTAGTTTACTTTATTCTGATGACTATCAAAAAGAGTTGACTAAAATAGTTGGAAATTAAAATTGTTTGAAAGTTCTGTTAGATTTCTTCCTTCAGAGAAATATTTTCAGTCATAATTTTTCAATAATATTATGTAATTTAGTTATTTTCAATTGTATCATATCATATATTATTTATAACTATAAATAATATGAACAGAGACAATAACAAAAAGAAAATTCTGGTGTTCTTGCTTTCTAAAATGAAACTTCAATAACTAGTTTTCAATAAATGGTTTGACAATACCATCTTCTACTTCCTTTTAGATCAACAAGCACAACTTCATCTCCAGTCTTACTCATTTAAAACCTCCGTACATTAGATTTCACTTCAGATATAAATTTCTGTGCCAATAAAAAATACTAAGAATATATCTCCTTCAAAGAAAAGGCAAATATTACATTTTCTAGTGCAATTTAGAAGAACTCAAAAGGAAAATGAAATAGATTCAAAAGGATTGATGAAGAAAAAAAAAAGAATACATCAAATACTTTCTAGTCAGTTGATTTTAGTAATTCACAGTTTCCTTTATCCTTCAACTAATATAACACCACTTTCAGAACAAAAGAAGTTTTTCTGTCTATTCAGATTTACTATTTAACAATACTTTTAAATTAACTTAATCAGTGGTAAAGGAAAGACTGTAAATAGTTCCCCCCCACTCTTTCTCTCCCTTTGTGTATGTATAAGTATCTATACATATACAAATCATATACAGACCATAAAGTATTCTCTGTCTCCCTTTATATTCATATATATATCTGTATATACATGTGTATAAATATATGAAGGGAAAGGAGAGATAGACAGTAAAGTTCAAAATTAGTTTAGTTCACCTAGTTTCTATATATAAAGTTACTTTCTAAGACAAGATAATTTCCTATTGAAGTAATATTCTTTGTTCTTTATTCTGGTTTCCATCCTTATTAATAATTTGATACTTTTAAGAACTTATGAATTCACATTTAGTATCTGTAAATACCAATAGGCTGACACAAAATATAAAGTATATTCAAATGGTCCTAAAGAGACTTCAGCAATTTAGCTGCTTTCTTGATTTCAGAATATTTTTTAGGAACTGCTAATCTAACAAGTCACTGCGAGGTATTCTCCAGACATTAGCTTGAGCTGTGCCACTACAAAATCATGTAAAAAACCTATCTGTCAGGATTGGAACAAAGCTGTTTTTATTTAAAATAAGAACATTGGGGGCGCCTGGGTGGCTCAGTCGGTTGAGCGTCCGACTTCAGCTCAGGTCACGGTCTCACCGCCCGTGAGTTCCAGCCCCGCGTCGGGCTCTGGGCTGATGGCTCGGAGCCTGGAGCCTGTTTCCGATTCTGTGTCTCCCTCTCTCTCTGCCCCTCCCCCGTTCATGCTCCGTCTCTCTCTGTCCCAAAAATAAATAAACGTTAAAAAAATTAAAAAAAAATAAAATAAGAACATTTATTTCTATTATATTGTCTGTTAGGGTATTAAAGAAAAAAAAAGAGGTGGTGTTTATCTTTTTTCACAGGTAGCTCTCAGTTTTTGATAAGTTGTAAATGCATGCTTCTTTCCTGAAACCAGTCTGGGAAGTTTACAGTTTTAGTACATTGGATACTGCGCCAAGATCAAAATTAGTTTAGTTCATCTAGTTTCTATTTTGTCTTAAATAATACTTTTCAAATTAAACTACAAATATCTTGCCTATGGAATATTTAACAACTAACTGTTGTCTGATCGTTACTCCCTGTGGTATGATTATGATTATGTCTTTTCCCTCCACTCCTTCCGTACTGAAATTTTCGCATTCATTAATAGTGTGCTATTGTTTCTATAATAGTTTCTCTTTTCTCCCACAGAAGAAATGAATACTTTTTTTTTCAAATTTTCAAATGTCATCAGTATATTTCTACGAATTCTATTTTATCTATCATCAGTAACGTAGTTCAGTTTGGAACTGAAAAGTACCACATTATCCAACATCTAAGATGATATAACAACCAAGAATGAAAAGAAGAATATAAGACATAGAACTTAATTATGCTTTTGTCAGCTTTGGGCAGATAGAACTAAGAAAATAATCATAAAATGAATAATCTACAACGATGTCACACAGCTGTGAATACTTACAAGCAAGGAAGATAATGTTTGTGACTTTCATCTAAGCTTCTCGTTTTAATTTTTTTTAACGTTTATTTGTTTTTGAGACAAAGAGAGACAGAGCACGAACGGGGGAGGGTCAGAGAGAGGGAGACACAGAATCTGAAACAGGCTCCAGGCTCTGAGCTGTCAGCACAGAGCCCGACGCGGGGCTCGAACTAACGGACCACGACGGACCACGAAATCATGACCCGAGCTGAAGTCGGCGGCTTAATGGACTGAGCCACCCAGGCGCCCCTCAGCTTCTCGTTTTAATCAAGCAAACTAACGATCTGAAATAAAAATGTTTTGGAATATTGATATTCTAAATTGATTCTATGTGAACTGGTTTCCTTCTTTTTTAAGGATTTCACTGTCTACCCAAAATAGAAACGAGACATATGAAAGAAAATATAGGACTCATGAGTAAGAAGAAATATGAGACAGCTCTTCAGGAATGGAAGAGTGATCTCTGTAAATGGGTTCCTCTTCAGAAGCAACAACACACTGGCATTTTTCTCAAAGTCAACTTTTGCAGAACTTTGGAAATTAACCTAAGATTTGCAACAGGTGAAGCAGTGTTTATTCAATAAAAATGGCTAAACATCCAAAAGAACTACAGTGTTTGTCCCATTATAATTTGACAAACTCCCATCTCTCTCTCCTCAGCTCTGTCATAGTTCCAAAAACCAGTAGGCTTGCAACCATGGTACTTGTAAAAAATGGCAGCCCTCTGCCCTCTCAAGAAAGCAGATATGGCCGGGACTTCTTCAAAATGTCCCATCCACAGAGCATTCTTACTATTTGACACGTGTTACAGCTGCCATGAAAAGCTTCATAAACAAAGTGTTGTTATCATTTGACCTTACTCTGAGCTCACTCTTCTCAGGCCAATTTGCAAAGAGTAAATCTTGAAAGTGGAAAGAAAAGAATTAGCTATCACGTACAAAGTTTCCTCAGGACGATTAACAGCTGAATTTGCAGTATGGATGAAAGAAGACAGAAGGCAATAGAATAACATATATGAAGAATTGAAAGAAATAGAATGTCAGCCAAGAGGTCTATATCCAGCAAAAATATCCAAAAAATGGAGACTTTAAGGCATTCCCAGATTAAAAACAATAACAATAACAGGGGCACCTGGGTGGCTCAGTGGGTTAAGCGTCTGACTTTGGCTCAGGTCATGATCTCGCAGTTCGTGAGTTCAAGCTCCATGTCGGGCTCTGTGCTGACAGCTCAAAGCCTGGAGCCTGCTTCGGATTCTGTGTCTCCCTCTCTCTCTCTGCCCCTCCCCAGCTGGCTCTCTCTCTCTCTCACTCAAAAATAAATAAACGTAAAAAAAATTAAAAATAACCACACAAAAAATAAATCTCTAGCCAATTTGCTCTACAAGAAAACCTAAAAAGAGGTCTTGAGGATTGAATGGAAAGATTTTAGATGTCAACTTGACTCTACGTGAAGAAATTAATTGATGGATAAAACAAGTACATAGGCAAATATAAAACATAAAACTATAAAAACAAGTACATAGGCAAATATAAAACATAGAACTATATACTTTATACTTTTAAGTAATTCTTTCCTTCCAATCTGAATTAAGGGATAATTTTAAAATATTGTAAACATTCTAATGATTATACAACACCAGTAATGTATTAAAGTTTATTTCCCTCCTTGGACTCAGCACTTTACAAGGTGTGAGATGATGGGGTGGCAGGGAGTGACCTCGGTCTGCTTTGTGCTTCCTTGCGCTGTCTACTCCCCACTTGCTCTATGCAAATGGAGGGCTTTCAGGTTCAGTGGAGAAGGTAGCAGGGGTATGATGAAGAATGATGTGGCAGCACTGTCATTTGCTTTATGCCCTACTTGTCCTTTCAACATTTTTGTCACTCCCGTATCCCCTCATGGAGATGGCCATGGAGAAACCAAGAAGAAACTACCCTCTCACTCACTCTTGTTCTCTCTCTCACTCACTCTCCCTCGCTGTTTGCAATCTTGGGAATCCGAATTCCTGAATAGTAGAATATAATTCTGTTTTATTATTTTGTCTTTATTATACATTTTTTTCTGTCTTGGGGACTCTGAAAAAAATGGAAATGGATCATAAGAGACTCTTAAAAACTGAGGGTTGATGGGGGTGGGAGGGAGGGGAGGGTGGGTGATGGGTACTCAGGAGGGCACCTGTTGGGATGAGCACTGGGTGTTGTATGGAAACCAATTTGACAATAAATTTCAAATTAAAAAAAAAAAACTGAAATGGAAAGAGACCAATTTTAACATCCTTACAATTTCTTGCTACAACATAAACACACACCTGCCCAAGCACATACACACCACACACGCCCTCTGACAACTCTCCCTATAATTCACCATGACAGAATAGATCTATTAGGATAGTAACCACTACAAGGTGAAAAACGGCCTAAGATTCTGGAAAAAAAAAAAAACATAAAGCGCAAATGGAGAATTAATAGATGTATTTAGGACGGTGTTAACTGTTCTATAAGGTGAAGGCCACATGAAGACTCAACAAGAACTATATTAATATGATGTGGAAATCAGGTGAGGTGACTAGCTGTCCATAAAGTAAAACTACCGAGAAAACAGAATGGCAGTGCAAACAATACAAATGCTTGATTAAAAAAACAAAAACAAAAACAAAAACAGAGCGCCTGGGTGGTTCACTCAGTTGAGTGTCTGACTGGAGTTCAGTTCAGATCATGGCCCCTGATCATGGGCCGTGGGATTGAGCCCTTTGTGGTGCCTGCTTAAGATTCTCTCTTTCCCTCTGCCCCTCTGCCCAGTTTGTGGTCTCTTTCTCTCCCCAAAAAATAAAGAAAAATGAAAATGAAAATAAAAACAAAGGTGGGTTAAGTTCTGAGAACGTTCTAAAGAATGTAAACATCCCTTCTTTTTATTGTATTTTCCCCACTGTTGCCCCTCAATTTCCATAAAGTAGTAGTTCTATCTAGGCTTCAATTTGGTATTTTCTGTATATATATATATATATATATACACACATATACATATATATACACACATATATATGCATATATATGTGTATATACACACACTATATATATATATACACACATCATATATATACATTATATTTACATATACATATATATATAGTGATTACCAACATCGTAAGATTAGAATAGTCCCTGTTTTCTTTTTTAAATCAAAAAATCCACTGACTGCCACGAACAATAGCAAGAGAGAAAAATCACTTGACCTATGAACCTGTTCCCACAGGATCTGCGTTGTGAATGTGGTGTAGTGTGTGTCATTTCAGATGAAGCCTGTCTCATTAGATGATTCGTGACTCCCATTTACAAATTAGAAGGCAGTTCCTGCACTATGTGAGAGCTTATTCTTGGTATCTAATTTGTGGCCATGTAAAGTGAAAGTCATTGTTTTGTTTTTCCTCCAAGCAAAAGAGGTTATTAGAGAAAGTACCATTATTACAAAGCCTATAATTAGGAATATAAGCAATACATGATTCTAGAATGATTCACAATACATTTACTTTCTTTCTGATTATGTGGGAAGAAATTTTAAGCAAAAACTGACAAGTTGGAAAACTGACAGGCGTGGAGGAGTTAGGAGCTAATTAGCTTTTAGATCATTGTGCCAAAATAGTTCATACAGGCAAAAGGAAAGTTTCCTTCAGTTACAGAGAGGAAGGCCAAAGCAGATATTTAAGTGAAATATACCATTTTATAAAATGTTGGCATGTAGTTATTTGATCACTGATATTCAACGACAATCAAATTATCATAAACTTTGGCGGTCTTCATTTCTTTGAAAAATAATTTTTCTAATTTATGTGCTCGTGATGATAAACCAAGTTTTGTCTATATATAACAAAATATTTATTAAGTATACACAATAAAATTTTTATCTCTATAATAAATTAACTATTATATATAGACATTTTTATCTATGCATAATAAAACTTCAAAATTAAGTATTTATAAGTGCTATTTTTATTTCTCCTAGTTGCCAGACAGAAAAGTTAAAAAAAATGTTAGAAGACTAAATCGAATCTTTGTTTAGTTTAAAGTGCCAATAAATCAAAGTTGATTAAGCAAAGTTTAGTTTTGGAGTCCAACCTTTTTGAATGTAAATTCAAAACCCACATGCTGTGTAACAATGGGAAAATTAACCTGCATTTCAATGTATTCATCAATTAAATTAATATTACAATTCCAATCTCATGAAGTAATTTTGAACAATAGACAATGAAAACTTTGTACAATGCATATCAAAGTTCAAGGCACTTAATAAATACTAAACACTGCATAAATATTTACAACCGTTATTACTGAATTTTATTTTGTTTTATTTTCTAACTAGGGTCAAATCAAGCAAGCATGGAGTGATAAAGACACTAAATGCTTATTTGGGTGAAAGTTTTGCACTTTGCTAGGAATGTATTGAATGTTTTAGAATTTCATTAGACTAATAAAGCCCACTTAAAAGAATATACTTCAAGTGTAAAAGTCATATGCTCATTTATTCAACAAGGGTTTTTTTAATCTCTCTCATATACTATAGATATGGTGAAACATTGAGGATAAAATAATTGTAAACTACAGTTCTTATTTTAATGGAGCTTATAATATGGGATAGCAGAGAGATATTGAAATAATTACCAAAAAAAATGATGTAAATTTGCTGGTGTGACAAATGAACTGAAAGAAAAATACATTATAGACACTATGTGAATGATGAAGGACTTGACAAAATTAGGGAGGGAGATCAAGAAGGCTTCTGGGAAGATTATAGTTAAAATACTATTTTATATACTTCAGATTACAATAATTGGTGTTCACCATATGTCAAAGCTATAAAATAAAGGAGATGGGAAAAATTCTCTAATACCATCGGGTAACATATCAGTTTAATTTTGAAAGCAAAATAAAAATATAATTTTTAGGTATAAATCAATACATAGGTAAACAATGTTGCAGGGAACATACTTGGATTAGACTTTTGGATGACAAAAGTACAATTCAACTTTCTTTCTCTTTCTAACAGGTTTTTTTGCTTGTTTGTTTGGCGAAAATCTTTCAATATGTTCACTTCTTATACAACATAACTATTTGCAAGTTGAAGTAATACGTGAGTTCTCTGTGAAATAAACTTGAATGATGATGTCTTATCCAGATGTTTTTGAAAAGAACACTTTCGAATGTAATTTCATTTAAGGGAAGCGAGGTAATTACGAAAGTAACTTATGTGAGAAATATTACCTGTGTAATTATTTGTTCTCCCAATACATAAACTTGTGTCTCTATACTGGACTATAATGAGATAAATCATAAAATCAAAAAGCATGCTGAGTTGCATATTATATTCTGTTAATATGCAGGGATGTGTTATGTTAAGTATTTCTGGCCAGTGAAGATAAGCAAGCACTTTTTTTTTTACCTCTGAAAGCCAACTTTTCTCTCTAGAGAGCTTAGATTTTGAATTCAAGACCTAAAGGAATATAATGAATGATTTACTTTCTGTTTCCTTCATAGGTAGACTTTAAGAATTGATAATGTTTCTTAATGTTTTTGAATACCATTACTGCATTTATATCAAGGAAATTAGCCCTGATAAATGCTTACATTCTTCATGAATATATGCAACAAACATATATTAAAAGATATTTAAAGAACATGGCTATAATTCTTACTCCTCAACATCCAGGCTACCTAAAATGAGTAGTTTTTTTTGCTATAATCCACTACCAGGTAGGCTGACAAATACACTGCGTCTCGTCACTTGAGATTGAGAATCTTTGATCAAAATGATGTCAGATGTAGTGTTACTACAAACTGTCCTTTCCCTCTTGCCTAAATGTTACCACCAACTTTGTGGCAATATCCTTATTCCCCCTCAGTCGGTATTTAGCTGGCAAAAACACAAGAATTTTTGAGCTAGATAGAAACGTGATCTCCTGTCTTTCCTGTTGTGAAAACCACTTCTGGAGTGTTGATGGAAGTAAACGATGAAATGCTTTCTTAGAACACAGAAGTACCAGAAGTATTAACCTAACAGGACTTACATTTTTAAGAAGCTTCTCAAACTTTATTTAAACACAATGGACTCTAATTCTCAAATTTGGGGTAGAAGTGGGTATGAGAAATCAAAATTGAATTCTTTTTTTTTTAATTGAATTCTTAAGATAATGTGTCTTTGCAATTTTTTTCTGCTTTTGCTTGGATTTAAAGGAGCTAGCATATGATCCCTCTATTCCTCCACTGAGTCTGAAATCCAGGAAGAGATAAATGTAGGAATCAGGCAGGGAAATGTGTCACGTTTTGTATTGCTAAACCTCAAAGAGGGTTTTAGGCTATTAGCCAAGTAGAATCTTTGGACAGGCTTCCAGGGAATTTTTTTGGGGGGGTTTCCAGGGTAAATATATCAGGAGACTTCACTCAAAATTCCCTAAGGGGAAGGTAAACAAGAAACAAAATCTCTATGCCTTAATTAGTTCCCATCAGGCTATAAATATGAATCAATGGTTGTCCCTCACCAACAGATTGATTCCATAAACTTCCTCTGTTGAGGGGTAAGAAATAGGCAATTGGAAGGAATAGATCAAACCTATCCTCAATGACATCAATGTAACCTACTCCTCTCTGCTTTTTTGTTATAGACCCTGATACTTCCCGATCCACTCTTGCCTTTTTAATATATAAAGTTGTTTCATAATAAACACTTTATTCGGGGATAATTTTAGATTCACAGAAAAGTTGAGAGAATTCCCAAATACACTTAAGCCAGATTTCCCTAATTTTAACAGCCTACAGAATGGTACATTTGTCGAAATTAAGAAATTAACATTAGTACCATGCTATTAACTAAACAAAGACTTCATTCAGTTTTCACTGTTTTTTCACTAATATCCTTTTTCTTGTTGCTGTTCAAGCATCTAATACTATTGTATTTTCATTTTTTAAAAGTTTATTTATTTTTGAGAGAGAGACAGAGCATCACCAGGGGAGGGGCAGAGAGAGAGGGAGACACAGAACGTGAAGCAGGCTCCAGGCTCTGAGCTGTCAGCACCAAGCCCGACACAGGGGCTGGGGGGTGTGGGGGTGGGGGGCTCAAACTCACAAAGTGTGAAATCATTACCTAACCCAAAGTTGGATGCTTAACTGACTGAGCCCCCCAGAAGACCCCACTAACCTTTTTTTTTTTTCCATCTGATAATATTTTAAAATGTAGGTTTTATTATCATGCAGATATGGTGAGACCAACATATCAGGAAATAGTTGTCATTGAGAAGACAGTTTGTTTCTCACAGGTTCCAAGAGGAATAGGAACACCACACTATGCAGATTTTATGGAGGTGCATCAGGGTTGGTCAAGGAACAAAGGGAGCTAGACAAAAGTGGACAAGCATCCTTATTTTGGTTTTCAAAGGAAGGAATGGGAGAAGAGAGTTTGAACAATTTCAATGGACTCTGGGATGTAGGAGCTTCTCTGGTTGTTTGGTACCTGGCTCTGGGTGATTAGGAAGAACAGTGGCCAGAGAGTGAGAGACTAATGAAGGAGGGGCTGGGGTATGTGCTTGGTTGGAAAGGCATGCTCCTGGGTAAATCTTTAAGAACTAACTAACCCTGGGAGGGGCAGTGCCTCCAGTGTAGGCAAGTCCCCAAGATATCAAAATATCAGAATAAAAAGACATGCTTAATATACAGACATCAGGTTTTATTCAGCCCTCTGACTCTTTCACACTGCAGTTAGAGTAACATACAACATGGTCTAAAAGTCACTTTTTGATCTCTAATCTGTGTCTGCTTTCTTCATAAGATTTATCTTGCCCTTTACCCCACTTTTTTTTCTGAACTTCAGTCATACTGAACGTGTTTTACCCCATGAAAACACTTGTTTTCTTTCTAATTTGGAATCTTTGTAAATAAAGTGATTGTGTTCCTGTGCACGTGTGCACTCTTTCCTTCTCTCTTGCTCAGATGGGCATACAATACATACGTACAATAAACTGACTTCTATACTATCTCAGCTACCAGCTTAAATACTGATTCTCCAAAGAAATATCCCCTACCTCACTGATAAAGCCACGTCCCCCGTTTACGTTATGTAACACCTTGTATTTATGTTTCACTGCACTTACCATAACTCTTATTAAATAATTACATGTGTACTAAGTAGTTTAAGAATGGCTCCTCCAATATATTGTCAACTCTGTGATGTCAGGGGCTATTTTGTTCTCATTTCCCTTAGTTCACTAAGCAGAGTTCTACATACAGTACATGCATAACCATTTTTCTTAAGGTGGGTAAAGTTTTATCTGTGTTAAAATTATTACTGTAGGCTCTCTTTATAATGCAACTTTGGTTACATAATTTGGTTTATGTGTAGGTCAAATATTCTTAGAATTTTGCCATATTTGCCTAATTTATTTCTGTGTGTATGTGCATATGCATCTATGATTTATTTTTTTTTATGGAACCACAGGAAACTGAATAGCAGATACCATGATATATCACCCTTAAGCACTTCAGCAGGTGTCTTCTAGGAGTAAGAATAGCCTCTTTCACAATCAAAGTACCATTACCATATCTAATATAATTAATATGAATTCCCTAACATTCCCTAAGATAGTTCTCACTCTTTTTTAAACTAAATCCAAATACTACTCTTACACTTGCTTTTTACCTATCTGGATTAATTTTGATCAAGAAAAAGCCCCTGTCCAAGTTTGGGCTTTCCCAGAAATAGATCAGAAGCTGTTTCAAGCTTAAGTAATTTATTTGGAAGGTGAAAGAAACACAGAAAGGGAGTGAAGAAGTGAGAGGACAAAGGGAGGGGAGAGAGCCAATAAAAGGCACATCACCAAGCCAGCTACCACTGTGGGTGATTGGCTCCTGATTCCTGTAGTGCAAGTCTAGAGTCAGAGCACAATATGACCTCTGATAGTTCCCCTCCCCATCAAAAGGGTGAGAGAGCAACAGTGTGTATATCAAACTCTAGTCAATCATTAATTAATTAATTGAGTAGTCCTCAAACATTAATGCCCTGGTGCTACTTGCCTTACTGGCTTGAAAGGAAGCAGAGTATGCCCTGGTGGCAGGAAGAAAAATCTCCTGAGGCTAATCAGGGGCTCACACTTGCCAATCAGACCTACACATCAGAGAGTAGTAAAGGCAAGAGCCTAGGGGAGGGGAGTGTACTGAAAACAGCTTTGTCTCCCACATTTTTTTTTTAATTTTCTGATGATCTTGGCTTTTTGAGGGACTAGGCTAGTTGTATTAATAAAATATCCCACAGTATGAATTTGTCTCCTTGTTGCTTCATGATGCCATCTAACTTGTTTATATTCTAATATTTCTTATAAATTAAAAATTAGTTCTAAAGGCTTGGGATAGATTTCAGTTGAAATTTTCACAAGGATGTTCCATAGAGGATGCTGAGGTTTTTCATCCTGCATCATCTCATGCTATATAGAATGTTGAATATTCCCCTTTGTATGATCTTTAGTCACCCAGTTATGGTTCTAACCTCTTAATTTTTCCACTGCAAAGATGATGTTTTCCCTCTTCACAATTAGCAAATAAATGAATTATGACATTCTGGCACCCTGCAATTAACCAGTCTTCACCTTTTCAAATTCTAGTCTTTAGCATCCAAGGATGAGTCTTGTTTCAATCAACTATTTTGGAGAAGTTACAAGGGTTATTTTTCTTTTACAATCATGACCTGGCATTCTCCTATTTAAAAGAAGGAGAAAGAGAAACAAACTAAGAAGTAGGGGAAGAAGGCAAAGGGGCAAAAGGGGCTCTCTTTCATCAAGTGGGAATACAAATAAATAATAGTTTCTTCCCACCAAGCTGGCCAAATACTCACATGCATATTTTTCCCTTGTATTACCAAATTTCATATAAGAATTTGGTATAATAGTGATTTATAGTGATAGTGAATTACTTAGCTTTCTTTTTTTTTCACAAAAAGCATCCATAGAGTTTTGTTTACTTAATAGTTTACATTCAATTCTAATAATTAGTATTATATTTAATGCATGTATTATCATATTGCCCCAAATTTTCCAGGGAAATTGATCATCTGAAATGGTTATAGTGCCCTGAAGAACAATAATGCCTTTTGTTCGGATCATAGTGACTTGTACAATGTTAAGAATTTATTTTTGAACATATATCTTTAATATATTGGTGATATTTGCAATAGCAAATTCTCATTTTATGTCTTTGTAGCTTCTGAATGCATTTCCCCACAATAAGCTTTTTTTAAAGGGTACATTTTCTTGGATATCCTTAGAAATTACTCCATTCATTATGTGCATGGACCCATAGCTGGAAGGAATGATTAAAAAGACCCATATCCTGTATGTAGGTTCCATTTTTCCTTCTTTAAAGATTCATTCTGTAAGTTTTTACATCCTAATCTTTAGAAACACTAAGAGTAATTCTTAATTTTATGAACTGAAGTAGCATTAATTTTGTATTTTGTAACTTTGCAATTGGAGTACATCAATACACACTTAAGTTTCCAAGGTATGTTTTCTAAACAATTTATTTTTTAGGAGGTAATTTAGATACATATGATTTCTTCCAGGAAACACAAAAGATTTTCCCCAGAGGGTTATAGACACAGAAAAGATGGCAGCATACAATTTTCACAAATGAACTTTTAATAAGGATACTCTGCCAAATCACAACGATTTATACGCAATTGTAAAATATAAATACTTAATGTGGTTTTTAAGGCACTGACTTGTATTGAATCAGTCACCTCCATAAGTCATGGGTGTTGATTTTTTAAAACATTATTGATTTGTTAAAGAGAAAGGTATCTTGGGTCTATAATTTTTCTCATTATGAAACACTAAGTAGCTACAGGCTTTTAAAATAGTGGTTTAGCTAAGAGAATCTATTTTTAAAAGATTAACTTCAAGTGCCTCAGTGTACAATCTTTAGGACCATTTGGAATATAATTGAAAATATGCCTTTTATTTAGCTAGCCTTTATTAAATTGGTTCTCGACTGTTTCAACGATGGTTGGCAAAGGTGTATCACTACATCACCTGGGACACTAAAAATAATGTGGACATATTAATGCCACCATAAAATAGATTCTTTGTAGCCTCAGGTAGAGAAAGGTGAGCAAAGTGTGTTTCCTGTCTGATGCTGCATTATCACCACATTGTGGTGTGGGGTTGTCGTTTTATTTCATTCTCATTCATCATTGATCCTTTTTCTCCCTATCTTCCACCTCTACTTTATCAACTAATTTAATGTTATTAAAAGCATTCCAATCATCATAGGGAAAATGTGAAGAATGTAAGTCACAGCCCCCGCTGTAGGAGATCTGAGCTGATCCTGGTGGTGTATGATCTGGTTAATAATTGCCCATCTTATGATCCAGCATATTTAAGATTCTGCATCAGATCTGGTTAACAATCGTCCATTTTATAATCCAGCATATTCAAGAGTCTGCACTAGCTAGTATATTATAGGTTGAACTAACCCCTTTCAGCATTCCCCAAAATTAGTATGTTGAATTTTTAACTCACAGTATCTCAGGATGTGAACTTATTTGGAAATAGGGTCGACGCCGATATAATTAGTTAATATGCAACTAATTAATAAGTCATTTAATAATTAGTTACTCCAGTACGTCTAGTGTCTTGATTAAAGGGGAAAATTTGGACACAGGGAGAATTCCATATGAATATCATCTTAATTATCTCCAAGCCAAGCAGACCTGGAACAGGTCCCTCCCTCAGCCCTCAGAATGAACCAGACCTGCCGACACCTTGATTTTAGACTTCTAGCCTCCAGAACTCGGAGACAATACATTTCTCTTGTTTAAGCCACCTGGCTTGGGATAGTGTCACCGCAGACCTAGCAAACCAACGCACAGCACTACTGTATCTTTACAAGGCACGCTGAAAAAATAGGTCAATACGCTGTAATGACTTCTAGAGAAGTGTACGGGTAAAGGATATGTTATTTTCTCTTCAGCCTAATGGAGAATATAATATACTTGTTTGCAACATAGTGACTCCCATTTGGATTGACACTTACTAGTATGACTTATCTATTTTTACTTTATTACAGACCATAGCCATAGATGTCTCCACATCATTGAGTCTAATTGTACTTTGAAGTGTCTGAAGCTAAATTGGATGACATTTTCCCAGGCTGAGAGAAAGTATGTGCATTGTGTCCAGGAAACACTTTCCGTGGTATTCAGAGGCATTATCTGCTGATAAAAGAGAAAACGGCCAACTTGATGGATCGCCTCAGAAAAGTCTTTTCATTTTGCTTATTGTTGTCCAAACATCTCGAAAGATAATAGATATTTATCTTCTTAACATGAGTGGCCAGTGTAATTAAATGGAAGTAATGACAGTTCTATTGTATTAGGTAGAACGTTAAATCGATATTACACTGTCACTTCAATGGATTCTTAAGCTGACAAAAAAAAAACTTAGTTTTAGGAAACCAATTTTGGGGAGTTTTACTTTTACCTGAACTCTATAATGCAGATTTTTACCCTAATTACTGAAACTTCACTTTATTAGCATGGTCAAAGATGGCAAAAGATGTAGGAAATATGCCAATGTCACATTTTTGAAACAAACCTTATTGCTGAAATTCAAAGCAGATATTTAAGTTATGAGTTTTTATATTTCTACCAATAGAAGACGAGTGAGTTAAAACAGTTACATCTACAAAATCTCACGGTCAAAAATTTAGAGCAATTGTTTAAATACACATGTTATAGATGTGTTTTTAATTCTTAACCCTATAGGAAAATTATTTCAAGCTTTCTGTTAATCTTAACCCAGTTTCAAAATTATACAATGCCTTTTTAAATTACTTACACCTTTTTGCTCCCTAATTTTCTCCCAGAAAGCTGTTCTTAATAATCTAATATTCAGGCATGAAAATCTCATTTTTGGTTTCCTCCTCTTCCAGCACATAGAAAATAATGAATATTAAGGAAAACATCTTTCTGCTTTCCAGTTTACTGATTTACTAACTTTTTATTTTTTTCATCTATAATGAAAAGAAAGATTTCTATCTATTAAGTGCTATATATTATCTCTATTTATTAAATTTAAAATAAGTGGTTTTTCTATACACTTTACTTCCTAACAGTGGAATTTTCTATTTCCTCCCTCTTATACTTTCCTTTTCTCAGGCTTCCAGGTGTTTTTGAACAGGTGAGTGGTAATATTAAAGTCATGTTTATTGGGGCGCCTGGGTGGCGCAGTCGGTTGAGCGTCCGACTTCAGCCAGGTCACGATCTCGCGGTCTGTGAGTTCGAGCCCCGCGTCAGGCTCTGGGCTGATGGCTCGGAGCCTGGAGCCTGTTTCCCATTCTGTGTCTCCCTCTCTCTCTGCCCCTCCCCCGTTCATGCTCTGTCTCTCTCTGTCCCCAAAATAAAAAAAAAAATAAATAAAATAAAGTCATGTTTATCAATATTGTATTTCAGTCAGAGTTTGATGAAGAACCACAGATTGCACTAAGTATTTTAACAAAGAGAATTTAATATAAAGAATTGGTTCAAAGGCATTGGCAAAGAAAAAAAAGGAAAGGGAAAGAAAGTTACCATAAAGATAGTACATATGCAGTGGGGCACCTGGGTGGCTCAGTCAATTAAACATTTGACTTTGGTCCAGGTCATGTTCTCATGGTTTCTTGGGTTTGAGCCCTGCATTAGGCTCTGTGCTGACAGCTTAGAGCCTGGATCCTGCTTCCAATTCTGTGTCTCCCTCTCTCTCTGTGCCTCCCCCACTCACACTCTGTGTCTCTCTCAAAAGTGAATAAGCATTAAAAAAATTATTTTTAAAGGTACTACTTGCAGGAAGTAGCTAAACCCCTAGGACCAGACCAGGGGTCAGAAAAACATGGCATATGGGCCAATCCATCCTGCAACCTAATTTTTAAGGCAAACTAAGAATGATTCTTTATGTTTAAACATTTTTATATACCTACCTACATACTATCATGAATTTTACCTCATGGCCCTCAGAACTTACAATATTTGCCATCTACTCTTTTAATAATGTTTGTCGACCTCTGGATTTAGGGGAACAATGAAAAGAGGTCTTGCAACAAGTTCCCAGGAACTTGGTTTCACACCTCTGTTGAAATCTCCCAGGGTTTTGCTTTCAGGTTGGTTCTGAGAATGGCAAAAGAAGCAAAGACTAGAACCAACTGCACTGCCAGGCTGGATGGCCATCACTGGGGCTGCACTGAGAGAACAGTGGGCCGTCTGGACCACTGGCTCTTCTTCCCTGCCTTTGGCCTTTGGGAGACCTCTATTCCTCCATGTTGGTGGTTTGCAGAGCCCTAGACTGAGCTTTACAGTGTTTGGAGCTTTGAATATGTGGAGCTGAGAGACTGCTTTTTTAACCACAGTGGTTTTTTAGGTAGCTCTAAACTGTTTGGCAAGAAGTATGCTTTTTGGCATAGATGACGTAACTTTCACGACAAAGAGGGACAATAAAGCATTCTTAAAGAAAACATTCACAAACATCTGAATCTATTAAATATGACTTACTTGCTCTCTGATCTTATTTCTATTTGTTCTCAAGTACAAATATGGGCGCCTGAAGGATCCCGCAAACTCATTTTCTTCTTTTATTCAGAGTAAAGATTAGGTTTCCACGTGGCTTCTTTGCATCGGTGCACTGTTAGAAATGGTAGGCGATGCTAGCTACTGGTTGTGTTAAGAACAAATTATCCCCATTTCTCTCCCTGACGTCATTCACGTGGGCCAATCTGATTAGGTATTATTGATCATTGGGGCATCTGGGTGGCTCGGCTGGTTAACTGTCCGACTTCAGCTCAGGTCATGCTCTCACGGTTCGTGGGTTCGAACCCTGTGTAGGGCTCTGTGCTGACAGCTTGGAGCCTGGAGCCTGCTTCAGATTCTGTGTCTCCTTCTCTCTCTGCCCCTTCCTCTCTCTCTCTCCCTCTCTCTCCCTCTCTCTCTCTCTCTCTCTCTGTCTCTCTCTCTATCAAAAAAATAAGTAAACATTAAAAGAATGAAGCTATCAAAAAAGTATTATTGATCATTATCCTAACCCAGGGATTTACTCTTTAGAGGTACAGTGCAGAAATACAAATTAATGGAACCAACCACGAATTCCTCTCTACCCAACACCTAGAGTCATAAATTAACATAGGTTCATGGTCATGTGTTCTATAGTCACAAGATGGATAAGATATACAAGGAAAACAATTATAAATATTTTTGGATTATTATTTGGCTACTGCCTCCATGTTTCCAGAGAAAATCAAAAAGTCAAGTTGAATCTTAAATCACTATCCCAATTAGCAGAATGTATGAATTGCAAGGACAAGATTGTGTAAGGGCTCAACCACATCTATTCACTTCCCACTTCTCTTGTCTAAAGTGGAGACATGATTTTCCATGAGTGGTTATATAAGAGCAGAGATTTGTTTTTCATTTGATAATTTGCTTCAGTGTTACTGAGTACAGGATCTTTTGAACTGAACTGATTACCTTTTGAAAACATTTACACATTTGAATCTTATATGCGTTATAGTAAATTTCTTCGTAAGGGAACAAACACAGACATTTTGCTAATAAGTGTTAAAATGTGAAGGTTAGATTGGTTAGAAAATATAATGAAACAAAGGTCAAGGGCCATGTGTTAGTCTTCTAGGCCTGCCATCACAAACCACCAAAGACTGGGTGGCTTAAAAAATGTATTTTCTCACAATTCCAAAGACTAGGAATCTAAGGTCAAGGTTCTCAGGAGTTTGATGTCTGGTGAGAGCTGACAAAGATGATCTCATTAACCAAATTCCACTCAGGTTTCCCTGAACTCTTTCAAGTACGCCTGACCTTAGACTTCCATGTTCGTCTCTGCATTGTCTAATTTTAGCAAGAATCCAGCTAAGTCATTTTAACCAGACCCCTCCCCACCATACACTCATTATGTGATTATCCTTAATATCCAGTCTAGTTCCTTATTCTTGATCATATCTCAGGTGATGTCTGATAACATTGGTCTGCCTTCAGCAAGAATCGTATCAGGTCAGTTTAGCCAACACTCCTCTTATCCTTGATATTTCCTCTTCATAATTTTCCATCCACTGACTCCATCCATTTGCACATGCTATTTGTAGAATTGAGTTTAATTTCCCCCACTGCAAAACTCTATCACATCTATGGTGATAGCCAGCTCCCTTCTTGAATAGTCTGCCTTGACTTCTCGAACAAATGTCATGAATAATTTTTTCCTTAACAGGGCTCTCCCATGGATTGCCAGTGTCTACCTTCCCTGAGTGCTCACAGGAACTTTTTGTGCATACCTGCCTAGAGGGAGGAAAGCAAGTGAGCTCTCTAGTGTCTATTCTTACAAGGATATTAATCCTGTTAGATCAGTGTCCCATCCTTATGATCTAATTTAATATTAATGACTTCTTTGCAGAACCCATCTCCAAATACAGCCACACTGAGGGTTAGGACTTCAACATATGAATGTTAAGGTTAGTTAACACATCCATCTCCCCATATAATCACAATTTTGTTGTGTGTGATGGGAGTATTGAAGATCTGCTCTCCAAGCAACTTTCTAGTATGTAATAAGTACTGTTAACTATAGTTATCATGCTGAGTATTAGACTTTCAAATACAGCCACACTGGGGATTAGGACTTCAACATATAAAGTTATACATTCAGTCCATTAAAAAGTAGACAACTGTGGAGACACAGACAATGCACTAAAAAAAAATCTCTCTTAAAAACATACCAAGAGGTTACCTGGCAATAGCCTTTTTCTTTTCTTTAGGTATCTGTCTAGCATAACAACTTATTTTCAATAATTCCGTTCACTTGCAGGAATTGTAGAGAGTAACTTAATTAAATACGAAATAAAATAAGCAGATCAGAAAGAACCCATATTGTAACAGAAACAAGAATAGACTAAAAGTGGGCATTTTTACTTTGAGAAAAACATGACTTGCTTCTTTTTTGTACTTGTGACACTAATCCTTCTATCAGATCAACACAAAGGACAATTACTCCACTCAAAACATTTTTATACGTACTTTATGGAATAATTTGGGTAAGCATACAACCATATTTCAGTTGTATGCTGTGTAACACGAAAGGAAATATCAAGTAAAGGCAATAATTAAAGAAACAGGTTCATTTGTATGTTAAGCAGTTTCCAAACAGTACAAGGTACATAAGTACCAAAATATATTAACAAAAACTTCCTCTCTTTCTCATATCTATTAAAAGTAATGTTTAGGGGCGCCTGGGTGGCGCAGTCGGTTAAGCGTCCGACTTCAGCCAGGTCACGATCTCGCGGTCCGTTGAGTTCGAGCCCCGCGTCAGGCTCTGGGCTGATGGCTCGGAGCCTGGAGCCTGTTTCCGATTCTGTGTCTCCCTCTCTCTCTGCCCCTCCCCCGTTCATGCTCTGTCTCTCTCTGTCCCAAAAATAAATAAAAAACGTTGAAAAAAAAAATTTTTGAAAAAAAAAAAAAAAAGTCATGCATTAAAAAAAAAAAAAAAAAGTAATGTTTAAAAAGAAAACCTGAAATTTCAAAAATAAATCCTCTATTCAAGTAGATTTAAAAAATAGAGGTATAAATGGACACATGAAAAGATGTTCATTATCACTTACCATCAGGGAAATGAAAATTCAAAACTACAATGAGATATCACCTCACACCTGTCAGAATGGCTAAACTCAACAACACAAGAAACAATAGGTGCTGGCCAGGATGTGGAGAAAGGGAACTCTCATGCACTGTTGATGGGAATGCAAACTGGTGCAGCCACTGTGAAAACCAGTATGAAGGTTCCTCAAAATGTTGAGAATAGAACTACCCCACAATTCAACAATTGCACTGCTGGATATTTACCCAAAGAATACAAAAACACTAATTTGAAAAGATACATGCACGCCTATGCTTAAAGCAGCATTATTTATAATAGCCAAGATATGGAAACAGCCTGGTGTCCATCGACAGAAGAAAGTATAAAGAAGATGTGGAATATATGTATATTGGAATATTACTCAGCCATAAAAAAGAATGAAATCTTGCCATTTGCAATGACATGGATGGAGCTAGGAAGTACAATGGCAAGAGAAATAAGCCAGTCAGAGAAAGACAAATACCATATGATTTCACTTATATATGGAATTTAAGGAACAAAACAAAGGAGCAAAGGGGAAAAAAATAGAGCCAGAGAAAGAAAAATCAAGGAACAGACTCTTAATTATAGAGAATAAACTGACCATTACCAGAGGGGAGGTGGGTGGGTGAATGGATTAAATAGGTGATGGGGATTAAGGAATCCATTTGTCGTGATGAGCACCAGGTGATATGTGGAAGTGTTGCAAGCCCTATTACACACCTGATAACTAAGTGGAATTTAAGTAAAAATTAAACTAGAGGCATAGATACCTGTAAGTGAAGGAGAACAGCCTCAGAAGAAACCAATCTGGCCAGCCCTTTGATCTATCTCCAAAACTGTGAGAAAATAAATTTCTGTAGTTTCAGCCAAAAAATAAATTGCAAAATAAAAATAGAGGCATCAATTATCTTATTCCAAAAGTAATTTCAGTAAACCAGGAATGAATTAATGAACCAGAATTGTAGCAGTGAGATTGCATGGCAAAGGATGAGTTTGAGTAATATATAGAAGAAAATTATAGATGTGTGTTTAGTGATTACTATATGCAATACTGAACAACCTGTTAAATGCTTTGATTCTTAGTTTTCTTTACATACCTTTAGTAAAAGCTCCATCAGATTTATAGTAAGGATCCTATGAGATAATGCATGCAATGATGCCTTCAATGAATAAGGCAGTACGCAAGATTTTTCTTCTGTCTTATCTCCAGCTTTATTGAGAGAGAATTGACAAATAATATGGTATGAGTTTAAGAATAAACAAAGTATGCTTTGATAGACATGTATATTGTGAAATGATTCCCACAGTAAGATTAGTTAACACACCCATCTCCTCATATAATCACAATTTTGTTGTGTGTGATAGGAGTATTTAAGATATAATCTCTGGGCAACTTTCTACTATATAATACAGTACTGTTAACTATAGCTATCATGCTGAATATTAGATTTCCAAAACTTATAACTGGAAGGTTTTTTTGTGTGTCTACAAGAAACTCGCTGGTTATTTTTTCAACTTTTTGTTTAAATTACAGTTAGCTAACATACAGTGTAATATTGTTTTCAGGTGTGCAATATAGGGATTCAACACTGCATACAACATTTGGTGCTCATCACCTCAAGTGCCCTCTTTAATCCCCATTAGCCATTTAACCCACCCACCTTCCCTCTGGATGGAGATAGAGAGTATTATGCTAAGTGAATTAAGTCAGTCACAGAAAGACAAATACTATATCATTTTACTCATATGTGGAATTTAAGAAACAAATGAACATAGGGAAGAAAAAGAGGCAAACCAAGAAACAGATGCTTAACTATAGAATAGAGGCAGTTTGTACTCTTTGATTATCATCATCTTCCTATTTCCACTAACCTTTGGAAACTACTATTCTGTTTCCATAAAGTTTGACTTTTTTTTTAAAGAGGTGTTTATTTATTTATTTAAAAGAGAGAGAGAGAGAGATACAGCATGAGCAGGGAAGGGGCAGAGAAAGAGGCAGAGAGAATCCCAAGCAGGCTCTGAGCGCTGAGCCCAAGACAGGGCATGAACTCACAAACCATGAGATCATGACTTGAGTCAAAACCAAGAGTCAGACACTTAACTGACTGAGCCACCCAGGTTCCCCTAAGGACTTCCAGGACTATGTCAAACAGAAGTGGTGAAAATGGGACCCTTATGTCGCTCCTGATTTTAGGTTAGCTTAAGGCTTGCCAATTTTGTTTATCTTTACAAAAACAAAAACAAAAACAAAAACAAAAACAAAACAAACTCTTAGGGGCACCTGGGTGGCTCAGTCAGTTAAGCATCCGACTTCAGTTCAGGTCATGATCTCATGGTTCCTGAGTTAAAGCCCCGTGCCAGGCTCTGTGCTGGCAGCTCAGAACCTGGAGCCTGCTTCGGATTCTGTGTCTCCTTCTCTCTCTGCCCCTCCCTCACTCTCATTCTGTCTCTCTCTTTCAAAAATAAATAAACATTAAAAAAATGAAAAGAAACAATGCTTAATTTTATTGATTTCCTTCTATTTGAATTTTTAGTCTCTATTTCATTTATTTCTGCTCCAATCTCCATTATTTCCTTCCTTCTGCTAACTTTGGGCTTAGTTGTGTTTTGTTTGTTTCTTTCCATTTTTTCATTTTGCAATTCCTTGAGGTTTAAAGTTAGGTTATTTCAGATCCTTTTTTGTTTCATCTTAATGTAGGTATCTGTCATAAACTTTCCTCCTAGAACTCCTTTTGTTGTATCTCATAACTTTAGTATGTTGTGTTGTGTTTTCATTTGTCTCAAGATACTTTCCAATTTCCCTTTTGATTCCTTCCTTGATTCATTTTTTAAAAGTATGTTGTTCATTAGCACCTGGCTGGCTCAGTTGGTAGAGCATGTGACTCTTGATCTGGGGTCTGTGACTGCAAGCCCCACATTGGGCATAAAGCTTACTTGAAAAGAGCATGCTGTTTAATTCTCATGATTTTGTGAATATTTTGGTTTTCTTTCCATTGTAAATTTCATTTTCATACCCCTGCGTTTGGAAAAGATATTAGATATGATTTCAATCTTCTTAAATTTGTTAAACCTTATTTTGTGTCCCAACATATGCTCTATCCTAGAGAATGTGTCATGTATATTTGAGAATATGTATTATGCTGCTGTTTGTTTGAATGTTCTGTATCTGTCTGTTAGGTCCATTTGATTTATAGTGTTACTCATGTCCATTATAACTTTATTAATTTTCTGCCTGGACAATTTATCCAATATTGAAAGTGGGATGTTGAAATCCTCTCCTATTATTATATTCCTTTCTATTTCCCCCTTTGGATCTGTTAATATTTTTGCTTTAAATATTTAGGTGCTTCAATGTTAGGTGCATATATGTCTACAATTGTTATATCCTCTTATTGAATTGATCCTGTTGTTACTATATAGTGACCTTCTTACTCTCTTGAGACTGATTTTGACTGTAAGTCTATTTTAACTAAGTATAGCCACTCCTACTCTCCTTTGGTTACCTCTTAGAATGGCAATATTTTCACAATCCATGTAACTTTGTGTTGCTGTTTGCATTTGAAAGAGCAAACACCTTTTCTAGTCTTTACAGACTGAGTTCAGCAGGTAAAGACCTTTTCCTGTCTGGTTCCTGGGATTATGGTATTACCTCTGGAATCTCAGTTGTGCTACATTGGAGCCAGTTATAAGGCTGCCACTGGGTCTTCAGCGGGGCCCATGGTTGGAGGGCTTGTGAAAAGAGGCTTGTGAATGGCATGGATTCTATATGGGTTATGGAATTGACCTCAGTATCTTGTTCAACAGGATAGAGCTGGAACAAGGGTACATTTTGTGATCAGGTTGGTGCTCAGAGAGTTGTATAGGGCCTATTATCAGTTGTATGGTGGTGTGGCTTCTACCAGATCCCTAGGAGGGCTGCTGCCTGGTTACTGGATGGCTCCCTGGGTGGCAGGACTGGCCAGAGACCATGGCTGAAAGGGGCTGGAAATGAGCCCAGGGTAGTTTCATGTTCCACAAACAAGATTGAGGACTATAGACCTGGCTTTGGAGGCATGGTTGGACATGCCTCTGCCATGTCTTTGCATGGGCTGGACTGGTCCTTGACCATGGCTGGATGGACTCAATTAATTATAGGCTATCTTTTCAGGATTTTCTGAGCATAATCATGAGTATCTCCTGTGGGGTCCCTGTGCTGGCAGGACTGCTCACAGACCGAGGCTGGGAGTGGCTAGAACCAAGTATAGGGCCCTTTTAGGCTCTCTGAGGGTACAGACAAGAGTGTCACCCACTTGTTCCATGGACCAGCAATCCCACTCAGAGCCTATGGATGAGAAAGCTACATTCAAGTATATGGCCCTTTTGGGACCTCTGGGTAGACAGGAGTATCTCTTACTGGGTCCCTTGGCTGGCAAGCCTATGGGCACACTGCAGCTCTGATGGGCTTGGAACTGAGTGGAAAGTCCTTTAGGATCTCTGGGGGTACAGTAGGGAATGTCCCCTGCTGGGTTCTTCTACCAACAGGACTGTTCACAGACTAGTTGGGATGGGCTGGGGCCAATATAGGGCCTTTTCAGAATCTTGCTATTTACAGATGAGAGTGTATCCCTGGGACTACACACCCTCAGGACTGATGAATGACTGGCTCTGAGGAAGCTGGGCAACATGCATGGCCCCTTCAGGGTCTCCTGGAGCACAGATGAGTTTCTCCTGCCTGGTCCCTGTGCCAGCAAGGCTGTTTGTGAACTGTGGCTGTCTGGGGCTGCAGCCCAACTGGAATGGGATTCCAGTTACAGGACTGTCACTGAGTTTGACAGACTTATCTCCAGCACCTTCCAAACCATGGCCTAGAGTGCTGGATCCAGTTCACAAGTTGCTTCTGGGTCCACATTCAGAACTGAGGCCAATACGTCTATTACCTGATGTGCACGCAAACGTGATTCTTCTCAGATCCATGGGCCTATAGTGCTGGTGACAGACCGAAAGCCAAATGGGGCTGTAGCTGAGTTCTTAAGGGGGTACAGAGCTGTTATCTGTTTCTACAGCGTGACCACAGCTGGTGGGTCTGTTGTCTGGGCACAAGCCTTCCCTCCTAAATGGCTCTCCAGTCTAGGACCACACCAGCGTTCCACTCTCCTAACTGGATACCAAAGACCCCATGAAGGCATTTTTGTTTGTGAATGGATGTGAAATTATTGTTATTGAGCAGGGGGATGGGAGCAAGAGATGCCTTATTCGGCCATGTTACTGATATCAGTTCTCATTCTGATAAGCTTCCATTTTTACCATATATCTGGGTTTGTATTTATTTCACCATGTTTATTACAAAAAATGATTTAAAAACATATTTGTGGCTGCATGTTTGTGAGTGAGACAGAGGAAAAAACCCACTAATAAATAGCTTCAAATAACTATCAAATCTGGCCTTATTTTGAGCTTATGGAATGCAAAAGAATGTTATAATAATATAACTTTTTTTTTTACTTCATATTGTCCATATTAACTTCTTCTGTGCATCTATTTTTCCCTGCACTTTTGAGTAAGTTCTAAGATACCTCCAAGACTGTTATTGGCAATTAAAACTCCAAAAAACCCCTAGCTCAAAAACAAATCTGATGAGTCTAGTGTGTAGTCACATCTCTTGACTTCATTAAGAATAAAACACCTCTTCTCTCCCAGCTGAGGCCGCTTCATATATAGAAGCGGGATCACTTTTCTTTGTCCCTCAGTGGGGCTCTTCTTCAAGCTCTTCCTCAGTCCTTCAGCGTCATTTTCTGATTTCTCCAGGGTGGGAATAAGGAGCAGCTGGGAAGAAACATAAGACTCAGGAAATAATTTATTTCATTAAAAATTATAGGAACGGGGCGCCTGGGTGGCTCAGTAGGTTAAGCGTCCGACTTCGGCTCAGGTCATGGTCTCGTGGTTCGTGGGTTCGAGCCCCACGTTGGGCTCTGTGCTGACAGCTCAGAGCCTGGAGCCTGTTTCAGATTCTGTGTCTCCCTCTCTCTCTGACCCTCCTCCATTCATGCTCTGTCTCTCTCTGTCTCAAAAATAAATAAACATTTTAAAAAAATAAAAAAAATGATAGGAACTTGTGTTGGTTTCTTATAGCCAATGAAGATATTTAGAGCTATATGTCCTTCAGGTTGATAAGGTGGGCTTTTCAGAGACTGCCCATCAATATAGATGGTTCCTCTGTGGATTCCTTTACATTTCTTTCCTCTACCTGACTGCTTAGCACTTTGTTCTTAACTTCTGCTTTATGACAGTACACCCCACGCAGATGGGTTCTTTTGGAACTTCACCAAGGAACTGTCTTGGAAGAGAAACAAACTTTTAAGACAGCTCCAGGCCAGTTCTCTTTGTTGCCTATTTCTAAAGGGAATGTACTTTGACATCGTTTGTCCACAGAAACTCTGAATGTGAAGACTCTCCTTCCTACACAGCCACTCACCTCAGTTCGATGGTCAGCAGCATCTTCGCGGGCTTTCAGGCTTTTCCAGGCGTGTTTATGGAACCAGCTATTTTACACTTCCACTCCCAAATATCAAGGGAAACGGGCTGAACTCTCGAATTATTTCTTCCAACCATGTTTGTTATTGGGTAGAAAAGGAGATGGAAGTATCATCCTCTATTACAGCCGCTTTAAAAGGAGTGAGACTCACACCATATGAAAAATCCCTTCCAAAGAACTTCTATGCTTATCTGTCTCTTCAACATTTCCCACTTTCGTACAGTCAAAAAAAAAAAAAAAAAAGTAATCCTAGAGGTCGAAAAACTAATCTTTAAGTACGATTTTGCTTATTCGTCTTTTCTCAAGTAGTCTGAACACTCACAGAAAATGTGGGGCCAGAGCTATGGGGGGGGGGGGTGGGGAGTCATAACCTCAGGGTCCTATTTCTTAGAACATTCAGAATTAAGCTGGCTAGTAATTCTATTTGGTTTCCTAGTACAACATATGCAAGATTATAAGCAAAGTGGCAGAGTACCACAGAAAATGCAAAGTTCGTTAAATCTTTTAGAGTTATTTCTTACATTAGCTCATTATTATGTGTCTTCCAGGAAACCACTGCTCTAAACAATGTATATAATTTTGATATAAGTCATTATCAACTCTTTCATACTGACAGCTGACTGAATGGAAGGTTTTTTTCCCCTCATTTCAGGACATGGAGGACTGTGTTAAGCATTTATTTTGAAATAAAATATACTGTATAATTAATTGTGTATGAAAAATATTCACTGCAGAATTACTTTATTTTTCAAGAGTTTTCTTGGGCTGCAGTTGATCATACATATTTCATACTATTTTAGATTTGTACATATTTGTATTTGGTATAATCTAGTTCCAACTGTGTTAGAAAATGAATACCAAATACTCTCTGAAGGCAAACTGAGGGGAAAAGTGTTTTATCCGGTAAACTGAAATGTTAGGTCATTAAACATATTCTTTCTCATCATGCCTTTTTTTTTTTCTCCCAAGACCACTTATTTGCATTCAGATCACGCGGAAAGGTTTGTAAGTCACAGCCGTATCTGAAGTGAGAAAGCCGGACATATTTAATGTTTCAATTCTCTTGGTCTTCGTTCTATCCTCTTCCCTCTTTGATTTCATGTCCTCTAGAGGCTAAAGAATTAGGAAAACGAACAAAATGCCATTTCCCATACTCCTCTGAACCCAAGGTTCCTCATATAGATATACTTGCATGAGATTTGCAGGCAGAAGAGAGATATGTGATCAAATCAACTGGTGTAGGCAGTTTGTGCATTTTAGCTCTTCCTCTCCTAAAATACTTTTGATGGATACGTATTCAGATCTTAATTGTCATAGGCAACTACTGTCAGGTGGCTGCGGCACAGGTATTATAACAATACCACTAGCGATTCTTCTGGCTATTTTTTGCTGTGTATAATCCAAGTCTTGTTCTCGGTATATATCTTTTAATGAGTACTTGCGTTCTTAAACTAGCAAGAATGGATTCTATTTTCTGCAGCTAACAGCTCAGGCAGCAATCAAGACATTAGGGCAACATGAATGAGGAATTGGTGGTTTTCTAACCTGAATGGGTTTAAAGGCAGTGAAGATTGGATTAGAATTACAGGAGAGAACAGTGTCAAAACACTTGCTTGAAATTGTTTCTGATGTCACCTGGAAGGATGGGTGGAGAGAAGACAACTCTTTTGTAGACAGAATGGAGACTAATATAGGGCAATTTAAGGGTTACAAGAAATTCAAGACTATGGAATGGGCTGATTCCTTCTAACTAGAAAGGATAATGAATTTAAAATCTGAAGATTCTAAATTACAAGTTCAAGCCTTTGTCAGAGAATCAAGAAGCACCTATAACTTCCTGAAATGTGCCATATATCTTGCAGCCGTAGATCTGATTTAATGAAAACGCAGATTTAAAATTCACATCTTTGCCAAGCCAAAAATAAGATTTTGGTTGAAAGAGTGTAGGAAACCTGGAAGAATTTGGATGACTCCAAGTAATGAAGACTCAAATCTCACCGAAACTTCCTTGCCAGTAGAAAGAGTACATTTCTCCACCTCTAGAAACATTGAGATTGTTTCATCCTTTTTATAAAACTATACCTGAAGTGTTCCCATGAATGTAATTTCTTCTGATAATTTTGCCCTTTCACCCTTCACAGCCTTCATATGAGCAGTATCTACAGTCACATTCCCATATGCTTCAGGGTATCAGCAACTTGAAAGATAAACATAACACAATAAAAGAACTCAAAAATTAATAAGAAGAATTCCAAGATTGTGTTAATTTATAACAGAATCTGAGAAATATGTATGAGAATATGTACTTACTGTGTTAGATACATAAGGGAAGATGATTATATGTTGGCTAAACATATTGACATGAACTAAACAGAGATTTTCTTCAATCAGTATGCTAGCTCAAGCAGTTATAAATGGCTCTAACTGTTGTTTAATTAGTGGCCTCTAACCTGGATTCAATATAAATGAAGTTGATATATCAGATATTTCTTGCTCTGATATAGAGGATAAATCAAAATATCTATGGAAATAGAATAACATATATAAGAGAGATTGTCCATGATCTGCTCAGCTACTGTCTAACTGCATATTAGAGGAAGATAGAGAAACTAGTTTCTTCCCAAGGCATTTTGGAAAACACTTTTGAAGACAGATTCAGCACATTTGAAAAGTGTTATAGTTGTTTTCTTTATAATTTGAGTATGAAGTTAGAAGATGCTGCC
The DNA here is from genome assembly GCF_024362965.1 of Panthera pardus. Lineage (NCBI taxonomy): Eukaryota > Metazoa > Chordata > Mammalia > Carnivora > Felidae > Panthera > Panthera pardus. The sequence goes on along the minus strand of NW_026526655.1, from coordinate 41,349,233 downwards.
ATTAAAATGGGATTTCTGGTTTTATCGGTGCTGTTGGTATCTTGGAGTGACAAAAGCCAGGTACAGTGATTTTATTTTCAGAAATACATTAAATTTTCTTATTTATTTAACTGTATCTTATTAGATACACATAATGATGTCTTCATTTTTTCCACTCCAATCCTTAGTTCTTTTATGCATAAATTTATGTGTGTGTGTCTGAAGAAGTTATACCCGGTAACATCTATTTCTCCCATTATATTAAAAAGAATACTTTTTTTTTCACCATTAAATATTATGTTGCTTGAGGTCTCTGGTAGACAGCATTTACGCTATGGAATAATTTTATTTTATTTTATTTTTCCTCTGGTGGCTATAAAACGTTTCAAATTAATTGCTGCATCCACTAAGATAATCATACAGTTTCATTATTTAAACTGTTAACGTGCTTACCTTTCTTATTTTCTTGACTCCTATTTCTAAACTCTATATTGATTATAATGCATCTTAAAGATATTGGAAGATTTTTAAACTTACGACCGTATCATATTCATTAAAATTAGCCTATAATTACGTGTGCTATCTTGGCTAGGTTTGGTTTCAAGATTATACCTGCATTTTATATGAATTGTGAGAATTCCTTTTTAAATGCTTCTCTTCTTAAGAATAGTTTATACAGAATACACAGCGTGCGCGCGCGCACACACACACACACACACACCAATCTGGAAAGTTGAGAACTGACCAATAAAACTAAAGGGCCTTCCTTATTTTCTACTGGTGCAAATTTTTACAAGTTATTACAGTTCAACTTATTTGTTGTATTTCTTTTCGGGTCGGTTAGCTAAACTGCATTTTTCTAGAACATTATTCACGTTTTCAATTATATGGGTATACATTTTTATTTCAAATATTTTATGTAACTGTAGTCATTTCCAATTTTACATATTTTCTATTTCCATACTTATTTATACTTTTTCTTCATCATTTTTTGCAGAGGTTTAGTATTGCTGACACATTTTCAACATCTTTAAGTGTTTTTTTTTTTTTTTAATTATGCTTCTCTTTATTATTTCTTTCATCTTCTTTTAGTTTGGTCTGATTATTTTTCTAATTTTTTAGGCTGGATCTTCAGACTGTCACTCTAGGTGTTTCAGTGAGATAAAATTTGATTCAAGTTGTAGTGCTGTTTTACTAATTACAATTTCCATTTTCTTTTCATCTCTTTGCCATAAGTTTTTCCCATATATTCTTCAAAGTTAAGTAATGGATTTTAGTTTATATTTGATAAAGTTTATAAAGAATTAGAGGCAAATGCAAATTGATTTTTCAGTCCATCTGGCTCACACATTGCCAGAAAAATGTCTCAATTTACAATTTAACTCTCTCCAGGTACACTTCTATACAACTTAACCTGCACACTCATTTTATTTCCTCAACAGAACCTTGAAACACTCTATTTCCATGTCCCAAACCACTGGCTCTATCGGTCTCCATGACACCACAATCCCTTGGCTTTTGTTGTACCTAACTGACCCCTTCTTTTTTTGCCTTCCTCTGGTCCTCATATCTATTTGTATGTAATTGCTGTTCAGAAGTTGACCTGGAAGCCTTTTCCACCTCTTGTTATGCTTGTTTTCAATTGAGTTTACCTATTCAAATGGCTCAAAAAAATCTGTTAATTATTCCTAAATTTGTACTTTCAGACTGGTCTTCTGAATTGCAGATTCATCAAGTTAATACTTCCCTTGACGTTGTCATTTGAAGGTCTACTGTATGACTGCCCACGCCAAGTAACAACTATTTTTCTTGCCTCCATTCCTTGTTTCTGAATTTCAGTGAATTTGGCAATGTGTATCATGATTTTGTTATCTACGTCTTTTTCCCCTCCAAATTTCCTTTCTTTGGTCCACATATTCTGGTATTCTGTCATCATTTCAGAAGAAGGAAAAAAAAACTTCCTTCAATTATTAAATAAATGGCTTGAAATCTATGCATAGAAATTTGTCACATTACTCAAAGGTGCTTAAGTAACACATGTGTGGTTAATTACTTGGCAGGAAAAACCCCAAATTATTTGCTCTGATAGTTTCAGGGTAGGGATTTATGCCCATTTTCACAGAGTACATGAGCTATTATGGTAGAACTAGTGGAACATTCTAAGCCAAGGTTTTGAGTTGGTGGAGACTGTTAGAGTACCAGGAGAATGATTATCCCCATTCAAAAGTACAATGTTCTATAGAGAGGGAATAAAACTGGAATTCGGTGCCGGAATATGAAAAATAGTATTCTACTCATTTCAAAGCTAAACACGTTGCTAAGCTTAGAATTTCTGTCAAATTTGCACAGCATAATCACAAACCTTATACAAGAGTGTCATTTGAACTAATCCATTAGCCTTGTCCAAATTAGCTCAATTGTTTATAAGGTATTAAATGCACTACAAAGCCTAACATGTTTGTTATGCTCCATAATCATAGCACCTGTTAAACAGCCCACCGCAGCTGTACTTTTAGCAGATTACAGGCCATTAGGCAAGTTATACAGTACCTTCTTTTTATAAGCTAATTTCTTTTCTCTTGCATGAGACTTTCTGGATCATAAAAATGAGAACTTTTTCATAGCTCTTCACTGATTGAGATGAAGAGAGTGATTTTAAAATTATTAGGATGCTCAGATACAACTCGCAAGTGCTATAGTAAAATGAAGTAGTAAAATATTTCATTAACTTTTAATCCAATATAAGATTGTTTTCTTCCCCTTGGGACTAGATGCATTTAGATTTATCATGCTCTTTGGGAGATGAATTTTTGAAGAAAAGTTAAAAGTAAAAGTATGGAGTAAGGAAACACAAAGACTTATGTTAAAAGACTTCTTTACAGGGTCCAGAAAGTTGCCAAATGGAAGAAACATCTGGCATCTATTTTATTCTCTCATTAATTTCTTAAGCATTTGCAGGTTGTCTAAATCATCAAAACCCTCCTGTGTATTCAGGCACATACACACAAAATTACCTTTAAAGTAATAAAGAATATAAAATAGATGAGGCAATTTATTCACTTATTCAAGGCTGAGTAAGAGTCCAGAAGTTTTAGGCATTCTTCTGGGTATTGTCAATAAAACAGTGAGGAAATCTGACTTAACTAAGTTGATCTCTGCTCTCATGGAGCTTATGTTGCCTGGAGAAGGCAGACTTTAACAAATGTACCACAAAAAGCAAACAGTGACAGTAGAGTGTGTGTGTGTGTGTGTGTGTGTGTGTGTGTGTGTGTGTGTAAAATATATATGCACACATATCCATGTATGTGTGTATATCTCATATGTACACATTGATCACTCTGTAAAGGAGAAATGTTCACATTTACACACAACAAGAAGATTACAGTGTGCGGTGGCTTGCCATGATACTGAAGGAGTAGTATTTTCATTGAAATCTAGTGTCACATTAGTAACAATGGAGTAGAGTATGTGAAGTAGGGAGGAAATAAAGTGTTATTCTGGACAAAAGAAACACAGAGTAGAAATTCTGCAGCGTTGCACAGGAAGCAAGTGAAAAGGTGAAAGAAGGCCAATAAGGCTAGAGTACCAAAACAAGAGGGAAGATTGCAATGGATGAGTCTACAGAGTTTCTTAGGGACCAGCTCATTTAGCACCTTAAAACCCATGTTGGTTTTTGGCCTTTATCCTAGGTACAATGGAAAAACAACATAAGTTTTGAAGTAAGGAAGTCCGATGATCAAATTTACATTAACAACTTCTCTGGCTGCTGTAAGGAGAATGGAAACAGAGGATGGAAGTGGTTGTAATTAATATACGGCCATAGAATTAGGCCAAGGAAGATCTCATTCTACTACAAACTTCAAGAAATCAAGTCCTATTTCCACCATTCCCCTGGAGTTTTCATACTGTTTATAAGGGATTTATGTGACCCTTCACATTAAAATGAAACGATGAACACCCATTGGAAAATGGCACTGTGGGAATGAATCAGAATGTAAATTATCCAAGTGCATTTATTTTTTTTAATGTTTATTTATTTCTGAGAGAGACAGAGTGTGAGTGGGGGAGGGGCAGAGAGAGATGGAGAGAGAATCTGAAGCAGACTCCAGGCTCTGAATTGTCAGCACAGAGCCTGACTCAGGGCTTGAACCCACGAACCAGGAGATCATGACCTGAGCTGAAGTCAGGCCACCCAGGTGCCCTATCCAAGTCCATTTATAAACTTTTATGCCATTTGGGGTGTCAGAGGTGTCAATAATTAGTAGCTACATTCCTTGACTGGGTTTGTAACTAAGAGAGAGGTTGACAAAGGAGACTGGCAGAAGGTGATTAAGGTGCCACCTCTGTTAATGGTGAAGCCACAGGGTATGGCTTAGCCCTGGCCAAATGGCTTAGGAAAACTGCACTCAAAACTGAATAACCAAAATTACCGTGTTAAAGGCAAGGCTACACATCATGAAGGAGGATGGGAGTTCAGCTGGACCTCTAATAGTTAAACTAGGGAAGTAGAAAGAACATGTGCTCTCTGAGACAGTTATATACCAAAACAGAAGAAGGAATCAGAAGAGGTTCAGCCATGTTCTCTTAGCGTTTCTCTTTCAAACTCACCATGCGATGAGATAGTCTTCTTCCTTTAGAATGAATTGGTGAAGAGAGGATTGCCACTCTAGTGGAGCAATCTCAACACTGAAAACAATGAATGGAAAGTTAAGGTTCTACCTAATATTTTGTATTTTTTTATGAAGTATCACTCTTAATTATTTTTCTTTGGAGAGAGTGAGAGGGGATTAGTGGGAGAGGAGCAGTGAGAGAGGGAGACTGAGAGTCTCCACCCCAGTGCAAAACCCTGCATGGGATTGGACCCCACCACCAAGATTATCACCTGAGCCAAAATCAATAGTCATACCCTTAACCAACTGAGCCACCCAAGTGCTCCCATCATTCTTAATTATTAACCAGTATCTGGCTCTTCCTTTCTGTGAAGGAGAGCAGCAGTTTCTTGTTTCTTAGGGAAATCCTCCCCTACTTTCCTAAGCCTGGTTCCTAGTATCAATGAGCTTCCTCTTTGGGCATGACAGTGGGTGTGGCCAGTATACCTTTTGCATTCAGAGGCCAAGAAGTGGTTCGAAAGAGTAATTAAACAAACTTCAAGGCACTTTGAACATAAACATGAAATATTACATTTTATTTCTTTGCTCAATTCAGACACAATCATATTGTCTAGTATAGTTTATCAGAGATTTTAGAATGATACTAAAAGAATGTAAAATTTTAAATAATACAATGTTAATGATATGGATATAACCAAATGCTTACTCCTTCTTTATAAGATACCCAGGGAAAAATAGAACTAAAAAGATGAAATCCCCTTATAAATTAAAGTTCCAAAACAAAAGAAGAAATAATGTTGAAATAAAATTATTTTAGTAAGCTTTGTTAAAGTACACATTCCTAAATTCTTATTTACTTTAAATGAATGTAAAATCCATAGAAATGAAATTCTTCCAAATTTCTTATTATTTTAAGTTTCATCAAGAATAACACCTGGAGATTCTTAAATGCAGAGAACAGTGTTGCTGGAGGGAAGGTTGGTGGATAGATGGGTTACATGGGTGACGGGCATTAACTTGTTGGGATGAGCACTGGATGTGATATGTAAGTGATGAGCCCCTACATTATACTCCTAAAACCAATACTACACTATATGTTAATTTACTTGAATTTAAATTAAAAAAAATAATGTCTGTGTGGAATTGGGTATGCTTTTATTAATATGACCTAGGCTCACTAATAAGAATTATATAGTTCCCTTAGGATCTTAAAATCTGTATCAAGCCCAATAATAAACAAAAACACAGTAAATGAATAAATAGTCTGAATATATGCAATCACAAAGGGGAAAATATATGAATGAGCAATAGGATGTAAATTTAAAAATTTTTTATTGTTTATTTATCTTTGAGAGAGAGACAGAGAGTGAGCAGTAGAGGGGCAGAGAGAGAGACACACACACAGAATCCGAAGCAGGCTCCAGGCTCTGAGCTGTCAGCACAGAGCCTGACATGGGGCTCAAACCCATGACCCGTGAGATCATGACCTGAGCCGAAGTCAGATGCTTAACAGACTGACCCACCCAGGAGCCCCTCAATATGATGTAAATTTAAGTAGTCATATAATGAGTATAATAAAAGTAGTCATCAGGGAAGTGCCTATTAAAGCCAATTTTCATGATCCTCATGCTTAAATAGTTCAAAAAAATTTTAAAAACATAGGTAAAATTATCAGTAGCTAAGTCTCCCACCAACTAAATTTATTCTTTCAATGTCATTCTTCAGGCTAAGATGTACTTACCCCAGGCCAAATTATTTTTCCAAAACAATATAGTGTGTTATCAAATCCCATACCAAAGGCTCAGTGGCATATAAATGATGAATTTTAGATAATCTACAAGATTTCAGCCTCAACAGAATGCCAGATACCAACAGCTGAACAGATAATTCAGTTGATATTTCTGAACCTTGTGATGCAAGAGCCTATTGAAAACCAATATTTCCACCATGCTTTTTAAGGCATTCTCCTTTGTCTTTTTTTTTATTATTATTATTATTATTTATTTATTTATTTATTTATTTATTTTTTGCTTAGAACCTACATCACAAGTTTGATCCCTCTCCCCTGCCCTACCTCTGCCTCTCTCTCAAGGTAGGCTAGTATTATTTCCTGGAATCAAATGTTTTATTTCTCTTTCCTTTTGCCTTGATTTTTGGTTGAAGCATTTGTTTTTGTTCGCTTGTTTTTTTCTTATATATAATTCTGGATTCGGTTGGTTGGTTTTCCATTGTGAGAGATACAGAATCTTGTAATCTTATTCATGTTCAATTCTTTGAGTTTAATAACTCAGCCCTGGAGACATTCTGCCATTAGAATAATATTCAATCTAGGTCTAAACTTCATTTATTGTCGTTCTGTCCAACTCTCTTTTAATATATCCCATCTTTACTGTTCTTTATCCAATAATCCCATTTTCCTTTATTTCTCAGTCACATTTTCTCAGATAATACACAGTACTTACATGCCTACTTAAATAAATATGACTTTTTAAAACTCCACCAAGCCCTTAAACAAATTTTAATGCTGATCTTCCTCATTTTTCTCTTTACTCTTCATTCAGAGCTTCTGCTATGAATTCATCTTACTGTGTTGATGCTCAGGGAGTGGTTTGCTAATCGCCTTTCCTATGAATTTTTTTATGACTTCAATTGCATTTAAAAAATGAATTTATTAAAGTATAAATTACTCATAAAAGTATTTACATAACACCCCTAATAAAATGCACAAACTTGAAATATATAGATAAATGTATTTGTCAAATATATATTCTTGTCTACCATGTAACCACCATGTCAATCGATATATGGAATATATCAATTGCCTTAGACAGTTCCCTCTAGGTTCTTAGCATAGTGCAATCTTGATTGGATGTTTATCACCACAGATTAGATTGCCTGTCCTAAAACTTTATTTAAATCCAATAATGATGTAGGTACTCTTTTGTGTTCCATTGGCATAATATCTGGAGATTCATCCATGTTATTGAGTGTATCAATAATTTGTTTATTTCTGTCATTGATTAGTATAGTGTTTAATGGTGCAAACATAACATAATTATTTAACATTTGATCTGCTGATGAATATTCGGGCTGTTTTCCATTTTTTGCCATTGGGTAAAAACTTTCTACCAAAATTTTTTTGTTTAAATATTTTTGGGGGCCATGTATAGTTTTGTTAATCTTTGGTAAATATCTAGAAGTGCAATTTCTAGATACTGAGATAGATGTATATTTCACTGTACAAGAAACTGCTTACATACAAATTATTTAATTTCCAAAGTTGTTATACCATATTATACTCTAATAAATAACTGATAAACTTTCTAGCTGTCCTACAGTCTTACCAACATTTGGTGTTATGGATCTTTTAATTTTAGTACATCTTACAAGAATGCAATGGTTTTAATCTGCGTATCCCTGATGACTACTCATATGCTCATTGATTTACATCTCCCTGATCATTTATGTACTTTTTTTCTTTGTGTTCATGGCTAGTCATGCCTTTTCCTCATTTATTTTGTTTTTTTTTTCCTGATTATTAAATATCTATTCAATGTTCAACATTTTTTGTCAGATATATGTATTGCAAACATTTTTCCCAGTTTGTGTCTTGCTTCTTCATTTTATTAATGGTATTTTTCTAGAGCAAAAATTTGTAATTTGGTGAAGCTTAATTTATCATTTTTATTTTATAGTTAGTGGTTTTTCTACCCTTTTAGGTAGTGCTTCTTCTGCCCTTTCTCATAAAAATTTTCTTAACCCATGACTGTGAACATATTTTTCTACATACTCTTCTAGAAGTTTCTCTCTCTGACATATGACATTATTAATGCATACTTTAAATATATTTTAAATTGTTTTAATGTTTATTTAAAAAAATTAAGGTTTATTCATTTTTCAGAGACAGAGACAGAGTGTGAGCAAAGGAGGGGCAGAGAGAGAGAGGGAGACACAGAATCTGAAGCAGGATCCAGGCTCCAAGCTGTCAGCACAGAGCCCGATGCAGGGCTGGGACTCACAAACCGCGAGATCATGACTTTAGCCGAAGTTGGATACTTAACCGACTGAACCACCCAGGCTTTAAATATATTTTAGATCAAATTTAAATATGTTTTAGATCAAATTGCCTGAAAAGAAGGAAACTACTGAGGTATTTGTACACAGTTTTAGTAGGGAAACCTCTTACATATAATACTCGTAAGGGATTAAAGTATCCCTGGAGCTGGGATTGACCAGAAATTAGAAGTAAACTGCCCCAGTGCAAGGGATGTAGGAAGAGCTGACTCTCTTTGACCAAGAGCAATTTTCAGAGAGGAATTCAGCCTTGAGCCTGAGCATACCAGACTTGGTCCAAGGGCTGTACTTTGCTGACCCCTGACCAAAGGTATTCTGGATATAGCATATCATTTACCAATTAAGAAAATTTATTCCTTTTTCATCAGTTCTGATAACTGTTATTGATTTATTTTGCCTAGTTGCATTGGTGACATATATCATCATGTTAAGAAAATATCCCTGGGGGCGCCTGGGTGGCTCAGTCGGTTAAACATCCAGCTTCAGCTCAGATCATGATCTCCGGTTTGTGGGTTCAAGCTCCATATTGGGCTCTGTGGTGACAACTCAGAGTTTGGAGACTGTTTTGGATTCCGTGTCTCCCTCTTTCTCTGCCCCTCCCCTGCTCATGCTCTGTTTCTCTCTCTGTCTCTCTCAAAAGTAAATAAACATTAAAAAAATTAAAAAAAAAAAAGAAAATATCCCTGAATTTGTATTTCTTGACTGTTTTTATCACATGTAGCTATTGGCTTTTGTCAGAAGCGTTTTGTTTGTTTGTTTCTTTGTTTTTTGTTTTTGCCTGCATGATGGAGATAATAATGGTATTATATTAGATCAATTAAATGGTGCCTTAATATTAATAGACTCTACAGAATTGAGCCAAAATTATATTCCTGAAATCAATTCTGCTTGATCAGTCAGAAATTTTTCTCAGTAGACTAATTTTTCAGATGTCCACATGGAGAAGAATATTTTTAGAGATTTTCCATAGAATAAACAGGTAAAATAAAAACTAAACTAAACCAACAAAAAAGGAAGGAACAGTGTAAATAAAAGGTTGATTTATGCTTGCTAGGGAACTTTTTATAAAACTAATTCATGTTACAGAGGTAAGTCAAGTAGCTGGATGGTAATTTTCAAAATAAAGGTGTGCTACCTGTCTTGAAAAATAATTTACTCACCATGCCTCCACAAGTTGTAGACAGAAACGGCATAAGTATTAAGTGTAATAAAATCCAAAACCAAGAGTTCAATGATTTGGATGAGATTTCATTAAATAAACAGTATTTTACTTTTTCTCTATGTTGATATTAAGTATTCTCCATATGATGTGAGGAGAATGTCACATTGTCTCTCTGGTATTCCTCTCAAAACCCATAACCACTGTCTAACCAAGAGAATACCCTTACACAATTTAATATGAAAAGACAGTCTACAGTGTACCTGACCAGTCGTCCTCAAAACTTCCAAGGTCATCAAAAAGAAAATAAAGGTCTAAGAAACTGTCACAATCTAGAGGACTTTAAGGGAATACGATGGCTAAATAAAATGTGAAATGCTGGACGAGATGATCCTGGGACAGAAAAACTACATTATGTAAGAACTTTAAAAAAATCCAAATATAGTATGTACTTTGGTTAATAATAATTTATCAATATTGGTTCATTACTTGTTACAAATGCATCATCTGAATACAAGATAATAATAAGGGAAACTGGGTATGGGGTTACGGGAGCTCTTTGTACTATCTGCAGCTTTTCTGTAAATCTAAAATTATCCTAATACAAACACTTATATAAAAAACCTTACAGTGAGTTTTAATTGTTAGTTTCTATTCTAAATATACATTTAATAGAACCTAGATATAGTTTACCAAATAGGATTCTTTTGTAAGTATAAACTTAAAAGTAGTTGCCTACGCTTATAACTGCCACTTTGTTGTTATATTTACCCCTTTGAAGCAGTTCATGTATTTTCTTGAGTTATAATTAGATCTATTAGTCATTTTTGGATCTTGCAATGTTTTTTATACACATGTTGATAAAGACAATATAAAAATAGGCTATTAAAACATTAAAGCAAGTTATCCTTTGCTTATTAGCACAGTCTGTAGATTGCTTTGGGGGTAGCTTGTCCTCTTTGGCAGTCATTTCAATACTCAATACGTAGCTTAACAAACATCAAACCCTAATTAAGAAAAAAACAAGATAATGAAACTGATTTTTCTTCATGTAATAGAGAAAAAATAGTAACAAACAAAATGCATTTTCAATGGGGCCAAGTAAATGTGTCCTCCGAAATCCCATATGCACCTAAAGATATATCTCATACGTATCCATCTGTTCACTGTTCTTTAAATAAACATTACTGATTATTTTGTCCGTAATTTTTAAACACCTTTATTGATGTGTAATTGAATTGAATAAATCATATATACTTCAAATATATTTGCATGTGTGTGAGGGAAACAATAAACTCATCACACCCTCACCACAATAAAGATAGTGAACATGTCCATTCATATCAAAAGTATCCTGGTACAACTTTGTAATGACTTCTGCCTTTTATGCACATCACTCATTCTTTTTTTTTTTTTAACGTTTATTTATTTTTGAGACAGAGCATGAACGGGGGAGGGTCAGAGAGAGAGGGAGACACAGAATCTGAAACAGGCTCCAGGCTCTAAGCGGTCAGCACAGAGCCCGACGCGGGGCTTGAACTCACAGACTGCAAGATCGTGACCTGAGCCGAAGTCGGACGCTTAACCGACTGAGCCACCCAGGCACCCAACACATCACTCATTCTTAAGCGAACAGCCACTGCTCTCTTCCTCTCACTATAGATTAGACTACATTATCTAAAATTTTATAGATATGGAATAATAGGATAAGTTCTCTTTTGGTCTGCCTTTTTTATGAAGCAAAATTATTTTGAGATTCATTCATTTTGTTTTGTGTAACGAAAGTTCATTCCTTGTTATTACTAATATTTTACTATATGGATATACAGAATGTGTTTTTCTTTTTATCTGTCGATGGACACTATGTTATTATCAATTTTTGACTAGTTGGTATGAATTATTTCTGTAAAAATGTTTGTACGGTCAAATATTCCTTTTTTTTTTTTTTTTGAATAAAATGACCAGATTAAAGAATAGACATGTATTTAACTTTTAAGAAATTGCCAAAATGTTTTGCAAAGTAATTGTACCTTTTCCATTTTTAACTGAATTATTTTTTTAATGTTTATTTATTTTGAGAGAAAGGGAGAGAGAGAGAAAGAGAAGGAGAGAGAGAGAGAGAGAGAGGGAATCCCTAGCAGGCTCTGCACTGATAGCAGAGGCTCCTTGTCATGAACCATGAAATCATGACCTGAGCCAAAGTCAAGAGCCAGATACTCAACCAGCTGAGCTACTCAGGTGCCTTTGAAGTATTATTAAAAAAAAATACAGTACATAAGTTGTATGAGTCCATACATGATTCTTGTGTTTGGCATTTCTCAAAGGAAATTTTTCCTTACCATAAAGTTTTCTGGGAGTAGTCAAATAGCTTTGTGTGGTGAAATAAGCTTCTCAAAAGTCAGAATGTTATTAAATTGGTGGAAGATCCAGAACATGGGTAAAGTTAATTTTATTGTATATTTAGCCATTTGTTAATTACACTAAAAGAACAAATTGTAGGGATTTCTGAGGCCCAAAAAATACTTCTGGGCCTGAAATTCACTTCTGTATAAATACATACATCTAATACTTCTCATAAGAACACGCTATCATGCAATCTTCTATTTCAATCAGATTATCTAACATTGCGATTACTAGGTATTAACCAGTAGAAAAGATAAAGTATCATGCCTTTTTATCTCTTATGTTAAATTTCCTTAACATAAATGTGGTAGAGAAATAATATATTATAAACAGTTTCCTTTTTTTATGTTTATTTTTGAGAGAGAGAGACAGCACAAGCAGGGAAGGAGCAGAGAGAGGGAGACACAGAATCTGAAGCAGGCTCCAGGCTCTCAGCAGTCAGCACAGAGCCTGACGCAGGACTCTAACCTGAGATCATGGCCTGAACCAAAGTAAGCCGCTTAACAGGCTGAGCCACCCAGGCACTCCTATTATAATCAGTTTGTAAGAAGCTTTCCTAGTTCCTTTATATTTGAGTTTATAAAGACTTAGATATTTTCATATTATGCATGTTTACTTAGCACATTCAAAGCTTCAATTCTTATCCCAACATTTATAATATTATGACAGTTTTACAATTTTAATCTATGTATTTATGGTTTTTTTTTCTTTATAATTTCAGGAGTGATGCTTTTTTCAGAAGGCTCCAGACTGGGGAGACATGTTATGAATCTACACTTAGCATTGGGATGGAAAAACTCCACAGGCACACAGATATAGAATATTATTCTAATAAATAGTACAGCTCAGACTATTTATGGGGAAGCATTTTTTTTAAAAGCCACACTAACAATTTAAGCCTAAACTTCCTGCCATTTAATTGAAATTAAATGGTTGGCATAAATATTTTCAACACATTCTTGTTTTGATTTTATTTCTTCTTTATGCCATTGTGTTTGTTTTTGCCTTTCTCAGGGCACTTGACAAAATAGAAAGAGTGGCCTGAGAAAATTTCTACTAATATTTTCCTGAATCAAGGGAGTGTATTTTTATTCTTGGGTAACTATTTTCATAAGTGATTGGTATAAAAATAAAAATTAATTTAAAAAATTACAAAATATCCATTTCAAATAATTTTAACTCCAAATTTTCCATTAAACCTGAGTAGACTAGGTGGCATGAAATTACACTGATGAAAATATCATGTTAATAATAACTTTATCGACATGAAAGACAGCAAGTATAGTTTACATTTAAACATGTTCTCCCTCAAATCATCTAGCTACCACAAAGATTTTGTTGAAGTTTAATGGACTTAAAATTTGTGTCTTGCTTTTCAATGAGTATAAAAATGCTTTCATGATTTTGGTCAACCGGGCTATTTCCATTTTCCTCTATGATTTCTTCAAATTAAAGAGCCAACTCAATACAGTATGCAAATACTTCACTCTGTCTATTCTTAGCCTTGCTTAATGTTATTTTTTAAGTCAGATATGCCATTTTGCTCGAGAAGAACCATTTTACCAGTTGCCATCATATCTTTGAGGACTTCCTAATTTAATGACCTATAATCAAATAAGAGATATATTCTCCCCTGGCCATTCCATTTCTTTTAATGTTTATTTATTACTGAGAGACAGAGCATGAGGATGGGAGGGGCACAGAGAGGAGGAGACACAGAATTGGAAGCAGGCTCCAGGCTCTGAGCTGTCAGCACAGAGCCCGACGCCGGGCTCGGGGCTCGAACTCACAAACTGAGAGATCATGACCCGAGCCGAAGTCGGACGCTTAAACGACTGAGCCACCCAGGCGCCCCTGGCCATTCCATTTTAATCATCCTTCCTATAATCTTCCATTCCTCGGGATAATAACATTAGCTCAGATGATAACTCCAATAAATGTCAAAACAATATATAACCTCTACTGAAGATTTTCATACAAGCTCTATTGTGATATTGACCAATTCGTAATAGTTTTTAGTCTCAGTGATCTTTTTAGCAGCTATAGTGTTCATCACCAAACAAGATTCGGTGTTATCCACTCCTGCCAAGGCAACCAAAATTGTGATCTTAAATAAGCATTTATTTCTGCTTCCCTGGTCCATATAGAAACAAGTATTTTTAGATATTGGACAATAAAGAGCTGAAGAATATAGTATCTGAGAGAATGTAATGAAATGAAGTGAGTCTCATGATAATCATGGCTTATCTCTGGAGTCATATTCTGGGCATGGTGTATGTTAAGGCAAAAACTCAAAGGGTTTGAGATTTTACCGTCTTTGTAAGTAAGCTAACACATCAGTTTGCCACAGATACATACACACGCTCAAGTTATCTGGATGAGAAAACAGACGACTTATTTATGCAAGAGTATCTTGTGTCAGCTCCTCATACTCTTATATATGAGATTACACTTGAGATCCAGCTATCACCTGCATGTATTTGCACCACAGGAGAGAAATTCTGAAATTATGAAACCTAGATCTTACATAGCAGCTGTTGGCACATCTGTGTATCTAACTTTTCAGAGATAGCAAGATAGATCTTCACTCTAAATGTAAAATATTTGTCTCTGGAGAAGGAAGGGAAAATCTCTAGCTTTCTTTCATCACTATGGAATATTAGAGATGTCACAGCCATTTCATCTGACTCAAACTCACATACCATAAGTGCTCAGGTATAACAATCCTAGTTAATAAAAACTGTAGTAATATTCTCCTTCCCTTTGAAAAAGTGACAGCTGTGAGGGAAGGCGAGGGTTTCTTCGAGATGAGTGTTTCACAAGAGCCAAAGTGACTGTCAGGCGAGTTTCGTATCCTTCCACAACAAGTGAGGGCACATGGAGGGCAAACCTATTGCCAAGAAAGCACCAGCTCCCCCAGAAGGCAGCAAGTGAAAACTGTGCACCCAATGTGGCAGATCAGTAGCAAAGGGAAAGAGCAGGAGTGAACAGCCAGGAAAACTACAAACACCATCAAGGGTCTTCAAAGGGAACCCTGGGTATGGTGTCTGTGTATATGAGAGAACACTATTTATATCTCTTGGGTGTAATACATGATCTCAAAATTCCAAGGTATGGTTGCCATTCAATCATCTTATGGTTCAGGTATCTCCTTTCTAAGAAAGCACTGACCAGGCAGAAACAATAAAACCGTGAACAGTGTTGTCTCAGAACTGTAGATAGGGGAAATCCAAGAAGAACATAACAGTCTCACTGAGGAGAGAAATTCGAATTCAGAGAAAACCTTGAATTTGTAGTATATAATCCAGAAAAGTTGAAGCTACATAGAGAGAGAGTTCAAATCTTCTGGGTACCCTTAACCCAGATGACAAATACTAAGCAATGCATGCATAAAGCCTTACTCCATAAAACCAAGCGAGGAACAACCAAGCAGCTATATTCTGAAGCTCACAAAGGGCTAGGACACACGTGAAATCTGGCCAGATAATTTAAACAGTCTTTGTTGAGGATTTAGTAGAGATTCCAGAAGGGGTAAATGATATAGTAAATCTACACTATTCTAACTAGTCTAAACCAGTATAAAGGCTATGTCAAACTTGTTCTAAGAAACCTGAAATCAAGGTTCAAAAGAACTTAAAGGAACTTAAATGTCCTTTAGAACAAAGGAAGAGATAATTGTTGTAGGAAGACAGCAAAAATTGCCAAACAACAATGTAAAACTTACAATGTCCATCAGATAATCAAAATTACCAGACACAGGAAGAAGCAGGAACATTAGACCTATAACCAGGATAAAAATGAGTCATGAGCAACAGATACAGAAGTAATAAACATGACTGAATTATTAGACAAGGATTTTAAAATAGCAATTATAGCTATATTCAGATTTAAAGGAAAGTATAGTAAACATAACAAGAATATGAAATATAAAAGAATTCAATATGACATCTAGAATAAAAATAAATAAATCCACAAACAAATGTAACCAACCTGATTAATGCCAAGCTTACAGGACCATGACTGAAAACTCGTCCCCCAAAAAACAATGTCAAGAATAAACAAGAATGCCCATTCTCCCCACTTCTATTCAACATTATCTTGAAGGTCCCAGTCAGTAAAATAAAAAAGAGAAAGAAAGCATGTATTTTGTAAAAAATAAACACAATTATCTATATTTTTAGAGGGTATGATCTAGCACATAGAAAATCCTAGGGAGTCCATAATAAAACTACAAGAAATAATACATATATTTTTTTCAGTGTGGGGTATAAGATTAATATACAACGACATCATATTCCTATACATTTCCAAGATTTATAAATTAAATTAAAAGACTAAAATCATTATGATAGAATCCAAAATTTCAAATTCACAGGGATAGAGTGTATACACAACTCAAAATCCTTAAGAATAAATATATAGATCAATAGGACAGATTGGAGTCCAGAAATATATCCAAACATATGTGGTCAATGGAATCTTTCACTTCAGTGTCAAGGTAGTTCAATGTTAAATGGGTATTCCTTTCAAAAAATATTGCTGAAACATCAGATATTCCTATGAAAAAGTCAAAATAAACTTTAAGCCTTGCTTTAGATATAAAACTAAGAATATGGATAATAGAACATTAAAATTAAAACTATGGAAAGAATAAGGAAGGATAAAAGAAAATCCTCACCATCTTACAAAGTTTTCTTGGAAAGGAAATAGCATTAAAAAATAAAAAAAAAATTAGTAAATGACACTGTATGTTAAAAACTCTTGCTCTTCCGAAGACATTATTAAGACATTGAAAAGGCAAGCTATAGGCTGAGACAATGTAAAGTATACTTTTAAAAACTGCTACCACTCAATAAAAAATAGGCAACATATTTTGGGCATACACCTGTCCATGATTGTCTCGCCTGAGAACCAGTAACAGAAAAGCTACTCTCTGGAACATTGCAGTTTTCCATGGTGGAGTAAAGTGAGAGAGCCTTCTGGATAATCTAATACTAGCAATTAAATGCACTGGCCTCAAAGTAACATACTTTACTCTTGCTCACAATTATTGGCCAGAATTAGTCATGTGGCCACACCAAACCATCAGGGAGCTAGAAAATATAATCGTACTGTGTGTCGCTAGACGAGGGAAATCCTCGGTGAGAAGAGTAACCATATTAATCCACAAGTCAAATTGGGTGTTTCTTAATAAATTGTACTACTGAATTACATAGCTTGATGAATTTTAAAAAATCCCATTCTAGCCCAGAAAATAATAATAACACATGCGAGACTTACTGTACTTCAGGCACTGTTCTAAGCACCTCATACTTACTTAATTCTCAAACAACTCCCATGAGATAGGTATTATTATTAACATCAATTGTGCCTGATGAGTCTGAGCCACAGACAATTTAGCTGCAGCCATGTAAGTGGTAGAACTGGGATTTAAACTCTGGCTATAGAATCCTTGTTTCTAAACCACTCAGCTCTAACACCTGTTAAAAATTAAATTACACATTTTCTTTTTTGAAGAGGGCTTTAAGACTTAGATTTCATCGGTAAGGTATGATGTGAGTTCATGTTCTAGGAAACAGCAGTTTACATGGGATCTAAGAACACAAACTTAAATACCAAGCAGACTGGATTTTAAGATATTATTCAGCCCTGGCCTCTCTGTGTAAATTTGGGCAAGTTATTAAAAAAAAAAATCCATTCCGGGATTAATTCTTATAATATGCTCTTACCTAGAAGATTTTGCAAGATGGTTTAGGGACAGGTCTTGGCCAGGTTCTAAACTGAACTGAGATTTATGGCCATGGTCATTTACAGTAGAAGCATTATGCTCTTTGCTGAAGTTCAGTATAAAACTCTAGCTGATTCACGTCGGGAAGCTAAACAGGTGAACATATTTAAAGACTCGGTTGGAAGTGAACCTCACACATTTCTGTGCCAGCACAGAGGTAAAATGAGCTTCCCACCTCTGCCCTACTTCCCAGGCCCTGACACTGATGGCTCACCTCACCAGCCTTTGCACTTGCTACTTCCTCTCTCGGGGATATCCTTACCCACTTTCACTGCCTGAGAAGTTACTCTCCTGGTCTCAGTTTCCACAGCACTTCTCAAGAACTTCTGTCCATACTCCTCAGCTCGATTTGCTCCTTTCTCTCTGTTGTTCATGTACCGTTGTTCATATAACGCGCACTGTGGTGCACAGAACATGTCTCATTATATTAAAACTGTATTTATATGCACATCCCTTCTTTTTTTCAGTTTATTTTATTCATTTTGAGAGAGAGAGAGAGTGAGAGAATCTGAAGCAGGCTCCGCACTGCCAGCATAGAGCCCACCTCCAGGCTCAATCCCAGGAACCTTGAGATCATGACCTGAGCTGAAATCAAGCGTCAGTCACCTACCTAACCAACTGAGCCTCCCAGGTACCCCTAACCCTTTTCAATGTTATAATAATTGCCCTAAACTTTTCACAGTTTTATAACATACATGTGTGTTTTATGTGCAGCTTTCCCATATTAAGTATGGTATTTGTTTCCTAAGTATTTGTTCAGGCAATAAGTTAAAATATGACTGTAAATCAGAAAAAAGATACATCAGTTGAAAAATATTTTTCATTTTAAGAAAGATATTGTGATGGAGGCCTTGGCTGGCTCAGTTAAGCGCCTGACTTCGACTCAGGTCATGATCTCACCGTTCTTGAGTTTGAGTCCCACGTCTGGCTCTGTGCTGACAGCTCACGGCCTGGAGCCTGCTTCGGATTCTGTTGTCTCCCTCTCTCTCTGCCCCTCCCCTACTCATGCTCTGTGTGCGTGTGTGTGTCTCTCTCTCAAAAATGAATAAACATTAAGAAAATTATAAAAAAAAGAAAGATCTTCTGACAAAATAATGTAACATAATATAGCAATTTCAAGCCCAAAAATTAGTATACTAATAAGATTTATTTTTTTTTTAATTTTTGTTTCTTTTTGATAGAGAAAGTGTGCAAGTGTGTGTGTGCACGTGTGCACGCATGCACGCGAGCAAGTGGAGGAGGGGCAGAGGATCCAAAGGGGGCTCCTTGCTCACAGCAGTGAGCCCGATATGAGACTCAAACTCAGGAACCACGAGATGGTGACCTGAGCCAAAGTCAGATGCTCAGCCTACTGAGCCACGCTCAGAAGATACATTTTAAAACTGAATGAGGGGCGCCTGGGTGGCGCAGTTGGTTAAGCGTCCGACTTCAGCTCAGGTCACGATCTCACGGTCCGTGAGTTCCAGCCCCGAGTCGGGCTCTGTGCTGATGGCTCAGAGCCTGGAGCCTGTTTCAGATTCTGTGTCTCCCTCTCTCTCTGCTCCTCCCCTGTTCATGCTCTGTCTCTGTCTCAAAAATAAATAAATGTTAAAAAAAAAATTAAAAAAAAAAAAACTGAATGAGCGGTGAACAGAACTATGAATTATTTAAACTTAATTCACAGGGCTTCAGATACAATAGTGTGACAGATGAATTAAACTTCAAAACATTTTGTTTTAAGCTTCAAAACTAACAGAATTACCCAAAGTATAGTAAGAAGTAATTTTACGTATAATTTGGAGGAAAGTTTGAAATGAGAAAACTGACTCAAATGAAATTCCTGTGAATGTTTTCCGAGTTCGGGCTTGTGAAAAGCCCGAAACTAAATTCAAAGACACATTTGAATCACTTTGTTTTCATCACATGTTTAAGATTTTGAGTTTAGACAAGACTAAATTGATTCTTAGCTGCAGTAACAACTGAGGCCTTCCGGAAAATTAAGTGCAGTGAGGAATTCCCCATTTCGCTGGTGGGAGCACAAATGAAGATGTTGAGGAAAAAGAGCCTAACAATCTAACAAATCAAGAGTATGGTCCTTCCGCTAAAAATACAGAAGGATTCTGCTAGCTACAGCTTCCTGTAAGTGAGAATGGACCTCTGTACTTAACTTTCAGGTCAATTCAGAGCTTTTTCTAATGGCTGGGAAATCTTTGGGCTGACGTGTGAAGGATACAGAGGGTCAGAAGAGCAGTGACCCAGATGGGAAGTGTTTCATGCTAGATACGTATGCATTACTGAAAGCCCCAAAGAGAATTTAAAATTGTAAACACAGGGTAAAACTCGTATTCAGGAAGTCCACCAAGGATGTGGTTCGTAATAAATGCAGTCCAAGTCCTTCCAAGCTGCTTGCAAACACATTCTGCAATGCCTCAAACAGGAGACTTTTCAGTAATATTCAGAGAGAAATGAAAAATCTGTCATAATTATCATCTTCTAGGTGGTTGCCTATCTCATAGACAAGCTCTTGTTCTTGAGGCACAGGACACTGTATGATGTGAAAAGATACATGAAAGCACTATTTATATTTAATAACTTTCTATTGTTGCAGTTATTAATATGTTCTGGTAGAAATTTTGGGCAACATAATTAAGGATTTCAAGTTTAAAATGTCCTCCTCCTGACAGCTGGTAAGCTTTGCTAGTAAAAATTAATTTTCTGCCTAAATGCTGAAGTGTAGAATTATATTGTACTTGTTTTTTTTCATTTTTTGTTTTTTTTTGGAAAAGAGGAACATGAAAATTAGCACTTAATCTTTCTGTTGAATTTCATATTTAAGGTATGATATTTTTTTTTACCTGTATTATACCCTAACAAATTGTGGAAGAATGCCCTAAAAATATCTACCTTAAAAATTTATTAATATGTGATTTTTCTTTGCTTCTCTATTCACCTGTCAGAGTAAAAGACTATCTCTTTATAAGCTAATGATTAATCTTACCCAGGTGCTGGAGATTATCTAAATGCTTCCATCTTTAAGAATCTATGTTTAAATAATGGTTTGGCATCCCATTGTGCTTATCAATCAATTCTATGTTCCCCAAATTAATAAAAGAGTTAATAAAGACTTTCTTTACGGTAGGCAGTGATTTTATGTTTCTGCTTAATAAACTTTCAGGTCAGTTAATTTTTTTTCAATAAAAGCAAAAATTCCTCTACCAAACTTAGTTTACCAAATAGGGTAGATGGAATCCCATCTTTAGCCTTGCTAACCTGTGGAGACCTGGCCTCAGCCCTATCATACACATACAGAGGCTATTGACAGTTTCATGCCATGCTGAAATGCATCTTTCTTTTTAAAATTTATATTGAGAAAGAGAGAGAGAGAGAGAAAGAGAGAGAGCACATGTGCCTGCGCACCCCGGGGGAGGGGCAGAGAGACAGGGGGAGAGAGAAAATCCCAAGCAGGCTCCCTGCTGTCAGCACGGAGCCCACTGAAGGCTACTCCATCTCAGAAACCTTGAGACCTGACCCGAACCAAGAGTCCCAAGCTTAAATGACTGAGCCATCCAGGTGTCCGAAAATCTTTTTAACTTCAAGAGGAAAGCGACACTTTTGACACACAGTTTGGGGAGTTAAAAATTACCTCACTGTCCTGCCCCATGTGTTCCCTCTTACCTGTGACGCTCATACCTTCTCCCTGATCTGCCATAAATTAGGCACCTACCCTGGAGTGAATAAAGTGTCACAGAATTATAATTTTTGCCCCCAATCTGAAATAAAAGTCTAGGGACACAGAAACACAAATTTCATGAACAGGATACTCATCAATTCTCTCGTTGTTGTTGTTGTTGTTGTTGTTACTTCTCTCTTTAAGGACCCGGGTTCTAGGAAAAGGTTGCTGGTGCCAGCTGGGACCAGCAAGCTGCTGGGGGGTGGAGGGCGGGGAGGGAGTGGTCTATATACTTGCCCACCATGGGGGTCGTACCATGGCCCCGTCCCCGCAGGCACTCTCATGCAAAGCTCTTGTGTAAATTCTCTTAATAGGAAAGAACTTTAAACATAAAAATGTATATTCACAGAAAATGGTTTTCATTTTATTAGGTCTCTCTTTATATCCTCCCACCAGTCCTATGGAGTTGGGATACCCTGTCAGTTACAGCACCAAGAGATAAAAGAACAGTGAATACCCATGGGGAGTCCCTTAAATTGTCTATTATCTATAGCCAGCTTAGCCTATTTTCTGCCACAAACGCAGCACTCAAAAAATAGTAGTCATTATGATTATTTTAAGCTTTTCATGGAAGGTGAAATGTACGCTCTTTTTTCATGGTGTGTTTGATAAAAGATGATAAACATCTCTAGTTGTTAATATGCCGCAGTAAAATTAAGCAATGGCAGAGCAACTTAATACAATG
This sequence comes from Panthera pardus, assembly GCF_024362965.1. Classification (NCBI taxonomy): domain Eukaryota; kingdom Metazoa; phylum Chordata; class Mammalia; order Carnivora; family Felidae; genus Panthera; species Panthera pardus. The sequence goes on along the minus strand of NW_026526655.1, from coordinate 41,326,826 downwards.
GAAAGTGCTAAGTAGTTACAGTACATTTAACTGAAAAATTGATCAAAAGCTTGCTTTATTTCTACTTATTTTATTTAAGGTAAGTATAATATCAAAGGAACTAGAAGTCTCATTTAATTCCTTCTCTGCCTCTTCAACTGTACTTTCAAACATTGCAGAAAGCTCTGATCTGGGTGTGCATGACCAGAGATTTGACAGATGCTTGCCTTTTCCAAGGTGAATCGCTTTTATTAAAACATATTGTGAATGGCATTTTACCCTCAAAACATGGCATTTTAGAGGTCAGGATAGTACTTCTCCAGCTAAAAATAATATTAGAAAATGATTCTTACCAAATAATAAACACCTGGCATTGTATATAAAGAAAAAGGAAGTGAAATACTTTTCATGTCAAAGATTCAATTCTCGTTTTCTGTTTTATGATCAAAATCACTAAGCACCTTACACGTCCAATAAATGGAACAATATTTCATTGTCATGCTTCAGATTGCAAACCTTGTATCATTCTATTTCAAATCATCCCAAGCAGTTGCTGAACACATCATTACTTTCCCTTCCCTAAAGGGACATTGGAAACATTTTCATAATGAAGTGCATATTTTGAAAGAAGGTTATTATTTAATAAAGATAAAAAATCATCGGTTTAGGCTAAGCAAAAGAAATATAAATACAAAAGAAATAATGATGAATGGGAGTGCCTGGCTGGCTCAGTCACAGAGCATGCTATTCTTGATCATGGGTCATGAGTTCAAGCCCCACATTGGGCGTAAAGCCAACATAAAAGAAATGAATGACAAATGAAAAATAAAGAGCTTTAGGTTAGTGATTGCACCTGAAAGTATCATTCTTTTATATAAATTAATTTGGTATCAAATAAATCATAATTATTCATTTCAGAAAGATTTTCCCATATAACAAATATATTTGTGCATAAAAAATAAAAATGATAATTTTTATATGAAATCATTATCTTTCCCATATGCATGTACACACACCAACCTTTATTTTGAGATGTGTCTAATTCTCTGAGGTTGGGTGAATTGAATGGTAAGTAAGGGGAAAGAAGAGAAGAAAAAAAATATGGAAACAGAAGAAATATAGTTTCTTTGCTGTAATTACTTTGCTGTAATTACGCTAAAAAGGGGGAAAATGAAGCTCAGTAACCATGTTTGCTGCGCAGCAAACTTGGTAGTGAATGTACATTTTACTCATCGCCTGTATGAATTCCAGAAACATTTATTGAGCATCTACTGCATATAGGTTACTGTCCTTTATACGGGCAACACGGATGAGTAACACATGGTTCTTGACATCAAATGTTCATGGTCCAAAGGACAGATAGACTTGCAACCACATAAATGTATTAAAATATATTAGAATCAGAATATAAAAGTGAACATGGATTAACACCTGGAAAGCACAGGGAAATTCACTATTCTCTCACCACATGGAGGAAGGAAAGGAGCGTCATAGACGACTGGTCTACCATGGAGGTCGAGGATGCACTGGGATTTGAAGGAAGACTATAAATATGGAGACAGGAAATCTGAGGGCATGTAGACCAGAAAGCCTGTTCCAGGGAAGAGACCTGTGATGTCTTGCACTATTGCTGGAACATGGAGCGCAAAGGGGTGAATGGTAGCACATGAGTCTGCAGTAAACCAGAATACAGACAGTCCTTGCTTGGAATGCAAGACATCCTGGGCTTTAGTCTTGGTAACACAGAGTCTTTAATTTGGTGAGAAGCATGTATACAAAACCTAATGTTGAAAGAGAAAGCAGTTTTGCAGATAATGCAACTATAAGGGAAAGGAGGTTTAGAGATATATTGATAAGTTAGTGAATATTATTTACTGAATGTTATTCTTGTATTTGATAACATCTCCAAGTCAAGAGTCTGAAGATTGGATCACTCTTAATCCCAAAATATACCTGAGGCCAAGACCAAAGTGAACTCTGACTCCGGTCTTCCTAAAAAGCCATTTTTATTTTCTTTTAATCAGTGAGAGCAACATTGAACTCTCGCCAACTGACTTCTCTCTCAAGAAATGCTGTAACTGTTAATATACAAATAAACTGCACTTTCTACTGGGAGTTAATCTATGTTTTAAAAAATTGTTTGGAATTTTTGATTTAACCTCATACAATTGGTTAACATAAACACTTGTTTTTATTTTTCTGCTGCTCTAGGACAATGACTTTTGATTTCATCTCATGCGTTTTTTTTAAATAAAATAAAATGTGTATTTTTTTCCTTCTGTTTGTTTTTTCAAGGCATGAGAAGTTTGTGTAATATTTATGCCTCAATTCAAAAGATAGTTATTGTCCGATTAATGACCACCATTGTGTTCGGCATGGAATAGCCAAGACGCAAGTTTCCTTTTTCTTGTTTTTTTTTTTTTTTTAATAAGGTTCTTCCATTTTTTTTTAATGTTTATTTATTTTTGAGAGAGAGAAAACCTGAGTGGGGGAGGGGCAGAGAGAGAGGGAGACACAGAAGCCAAAGCTGTCTCTACACTAACAGCACAAGGGGCTCAAACTCACTAACCATGATACCATGACCTGAGTAGAAGTCAGACGCTCAACCAACTGATCTACCCAGGCTCACCAAGAAGCAAGTCTTCAAATGCCCTTGGGGGAGACATATTCTTTGCCTTGGAAAAGAAGATAATGATAAGTAGGGGGAAACAAAAAACAACAAAAAAAAAAACAAACTCTAGGGAATAAGTGTCACACTACCTGGTTCTGATTAGTATAACACTAATGGAGAACAGCATGGCATTAGTAACAATTGGTGTCATTCACCTTAAAAGGGGACTCAAAATAGAGGTGGCGTGAAAAAGAGAGGATTTTTCAGTTTAATTCTTAAAATGATACATTATATTCCTTTTAAACAGTTAGCAATGAAGTTTCATCTCCCATGCCAATTTTAAATCACTGGTAGAAGCTGTCTTTGAGATATGGGGTAGGGTTCAAAGGTCACATTCATTCTCAGAAGGAACTAATTTAATGATGTAATAGCAATTCTTCTAGAATGTGGGATAAAGGAGAGGTACACATGTACCATATAATAACTATCCCTGACAAACATGTACAACAACATCTTATATTTAAAACAAAAACAAAAACAAACAAACAAACAAAAAAAAAACCCAGAAGAATCACATGCAAAGATGGGAGGCATTCATGAATGTACTGTGCCAGAGCTAGAGGGATGTTTGATGAAGTAACATTCACAATAAAAAAAAAAAAAAAAAAAAGTCTGTGCTAAAAATTGTGAGAAAATGAGGTCTACTCTCTTCTCTAACCCACTGTTTGCCAACCAATATATGTACTGGTTAACCTTTGTCCTTTACTCTGGTGATTTTGGTGTTATCACATCTTACTTTTATTTATTCCATCAATGTTTTTAAACTAAGGGTGCATCATAAAATTAGCACTTATGAAGTGAGAAAAAAGTACACCCACTTCATATAATATTCTGGTGCCAGAAAAGGCAAGTGACAAATGGCTGAGTGGACTGGGCCAAAAGGATTGCAACATCAGTGAAATCGGTTACAGGATTAATTTGATGACAAGTCACCATTACAATCTCATCTTTTAGGTCCCTTTACTCTGCCTTCCATAGACACCTTCAACTAGCTTTCGAAACCACCTGTGGTCTATGAAAGGCCCCTATTACCCCTAGGCTTTTCCCACACTCACATTCTGCCTGCAGTGATTCATTGCTTATTCTGTACCTCACCGTCAGTCTTCCTAAATTTCTACTGCTATTATGATTATTGGATAATTTAATTCGATTGAGGTACCACATTTTTGCAGTTTCCTTATCCTAAGCTAACTGAATCAGGTACCTGTCTGCTCCCTTAATATATCATGTATTATAGATTTCTCACAGTTTTTCTTGGGTTTTTTTTTTTGTTTTTTGTTTTTGTTTTTTTTTTTGTTTACACTTCTTTGTCTCTCGATGTCTGGCTTCCCAGTAGTAGGTGAGCTTCTTTATAGCAATAGCATTCTCTTCTGTTCTCAGTGCTTGTAACAATGCCTGGCAAGCAGATGGTGACTGATTAATACATATTTGCTTAAAGCATAAACAGTAAATAATTTTAAAATTAATCACCTTCTTATTTCATTTATTGAAGGAATTGTTCTATCATTGAACAACAAAAAAAAACTCATCTGGCTTTTCAACTTCCCCTAATTTATGACTTAACTAGCTCTGTGATTATGTCTTTATAGTTCTATAAATTTTTTGCTCAAGCTACAAAATTATAGCAAATAGTGGTTGAACACAATTTCTCTAAGTCCAAAGAATAAATGCCCTAAACAGACAATTTTGAAGAGAGCATATAATATTCATCAGTTTTCTTGTTGGTGTCTACATCCAGTGCTATTTTCTTTCCCATGTAAATTATCATTTTGATTAAATTCTTCATGTTTTAAGTACTTATAAAATTAATGGAATTTGCCATGTGTTTTAAAGATACAATTTATTAATTATAAAATTCAGAAAAGAATGATCATTTATGGATATTTAAGGGGAAATCATTTTAAAAAGTGAAACAATTGAATGACCTTCACTACATTTTATGTCATGACCTCATAGAAATAAGAGAGACTTTAAATTTAATACATATCCTCGATTTTCCACTCTATAGGTGAGGAAAACAAAGCTCTGAGAGTGTAATTTGCCCAACATGAGATGACCCTTAGTAATAAAATGAGCACAGGCCCCCTGACTACTGACCTAGTGGTCTTTCCAGTTTACAATGACATTTCAAAGTTTTGGGGGTTGTGGCATTTTCTGCTTTACCAGATATCTTTTCTGAATTTCTCTCATCTGACCAATAAATTGAGGGGCATTCCCTCCTTTGGAGGCAGCCCACTGCTAAAGAGTGAAGAATCCATCTAAACTGCTAATTTAAAAAGTAAATGATGTACATGGAAGACGAGAGAGAGAGAGAGAGAGACTGACTTAATTTTGTACCTTCTCTTCATATAACAAGATCTGGAGAGAGGGGAAGTGAATCAGAATTGAAGATAGGCAGAACATTTTCAGAAATAATACACTCTTTGATCATTAACTTCTCAGAATGCAGAAGACTGCAAAGAAAGAAAAAGGAGTGTTCCTTATGAAGTTTGTGGATATTGGCAAACAGGAGAGAAAGAAATTCTGCTTCTCAACTCTAGGTGGGTGTCGGCATTTAGCAGGCACCATCCATGCCACCAGGCTGGGGAGAACCTTTCAAATGGTGATACAGTCCCTTGTTGCGTGAAGATTACTCCCCGCCATTCCTGAAGTACACGTGTGGCAGGGAAGAAGATGTTTCCAATATCATATGGCCTCAACTTGGGGGAGGGGTGTCGAGAGTGGTGGTTGCCAGATTCTGCAGCATGAGATCTTCTCCTATGCACGTTACAGGAAGACATTGCACATTACCAACTGAGGGCTAAAACAGAGGAGCAGCTGACTCTGAGCTGTTCATCTGCGCTAAGGGAAATGAAGATTAAGTATATGCTGGAAGCAGCCCTGGTGTCAGACAGGGTCAGCCCAAAAAAAAGACATGAAGGGCCGTATATTTGATTCAATTTCATAAATATGTAGTCATTCTTCCTCATATGTCTGCTTTTAGAGAATTTAAAGTGTGACAGAGACGCAGCAAAAATATTTAAGGGCAGAAATTTAACCTGTACTTGGATTAGCATAATTTATTATGAATTTGACAAAACAAACAGAAAAACATTAGTTTCAGTGAAATATTTCCATGAAAACTCATGATGAAATCATCTGCTAAAATGTATAAGAGCATCCTGTCCCTTCTGAAATACATATGCTTGTAAAAAAATACATCTTAGTATTCAATTAAGCAAAGTATGAATTAAAGAGGATCCAGTCTATGAGTACTGAGTTGGCTCACTAAACATTGTATAAACCTAAAACTGGTAGCACAGCAAAGTCAAGCCTTGTAGAAAAAAACAAATATTAGTCATTTCAAAATCACTGACCTCAATATTTTGGCCTCATAGTGAAAAACAATTAGCTTTTCTATAATATTTAATTAAGTATGTATTATTATAAAAAATTAAATACAATTTAATGAAAGTTTAATTTAAAAGTTCACATTGTCACAAATCCAGAATTTGTGTTATTTGTGAAAATTTGAAAATGTATTAAAATAGGTTTTATTCTTGCATAATTCTAAAAGTTTCTTAAGAAATCTAATGCTGTTACATGGAACATTTTCCAAGATAGATCACATACTGGGTCACAAAACAGCCCTCAATAAATATAAAAGAATTGAGATCATACCATGCACAATTTCAGATCACAATGCTATGAAACTTGAAATCAACACGGGAAAAACTTTGGAGAATCTCCAAATGCGTGGAGTTAAAGAGCATCCTATTAAAGAATGAATGAGTCAACCAGGAAATTAAAGAAGAAATTAAAAAAGGTATGAAAACAAACGAAAATGAAAATACAACAATCCAAAATCTTTGGGACGCAGCAAAGACAGTTCTAAGAGGAAAATACATTGCCATCCAGGCCTATCTCAAGAAACAAACAAACAAACAAACAAACAGAATCCCAAATACAAAATCTAACAGCACACCTAAAGGAAGCAAAACAGCAAAGACACCACAAACCCAGCAGAAGAAGAGAAATAATAAATATCAGAGCAGAAATAAACAATATAGAATCCAAACAAAAACAAAAACAAAAACAGTAGAACAGATCAATGAAACCAAGAGTTGTTGTTTTTTTTTTTTTTCTTTTTAAAAATAAACAAAATTGATAAACTTCTAGCCAGGCTTCTCAAAAAGAAAAGAGAGAGAACCCAAATACATAAAATCATCAATGAAAATGGAATTATTACAACCAATCCCTCAGAAATACAAGCAATTATTAGGAAATACTATAAAAATTATATGCCAACAAACTAGACAACCTGGAAGAAATGGACAAATTCCTAAGCACCCACACACTTCCAAAACTCAAACAGGAAGAAGCAGAAAACTTGAACAGACCCATAACCAGCAAAGAAATTGAATCAGTTATCAAAAATCTCCCAACAAATAAGAGTCCAGGACCAGATGGCTTCCCTGGGGAATTCTACCAGACATTTAAAGCAGAGATAATACCTATCCTTCTCAAGCTGTTCCAAAAAATAGAGAAGGAAGGAAGACTTCCAGACTCATTCTATGAAGCCAGCATTACTTGGACTCCCAAACCAGACAAAGACTCAGCAAAAAAAAAGAAAACTACAGGCCAATATCCCTGATGAATATGGATGTAAAAATTCTCAACAAGATACTAGCAAATCGAATTCAACAGCATATAAAAAGAATTATTCACCATAATCAAGTGGGATTCATTCCAGAGCTGCAGGGCTGGTTCAATATTTGCAAACCAATCAATGTGATACATCACATCAATAAAAGATAAGATAAGAAACATATGATCCTGTCAAAGATGCAGAAAAAAAAATATTTGACAAAATACAGCAGACTTTCTTAATAAAAACCCTGAGAAAATCAGGATAGAAGGAACATAGTTAAACATCATAAGAGCCATTTATGAAAAACCAACAGCTAATATCATCCTCAATGGGGAAAAACTGAGAGCTTTCTCCCTGAGATCAGGAATATGACACGGATGTCCACTCTCACCACTGTTGTTTAACACAATGTTGGATCAGTAGCATCAGTAATCAGACAACAAAATAAAATCAAAGGCATCAAAATTGCAAAGATGAAGTCAAGCTTTCACTTTTTGCAGATGTCATGATACTATACATGGAAAACCCGATAGAATCCACCAAAAGTCTGCTAGAACTGATACGTGAATTCAGCAAACTCGCAGGATACAAAATTAATGTACAGAAATCAGCTGCATTATTATACACCAATAATGAAGCAACAGAAGGAGAAATAAAGAAACTGATTCCATGCAAAATTGCACCAAGAATCATAAAATACCTAGAAATAAACCTAACCAAAGATGTAAAAGATCTGTATGCTGAAAACTATAGAAAGCTTTTGAAGGAAATTGAAGAAGATACAAATAAATGGAAAGACATTCCATGCTCATGGATTGGAAGAATAAATATTGTTAAAATGTCAGTAATACTCAAAGCAATCTACACATTCAATGCAACCCCAATTAAAATTGCACCAGCATTCTTCTCAAAGCTAGAACAAGCAATCTTAAAATTTGTATGGAACCGCAAAAGATCCCAAATAGCCAAAGTAATATTGAAGAAGAAAACCAAAGTGGGAGGCAACACAATCTGAGACTTTAGCCTCTACTTCAAAGCTGTAATCATCAAGACAGTATGGTATTGGCACAAAAACAGACACATAGACCAATGGAATAGAACAGAAAATCCAGAATTGGACCCACAAATGTATGGCCAACTAATCTTTGACAAAGCAGGAAAGAATATCCAATGGAAAAAAAGACAGTCTCTTCACCAAATGGTGCTGAGAAAACTGAACAGCAACATGGACACAAATGAAACTAGACCACTTTCTTACACCATTCACAAAAATAAACTCAAAATGGATGAAGGACCTGAATGTGAGACAGGAAACCATCAAAACGCTAGAGGAGAAAGCAGGAAAAAATGTCTTTGACCTCAGCTGCAGCAGTTTCTTACTTAACACATCTCCAAAGGCAAGGGAATTAAAAGCAAAAATGAACTATTGGGACCTCAACAAGATAAAAAGCATCTGCACTGCAAAGGAAACAGCAAAACTAAAAGGCAACTGACAAAATGGGAAAAAATATTTGCAAATAACATATTGGATAAAGGGCTAGTATGCAAAATCTATAAAGAACTCACCAAACTCCACACCCCCCCCCAAAAAAAAAAACAATCCAGTGAAGAAATGGGCAGAAGACAGGAATAGACACTTTTCTAAAGAAGACATCCAGATGGCCAATAGACACATGAAAAGATGCTCAATGGCACTCCTTGTCAGGGAAGTATAAATCAAAACCACACTGAGATACCAACTTACGCTGGTCAGAGTAGCTAAAATTAACAAACCAAGAGACTATAGATACTGGCGAGGATGTGGAGAAATAGGAACTCTCTTGCATTTTCGGTGGGAATGCAAACAGGTGCAGCTGCTCTGGAAAACAGTGTGGAGGTTCCTCAAAAAAATTAAAAATAGATCTACCCTATGACCCAGTAATAGCACTGCTAGGAATTTACCCAAGGGATACAACAATGATGATGCATAGGGGCACTTGTACCCCGATGTTCATAGCAGCACTTTCAACAAGAGCCAAATTATGGAAAGAGCCTAAATGTCCATCACCTGATGAATGGATAAAGAACATGTGGTTCATGTATACAATGGAATATTACTTGGCAATGAGAAAGAATGAAATCTGGTCATTTGCAGCAACATGGATGAAACTGGAGGGTATTATGCTAAGTGAAATAAGTCAGGAAGAGAAAGACAGATTCCATATGTTTTCACTCCTATGTGGATCCTGAGAAACTTAACAGAAGACCATGGGGGAGGGGAAGGGGAAAAAAAGTTAAAGAGAGGGAGGGAGGCAAAACATAAGAGACTTTTAAATATTGAGAACAGACTAAGGGTTGGTGGGGAATGGGGGAGAGGGGAAAATGGGTGATGAGCATTGATTGAGGAGGGTACCTGTTGGGATGAGCACTGGGTGTTGTATGCAAACCAATTTGACAATAAATTATATTTAATATATAAAAAATAAAAAATAAATTAAAATAAATTAAAAAATTAATGCTGTTATATATAAAGGATTATAAAAGGCATTATTATACACTTTAGAAAATGACATTATCACATATTTTATTAGCAATCATAAATTTTATAATTAAGTCATTGATCAAAATGATATACATAGCTCTAACTGTATCTACATATATTTATTCATCTATTTTTGTAGGTTCAAAATTATTACACAACTCCACTATCTTTTTCTTGTATCACCTTGTTCCTTCCCCACATTATCTTATATTTTCTTTCTTTTTAAAATTTTTTTAACATTTATTTATTTTTGAGAGACAGAGTGTGAGCAGGGGAGGAGCAGAGAGAGAGGGAGACACAGAATCTGCAGCAAGCTCTAGGCTCTGAGCTGTCAGCACAGAGCCCGATGCGGGGCTTGAACCCACAGACCATGAGATTATGACCTGAGCTAAAATCGGAAACTCAAATCAACTGAGCCGCCAAGGTACCCCTCTTATATCTTATTTTTGTGAGTGGCATCTCCATCCACCCAATTTCTGAATTTGAAAATTCTGTATTTGTCTTTGAGTTCTTATTCCCGTACACTCCAACCGTTCCACTGGCATTCATACCATACAGATTTTTAATTCTAAATTATTTCTTGAATCTAGCTTTTCTTCTCTTGATTTAATGAAGCTTTTATCTTTTCTTTATCGCTCACCTGGGCTGTTATAACACCACTGCAACTCATCCCTGCTACTTGGTACTTCCCATTCCAGTGTATCTTCTAATGTTTTCACTTTCCTCACTATGATTCTTTTACTTTCTGATAAAAACCTCTACCAAATGGCTGCAAGATGAAATCCAAACTTACTAGATGGACAACGTACTGACAAATCTGGCCCCAAATTACTTTACGACCTCCAACCACCTCTTTAGTTTCTATCAGTAATTCACCCAAAGTTTCGCTTTTAGGATATACACTTTATTGATGCTCTACATGTGCGTACTACATGAAGGGAAATTTCTGCTCATTCTTTAAATTCAAAATTAAACACAAAATTTTCCTCAGAAATGAAGAAAAATTTTCCCCAGAGATGGAGAGATGATACTCTCTCTCTCCCATTCCCTAATTTATTCACATTAGTGTTTTGCTCACCACGGTGTAATATTAATTTAAAGCTGCCATTTTCACTAGATTACTCTAAGATTAATGTTTATAAAAAAACATTCTACTTTTTATTTATTGGAAGCATGTAGCAAAGATCCTGGAGTTCAGCAGAGGCTAAATAGATTTCGTGAAAGAATCAGATGTTTGTTCAAGTTAGGTATCCAAGTGAACAAAAACTGGGATAATTATGCATATTATAAACACTTGTCTTTAGAACCATAAATAAAATAAATGGCAAGAACAACATCAAAATCATGATTTAAATTATTTTTTAGCATTTTCTTATCTCATTTCAGGTAATGTATTATTGCAACTAACAAGAACTCTAAAAGTGTTCATGTGAAATATAAATGGGGATAAAATGAGTTTAATCAAATCTCTCTATTCAGAAAATTTTTAAAAAAAGCAATTTTATACATGCACAGCTTAAATCATAATATTCCCTTATATTATGACAAATATCCAACTTCACTTCTTCAGGCTTACACATCTGCTTGGTTCTGACGAGATTGCTTAGATTTTCTATTGATAACTAAAAATAGCAGTATGCAAGGTGGTCCTGCCTGTTATTTACTGAAGATTTACTTTCAGCAGGATGTAAAGACTTCTTTTATCCAAAGATACGTCAATAAATGGACTATTTTATTAAACATTATGATTTTTCATTCTTTTTACTTTATTGTTAGATAAGACTTTGATTTGAGGTTGTTAGTCATAAATCAATGGTTTTAAGAGGTAAGTATTTTAAATATTTTTCCTAATCTTTAAAAGACATAAATGTAGAAGTCCCTAAGATGCACAGTGTTCAGAATGCTTTATGCTATTGTAACAATTTTTTTTATAAATTTTATTTACGAAAGCACTTAACAATAAAGTCTCTAAATGCTTGATTTTTTTCTTAGCACTATGTTAAAAAATTGTAGTGGTGTTTCTTAATATATTTCAAATTATCATAGTTCAGTTTAGCTTTATGTAGGTGTTTTTGGGCTGAATTATGTCCTCTCAAATTTATGTATTGAAGCCTTAACCCCAAGTACCTCATTATGACTGTATTTGGAGATAGTGCCTTTAAGAAGTGAAAACAGTAAAATGAAGCCATTAGAGTGGCCCCTAATCCAGTATGATGAGTATCTTTATACAAAAAGTTGATTCGGACTCACAGAGAGACACCAGGGATGATCATGTTAAGAGGTGGAAAGAGGGTGACCATCTGCCTGCCAAGGAGAAAGATTTCAGGAAAAACCAAGCCTGCTGACACCCTGATCTTGAACTTTCAGCCTCCAGAACTGTGAGAAAATAAGTTTCTGATGTTTAAGCCAACCAGTCTGTGGTATTTTGTTATGGCAGCCCTGGTAAACTAACACAATAGGGGTTTTGTTTTGTTTTGTTTTGTTTTGTTTTGTTTTGTTTTGTTTTGTTTTGTTTGAACTATGAGTTAGTACTCTTTACTCAAAGAATTTGTTTTCTTTGGAGATGGCACATAACTGCATAGACTTTATTTCCAAACCATCGTAGGTAAGAATCCCAGCTCAGCTACTTAACAGTTGCCTGATCTACTAAAACTCACTGACCTTCAATAATCCCATTCATAAATGGGAACAAATGCATCTACCTCACAAAAATACCTGAAAATTAAATGAGTTTAGTTAGATATTGTAAACTAACTGAAATCATTAATTTAAATGGCCATTTAAAAAAATTAATGTTTGTTTATTTTTGAGAAGCGGGGGAGGGGCAGAGAGAAAGAGGGAGACACAGAATCCAAAACAGGCTCCAGGCTTTGAGCTGTCAGCGCAGAGCCCAATTCAGGGCTGGAACTCGGGAATGGTGCGATCATGACCTGAGCTGAAGCCGGATGCTTAACTGACTGAGCCCCCCAGGTGCCCCTAAATGACCGTTTTTGAAACGGGAAAGACTTTGCTTACTTTTGGAAAACTTCTATTCTCCTTAACTAAAACATTTACTTGTCATTGTTCAGTTTTTTCAAGAGACTCACCCTCTTTGTTTTATTATCTCTTGCTAATCTTCTTGAATAGCTCTCATTTATTCAACGCTATCTGTTTAAAACACTATGTTCTTGATTAATAATAATTAAAACATGCCAAACCTCACAGTAGAACATCAACAAAAAGTGCATAATCCCAATTATACTGAAAACTTATGGATATTTAACGTTTATTTTTCATTATTAATAGGACTCACAGAAGTGCAAAAATGTTAATCCCTTCATTTTATACCTGTGCTGTCCTATTTAAATCTAATTTAACTATATTAAGTTAAATATTTAGTTTCTCAGTCACACCGCCCATTATTCATGCGCTTAATTGCTACATGTGGCTAGTAGCTACTGTATTGATCAGTGAAGATATGGAACATCTGTACCATCTCAGTAAGTTTTCTAAGATTGTGCAGCTAGTTATTCACTATGAAAACCATATAAGTTCAAATCATTGGGTAAGGAAAGCAAGACGTTTAAATCCCCTTACTACTGTCATTCATGTCCTGTAAAGGCCTGAAAGTATTCATACAACAATACCTATGCTTAATTATAAAAACACGAAGTATACAGTTTCTATATCAATAAATATTACAAAGTGAAGTTTTCTTTTTTACCATAAGACTGGGAATATGTCAGTTAACTTGGCTTTATTTCTTTTTTGATAATCATGGAAATAGATAATTAAATGATGTTCATTAAAACTCTCTCTGGCACTCAATATTTCAAAACAATATGCTTCTTATTAGTGGATATCAAAGAAGAAGAAAAGAAATAGTTGAAAGATCACTTAAATTACTTTATCCTATTAAAATGTCTATTCATGGATATCAGGTTTCATTACGTTCTGCAGACCATAGGATTACAATGATACTATAAAAATATCTCATCTAGTTCAAAGAAAATGAGAATGTATACTCAATAATCTGGAAGAATCATTGTTAAAAAGAAATGCTTTGCAATGCATTTAGTTGTTAACTGAATTGTTAACTTTGTTGTTAACTGATACCTAAAAAGTAAAAATCAAGCAAGAAGTGTTATCATAACTTCTTCCAAGGACTATAATGTCGGTACATTAGATTTAGCTCAAAAAATGTTTAGAAATTTTATTAGTTAATGTTATTATGAGGTAGCATAAATTCACTTTTTGTGATCTATCAGATTTTTTTGACTAATAGATTTTATTTATTGAGCAGTTTTAGGTTTACAGAAAAACTGAGCAGAAAGTATAGACAGAGTTCCCATATCCCCATCACTCTTCCATCTGGGTTTCCATTACTATTAACAACTTGAAGTAATGTGGTACATCAGTTATAAGTGATAAGCCAGTATGGATACATGATTGCTAGCTAAAGTCCCTAGTTTACATTAAGGCTCTCTCTTTGTGTTGTACCTTCTGCGGGTTTTAACAAATGTGGAATGACATGTGTCCACCATTACAATATCATACAAAATAGTTCATTGTCCTAAAAGTCTCCTGTACTCCACCTACTCATCCCTCCATCCTTCGGCCTAAAACCCTTGCAGACACTGATCTTTTTACTGTACCCATAATTTTTCCTTTTCCAGAATGTCATAAAGTTGGTCACACACAGTAGGTAGAGTTTTCAGACTGGCTTATTTTACTTTGCAATATGTAAATTGTTTAGAAAAATGTGTGTGTGTGTGTGTGTGTGTGTAAAACCATTTCTTCCCCAAGTCTTGTTCATATCAATTAATTTCATCATCAATTGTCTAATTGCTCAAACAGTAATAGAGTGTTCATTTTTTTAGAGTGTTCATTCTTGATTTCTCTCTTCCCATCTGTTATTCATCTACTGACATACAGTAAATCACCAACTTCAGCTAGCAGAAATTCTATATATCTCAGTTCTGTTCTCCTATCTGTCTGCACGACCACCTCCTCCCAATCCAAACTATCACTGTTCCTCATGTGGACTAGTGAAATACTTCCTTTCTTCCAATCTTGCCTGTGCTTTCCTTCTAAATTGAATCTTCTAATACTGACCAGTATCCTATTAAAAATATAAATTGATTAAATTACCACCTTGACTAAATACATTATAGAGTCCTCACTAAACTGAATAAAATACTCATTCTTTCAATGACCTATAGGGATTATCTATAGGTTCCAGACCATTACTACTGTCCACACTCAAGCTTCACAGCTTCTGATCATTTCTAGAACACATCATATTTTCCCAGCTTTAGAAGTATATATTTTAAAAAATGGGCTCTTGATCCAAATGTGTCCTGTTCAGATAAGCAAAACCCAAAACAAAACCTATATCTCATAGTACACATAACATCCTTTAACTCAACGATATTTCCTACATGATAAAATTCAGCAGTCGTTCACAGTAAAACATATTTTATTTTACCTTAAGTCATTTTCTAAGGTGTGTTATTAAAGAAGTTTTTCAAGGAAGTTTAAAGAGGTAAAATCTTGGGAAAAACATAATTTATTTTATACTATCAGCCACTCAATGATACTTTAGTCTGTCAATGAAATAAAATTGTCTCATTTATTCTGGTATAAATTTCAGATCTGAGTGTGAACAAAAATAACAATTTTCAATGTCAGACAAAGTCCATGGAAAACAGAATAAATTACCTTTTCTTATCATTATTCTTATCATATATTTTCTGAAATGATTTTAAGTTTTCTGGAGATATTGTAAGCAGTAATGAATAAACTTCTGGGTGTGGTTTAAATGTAACAAAATATGTTTAAAAGTATTTTTTAAATATTCATGAATTATATGTTTTTCTTTAAGAAAAAAAGTACACTTATCTAAATAATAGTACTAACAAACATTATCCATATGCAGTAAATTATTGCATTTACATGCTTTCTCAACTGCCTAATCTCCACATAAATAATATACATATTGAATGATTATCTAAAACTTAGTCCTGCATAGGATTCACTATGGATGTTAAAATATTTTAATTATTATTTGGTAATAGTCGGTTATTATTAGCTGTTTATACAGCAGTTGAACATAATTAAACTTGTTTTTATTATATAGGTTAGATCTATGAAAACATAATGAGGCTTAGAACCATAGCATAATTTTTACAGAGTTAAACTGAGAAGTCACGTTTTTAAAGTTAATGTAGTTAATATAAACAATAACACAGGGTGGGGAGACAGAAGACACAACTAGGTAAGTCTATTTAGGCATAAAAATAAAGGGATTAAAAAAGTTTTGATCCTTATTTGCTGTATGATCTTAGGAAAAATATTTATCATCTTTAAGCTTTGGTTTGGACATCAGAAAAATGGGAAAAAATCTATCTCACTGGATGCTTTTAGATATTAATGAAGTAAATGTATGGAAAATGACTCATATATTAGTGAAATATGTACTGAACTGTCAATAAATGGTAGATATGGCATTGTTGTGAATAAATCAATATCATCATTTATTCTGGTGAATCTCCTAAGGTAGATATGATATTTTGCCCTACAGAGCAAAGATTGGTCCCACAGATGTGGTTTGGGACAATGGGACATTTTTCTAAGTCCTGAAAGGTTAAAAAATGTACTTTAAAAGACTCATTCATTGCAATATATTCCCTTTGAAAGATTTACACATTCACATGTTAATTAGAATAATAAATAACATAAAAACATAGCCCCAGGTATCCGTAAGGAAATATATCACCTCGCTTGTACTTTCCTGGCCACTACGAATATCCAATCTAGGGAAAATCCCAGGCTTAGCACAGCTATGAAGAAAGTAATATGCTGACAACAAAGAAGAATGGAAGAACAATGTGAAGATTTAGGATAAGAGATCAAAGCAACAAGAAAACAAGTTTAATTGTGTGAAACTAATAAACTGCAAAATGTGAAGATAAATTTTATTGCTATTTATCACGAAATATTATTTACTGGATCAAAATACAGTGGGGTTTTTTGGCAGTGTTTGATAGCTATGAAAGCCTTAAAGGATTTCACATGAGTGTAGGGAAATGTAATAACCTATATAGACTAAATGAATAATGGCTTAGAATAATGTAATAAACTGATCCCATGAGTATTTACAGAGTCTGAAGGTGTAATTACGAGAAAATTAAATCATAAAATATTTGTTAAAATGTTAACCACAAAAGAACAAAATTCAAAATTCATGTAAAATTGTTGTGTTTTACTGATTTTTGAATCTATGTGAAAGTAAGGTTAATAGAGGTTTTTTCTTTTTAAAATAGTCTTTATTATTTCCATTAGTAAATATAAGTTAATACAATTCAGGATGAAGAAAAAGAGAAACAAACTTGTATAAAATATCAAACTCTATATATTTCTTCTCTAACTTTCAGGAAATATTTTCACTATTCATTTAAAATAGAACAACCAACATAATAGAGTTTACCAAACACTATAATACTCTATTCTCTCTACTATGAAAGAGACTTTGCCCTTGAATAGTTCTGAACTTTATAAATACACAGAGGATATAATATAATGATAAACATGTGGACTATGAATCTAGACTTCCTATATTTAAATCCTGGCTACCACTTACTGTGTGATCTTAGGCAAGTTGATTAACACATATATAAAGTGAGTCTGTTAATAGAACCTACCTCATAGGCTTGGCAAGAAAATAAATGAGTTAATGTGTATAAATCATTTAGTATCTTGAACATAAAAGTGCAAGAGGTATTGGCCATTATTTTAAGTGTTTTTATTATGTCAGTGATATAATATTAAAAAGGGCTTTAGACACATTTCAGCAGAAATATGGATTTCTAAGGGAGTATTAATATGAAAATAGAGATATAATGAATCTAAGTGAATGCATTTAGAGACAACAGCATTCATACTCACAGAGACTCAGTGTTTTTGTTTTTCTAGTTAAAGACCTTAAGTTGAGAACTGATTTAAAATTGATTTTTGTTTGGAAGGACGTCCCAATCTCCATATGCATATAGATAATTATCCCATTGGACTAAAAGAACATATTTGGCTCAAGAGCTTTTGAATTGAGTTACTTTCATATGCCTACTAAACATCTCATTAAAGCTTAATGGACCAACACATCTGCCAGAAACCTCTGAAATTGCAGTGCCTTCAAAAACTATTAGATTGCTTAAATGTTGCTATTTTCATTCTTATAACAGTTGTGGAATCCGAAGGTGACAATGTTCCTAATCACCATGATCAGTTCCAGGTCATCTTACATTATAAATGGATTATTCTACCTAGGGTGAAAAATATTTACCTAGAGAAATGTACTGCATTGGACATTGAGTGAAATACTTCTGGCACTTTTCAAGAATATTTGAATTCTCAGTATAATAAATATTGCCAATAGGTTTTGACAGTTATGATGTAAAAGATATAAATCCTACTTTCTATGAGTGTGTTCTATAAAATATTTTTGAAAGTCGAAACTCTCTAATTCTTATAACAATTATTCTTTAGGATGTGCCACTCTTATCAAAGAAGTTTCAAAAAAGAGTAAACTTTTTTTTTTTTTTTTTTTTTTTTACCAAGATGACCTTAACATTCCCTTCAGCTTGATTAAATTTTAGACAGATTCCTTCCTGACTGTAGGCTCCTGCCTCCTATTTTATTTTTTAGAGTATTTGCTTTAGAAAAAGCTCAACTGTAAATTCTTTATCTTTCCCTTTGAGACAAAAGTCTCCTCTTAGCAACCCAGGAAAGTCTTCCTAAGGACCTGGGAGCCATCTCTTTGAAATGTAAACATCAAGAAAGATGGTGGGGTCCCATCTCCTAATCTGTGTTGGAGGCTAGATTAAAGTCTAACTTCCATAAGCAACCATTAACAAACACAGATAGTCCAACTATATTGACCATCCTCCTCCCTAATGTCCTCCAATAATTTTCCACCAGGTCCTTCCAGCATACCAGCATATAAAGACCCACCAGCCTTTTACTTCAATAGAGTGGGGTTCCATCTCTCTTCTTTACTGCAATAGTCTTAAATAAAGTAAACCTTTGCCTCTCTAACTTGTCTCATACAATTTTTGATAGTTTGTTTGTTTATTTGGATATTTATTTTAAGTAACAGTCACTGATATCAAGGGTAATCAAATCTCAATATTGAACTAAAAGGATGTAACTTCACTATATTTCACTGAATTTTATGATGCAATTCTTATTTTTATAAGTTTATAAAAACTATAAAAGATGTCACCCAAGTCAAATTTTTTAAAGGGACACAGCTTATGACATTCTCCTTGCACAAAATTTATTTTATAATTCAAATGAAAAGCTGTACACTTTGTAACACAACCTCAATTTAATACAGAATAACTTAATGCTTATTTGGAAAGTAGCCCCAGTAGAAAAAACTGTAATATTTGAAGACTACATATCTAACACTAGTTAAACTTCTACCAACTTTCTGTTGTTTTCAAGTAAGGATACTTGGTTTAGAGAACAGAGAAGAAAATGTATTATTAGAGCAAAGATCACATGCACACATACAAAAAAAGTAGAATCTCACACTCTGCTGTAAATTGATTTCTTATGTGTTACCTTTCATTACAAAGGGGGAAAATATGAACACTGTTTTATTTTAGTCAGAGTCCATTCAGAAATACTGTCTGTCAAAAATGATAGATGCTTAAGAGAAATAGAAAACTAAAGAGCAATTAAGGATAAATGACACCTCATTGTCTTTGAAAGACATCTTTTCTGAAGAGTTAAGGAGCACAATACCTTGAAATTTTTATGTGGAGTAAAGCCAAGACTTACATATGAAATGTGCAACACTTGGCTAAACTTCTAAATATTGCTAATTATGTTGAATAATTGCAAGACGAAAGGAACAGTTGGATTTGCATGAATAGAGCTTGGAGTAGAGAGCAGCCCATTTAGAGAACAGCATAAGGAAGTTTCACATAGCAATTTGAGGCAGGGAAGACAAAATATTCATTCTTATGTCTCTTATATTGACTTGTTTCACTCTAGATTTATGCCATATTTAGCATAATTGCCCATATATGTTTCATAGATGCTATTGCCTGTATATAAAGAAACAATTCTCTTTCACATTAGTCCCTTAAATAGGCATTTAAAAAATTAATGGGAAGTCATGCTTTGATAAGCATTAGTGAGATAAAATAGTATCAATTAGTCTCAACAGTTGAGTAAAGCAGGCACTCCTTGGCATGATTTATAGGTTTCACAAACCCTCAGTGACCAGACACAGCTTTCTCTACAGAACCGCCATCTTGAAGCTGTTGCCCATTTCTGACTATTATACTCATCACCAGAACAAATATCCAAGTTAGGGAAAAAAAGAAAGTCTTAACTAATAAACACTAGTTTCAAAATCACATTTGTTGCTTGATTAAAATTCTAATAGCCTTTTCTAAGAGCACTGATTAATTAATCAAATAAAATTGTCATTATCTTGGAAGAAATAGAAGCTATGTTTGGGTACTTATGTTAATATGTCATAATAGGGAATGGGCAATAATACTCTCAGAGAATGGTTATAGCAGTCCTTAGCAGTGATACAACTGTGGGAATGCCAGCCAGATTAAGAAAGTTGAGGGGAAATCTTTGAATAGATTGAGAAAGAAGACAGTTTGGGATTAGGATGAATTGGCTAACAAAGCTAGTCCAGATTCAAAGTAAGAAAAATATCCTTGCTCATTCCATATTTTTTATTTTTATTTTTTTACATTTATTTATATTTGAGAGACAGAGACAGAGCACAAGTGGGGGAGGGGCAGAGAGAGAAGGAGACAGAGAATCCCAAGCAGGCTCCAGGCTCCGAACTGTCAGCACAGAGCCCTATGCAGGGCTTGAACTCACAAACCGCGAGATCAGGACCTGAGCCGAAGTCAGACACCCAACCGACTGAGCCACCCAGGTGCCCCACATTCCAATTTTAATCCAGGTATTTATTTTCCTTCGATGTTTCTTTATAGCTAATTTTGCATTCATTCTCTTTGGTTGTCCCTCTTTTTCTGACTTACAAAAGAGCTTGAGGGAAATAGAACTTGTGCAGGAGGATTTCTTGTTACAAAGAATTAAAAGCACTTAAGATCATCAGAAACTTCTCAGAACCATATGCTGTTAAGATATTGAGCCAGTAACAGTCGCTTCAACAAATGTGTATAATTTAATTTTAAAATTCATATCAACTCTCCAGGGTCTGAAAGATGGCACAGTAGGAGGACCCTAAGCTCTGCCCCTCCCATGGATACAACTAGGTAACACTCACATCAGTGTAAATACCCCAGAAAACAACCTGAAGACTGGCAGAACAAACTCTACAACTAAAGGTAGAGAAGAGGTCATATGTAAGATGGTAGAAAGGATGGACATGCAATGGGGAGCTAAAAGACCCAGGAGCTATCTGCAGGAGGGAGGGAGCCATGGGCACAGAGAGGGGAAAGAAGTATACGCTAACATCAGGGAATCTTAACAGGAAAATGAATCCCCTAACACTTGGCTTTGAAAACTAGAAAGGCCAAAAATTAGAGGGTCATAAATTCTTACAATGAGTGGAACTTAAAGCCCGCAATTTTAAAAACTCAGCAGGCTTGGTTCTGGGAGAGCCTAGAGGGTGATAGGAAGCTGAGTCTCCACCCTTAAAGAGACAACACAACAAACAATCCAGGGAGATACAGCATAAAAACAGCAGTTTGAAAAACATGTGGGGCATATAGGAGGGAGAGTTATTTGTGAATCTCAGAGCATATCCCAGAGGGGCAGGTTTCCCTGAGGGACTTCTCCAGAAACAAAGGAGCTTAAAGATGCCATTTCCCTCCACTGCCACTCAGCATAAACACACTGCCACTTTCAGGAACAGCAGAGTGCCAACACTCACTATCTAACTAGCTTATACCATGCCCCATGCCTCCATACTTTGGTGGATGATTCTTTCCAGTTATACTTGTTTCATTTCTGGTGTTTCAGGCCCCTACCCCAGAAGACCTATGCAAACCTTCCAACACTGAGTCTCCTGACCTGCCTTAATTGTAAGGCCTCAATCCTGGAGATGGCAGTGGTGGTGGCGGGTCCCACAAAAGACTTATGAGGACCTTGCTAAAACTGCACGCCCTGCCCTGGCCAGCCCAGTGACAGCAGCGGCATGTCCCCTCCAATATGCTTTTGGCTAGAGCCCATTCAAACCAGGACCACAAGCTTGGAAGTTTGCAAGCAGCCCCAACAGGGCCAGCCCACTCCTGCCCCTGGGATAAGGGATAATTACCACACACACCCATAAGGGATAACACAAGGAAGGCACCCAGAAGTTTGGTGCTATTGCATCTCTGAAAAAATGCTTGTTCTGACTCAACTCAAGCCTAAGGTAGCCCAAGATGGGTCCACTAATACCTCAGGGACCAAACACTGCCCACAGAAGGCAAAGAGAGCTACTGCGGACAACTGAACCAAAGGAAAAAGTGGCCAGGAAACAACAGCAGAGTGCATGCAACACATATAGTAGACATCCTTGAAGAGCCGGGTTCTGGTGAACAATGGACACTGCACTGCAGGGCACTACAGGACTTCTTCTTTGATAAGGTCACTATTTTCAAGAACAGGACATATAGCTGACATTCCTAACACAGAGAAGCAAATGCAGGGGGTTAGACAAATGAGGAGAGAGAGAAATAAGTCCCAAGTGAAAGAACAGGACTAAACCACAACAAGAGACCTAAGTGAAATGGATATAAGTAATATGCCTATTAGAAAATTTAAAATGATGATCATAAAGATATTCACTGGACTTGAGAAAAGAGTGAAGGACACCAATGAGACCCTTAATAAAAAATGATAAGAAATGAGGAACACAATTAATGAAATAAAAGATACACTAGATAGAATAATAGCAAGCTAGAGGAAGCAGAAGAATGAAATAGCAACCTGGAGGGTAGAGGAATGGAAAGTAATCACGATGATCAGGTAAAAGAAAAAAATCTGCAAAATGAGAATACACTCAGGGAACTCAGCAACTCCATCAAGAGTAACATTTGTATCCTAAAAGAATTCCTAGAAGGAGAAAAGAGAGAAAAATGGATCAAAAAAATTGATTTGAAGAAATAATAGCTGCAAACTTCCCTAATCTGGGGAAGAAAACAAGCATCCAGTTCCAGGAGGCACAGAGATCCCCCAACAAAACCAACCCAGGAGGTGGACATCAAGACATATAACAATTAAAATGACAAAAAGTAGGGATAAAGAGAAAGTTTTAAAACAGCAAGAGACTGTTTCCGATTCTGTGTCTCCCTCTCTCTCTGCCCCTCCCCCATTCATGCTCTGTCTCTCTCTGTCCCAAAAATAAATTAAAAACGTTGAAAAAAAAAAAATTTAAAACAGCAAGAGAAAAGAACAGAGTTATACACAACGGAAACCCCATTAGGTTATCAACTGATTTTTCAGCAAAATCTTTGCAGCTCAAAGGGAGTGGCATGATATATTCAAAGTGCTAAAAGAAAAAAAAAAAATCTGCAGCCAAAAATACTGTATCCAGCAGGGCTATCATGCAGAATAGAAGGAGATATAAAGAGTTGCCCAGACAAACGAAAGGTACAGGAGTTCATAACCACTAAACCAGCCCTACAAGAAATGTTAAAGGGGATTCTTTGAATAGAAAGGAAAGAACATAAGTGAAACTAAGATGAGTAGGAAGCACAAAAAGCAGTGGAAATAAATATATATGTAAAAATCAGTCAAGTGATTCACAAAATAAAATGATATAAAGTATAATACCATATACCTAAAATGTGGGAAGGACAGGAGTAAAGAATGGGTTCAAACTTAAGTGACCATCAACACTAATATAGACTGCTTCATGCAGAAAATGTTATATGCAATCCTAATAGTAACCACAAATCAAAAACCAGTAATAGATATGCAAATGATGGAGAAAGGAATCCCAGTATATCACTAAAGAAAGCCAGCAAACCATGAGAGAAGACAGAAGAAAAGATCAGAGAAGAACTACAAAAACAACCAGAAAACAAATGAATGGCAATAAATACATACTTATTAATAATTACTTTGAATGTAAATGGACTAAGTGCTGCAATCAAAACACTAGGGTGAAGGAATGGATAGAAAAACAAGACAAAGGGGTGCCTGGGAGGCCAGATGGTTAAGTATCCAACTAGTGATTTTGGCTCAGATCGAGATCTCAGGGTCATAGGATTGAGCCCCACTTCAGGCTCTGTGCTGACAACGCATAGCCTGCTTGGAATTCTCTTTCTCCCTCTCTCTCTCTGCCTCTCCCCCAGCCCATGCAGTCTCTCTCAAAATAAATAAATAAACATAAAAAAAATTTAAAGAAAGAAAAACAAGACCCACCTATATGCTGCTTATAAAAGACTCTTTTCAAACCTAAAATACAGATTGAAAGTTAAGGGATAGAGAAATATTTATCATGCAAATAGATGTCAAAAGAAAGCCAGGGAAGCAATACTTCTATCAGACAAAATAGACTTTAAAACAAAGACTTTGGGGTGCCTGGGTGGCTCAGTCGGTTGAGCGTCCGACTTCGGCTCAGGTCATGATCTCACAGCTTGTGGGTTCGAGCCCCGCGTCGGGCTCTGTGCTGACTGCTGAGAGCCTGGAGCCTGTTTCAGATTCTGTGTCTCCCTCTCTCTCTGACCCTCCCCCGTTCATGCTCTGTCTCAAAAATAAATAAACGTTTAAAAAAAAATTTAAAAACAAACAAACAAAAAAAGACTTTAACAAGAGACAAAGAAGGATACAATATACTCATAAAGAGGGGTATCCAACAAAAAGATATTACAATTTTAAATATTTATTAACCCAACATGAGAGCTCCTAAATACATAAAACAGTTAATAACAAACATTTAAAAAAACTAATTGTTAACAATACAATAATACCAGGGAATTTTATACCCCACTTTCATCAATAGAAAGATCATCTGAACAGAAAATCAACAAGAAAACTGGCTTTGAATGACACATTGGACCAACCTTAAACAGCAGAATACACATTCTTTTCAAGTGCACATGGAATATACTTTGGAATAGATCACATGTTAGGTCACCAAACAAGTCTCAACAGATTCAAAAAGATTGAAGTCATACCATGCATCTTTTCTGAGCACAACACTATGAAAATCAACTACAACTAAAATCTGTAATACATGGAAGTTAAATAACATACTACTAAGCAATGAATGGGTCAATCAAGAAATCAAAGAAGAAATCCAAAATTGCATGGAAAGAAATGAAAATGAAAACACAATGGCCCCAAATCTATTAGATACAGCAAAAGCAGTTCTAAGAGGGGGTTTATAGCAATAGACACCTACCTCAAGAAGCAAGAAAAATCTCAAATAAACAACCTAACCTTACACTTAAAGGAGCTAGAAAAAGAAGAACAAACAAGACCCAAAACTAGAAAAAGTAAGGAAATATTGGAGCAGAAATAAATAATACAGAAACTAAAAAACAAACAAAAAAACAGCAAACAATAGAACAGATCAAGGAAAACCAGGAGCTGGTTCTTTAGAAAGATCAACAAAAAGGGATGCCTGAGTGTCTCAGTTAAGCATCCGACTTCGGTTCATGTCGCAGTCTGTGTGAGTTTGAGCCTTGTGTCAGGCTCTGTGCTGACAGCTCAGGGCCTGAAGCCTGCTTCAGATTCCCCATCTGCCTCTCTCTCTGCCCCTTCCCTGCTCACGCTCTCTGTAACTCTCACAGTACAAATAAAAAAAGATCAACGAAAGTGATAAGCCATTAGCAAGATTTATTGAAAGAGAGAGAAAGATTTGGAGGAGAGATAAGATGCAGATAAAGATTTTTATCTTTAAAAATAAAATCAGAAAAGAAAGAGGAGAAGCAACAACCATCTCCACATAAATACAAAGGATTGAAGAGAATATTATGAAAAACTAATGCCAACAAATTGGACAACCTAGAAAAAATGAATAAATTACTAAAAATGTATAACCTACCCAAAATGAAGCAGGGAGAGATTGAAAATTTGAACAGACTGATTACCAGCAATGAAATTGAATTAGTAATCAAAAAATTCCCATCAAGGGCTGCCTGGTTGGCTTAGATGGTAAAGCATCTGACTCTTGATTTTGGTTCAGGTCATGATCTCACAGTTTGTGGGAATGAACCATGCATCAGGCTCTGTGCTGACAGCATGGAGCCTCCTTGGGATTCTCTCTCTCCTTTTCTCTCTGTCCTTCCCCTTCTCATAAGTGTCTCCCCCTCTCTCTTTCTCTTTTTCTCTCAAAATAAATAACTAAACTTAAAAAAAAAACTCACAGAAAACAAAAGTCCAAGGCCAGATGGTGTCACATGTGAATTTTACAAAACATTTAAGGACTTAATACCTATTCTTCTCAAACTATTCCAAAAAATAGAAGAGGAATAAAAACTTCCAAATTCATTCTATGAATCCGGCATTAACGTGAGACTAAAATATAAAGATACCACTAAAAAAGAGAATTACACGCCGATATCTCTGATAAACATACATGTAAACATTCTCAACAAAATATTAGCAAACTGAATCTAACAACACACTAAAATATCATTCACTGTGACCAACTGGGATTTATTCCCAGGATACAAGTGTGGTTCAATATTTTCAAATCAATCAACATGATAAATCACATCACTAAGAGAAAGGATAAAACCATAGAATCATTTCAATAGATGCATAAAAAAAGCATTTGGCAAAGCACAACATCCATTCAGGCAAATAAGCCTCAACAAAGTAGGTTTAGAGAGGAAGTACCCTTATATGAAAAACCCATAGCTAACAACATACCAATGGGGAAAAACTGACAGATTTTCCCCTAAGGTCAGGAACAAGACAAGGATGTTCACTCTCACCACTTTTATTCAACAAAGTACTGGAAGTCCTAGTCACAGCAATCAGACAAGAAAAAGAATTACAACGCATCCAAATTACTAAAGGCAGATGTAAAACATTCACTATTTGCAGATGACATAACAGTATATGTAGAAAACCTAAAAACTCTATAAAAAACTACTAGTACTGATAGATGTATTCAGTTAATTTGCAGGATACAAAATCAATATACTGCTATCCATTGCATTTCTACACGTTAATAATGAAGCATCAGAAAAAGAAATCAATTCCATTTACAACCGTACCCAAAATAATAAGATACCTAGACATAAGCTTAACTCAAGAAGTGAAAGAACTGTACTCTTAAAACTATAAAGCACTGATGAAAAAAGTGAAAATGACAAAAACAAATGGAAAGACATTCCATCCTCATGGATTGGAAGAACAAATTTTGTTAAAATGTCTATACTACCCAATGCAATCTACTCATTTAATGCAATCTCAATCAAAATACCGATAGCATTTTTCACAGAACTAGAACAAACAATCCAAAAATTTTTATGAATCTGCAAAAGACCCTGAATAACCAAAGCAATCTTGAAAAAAAAAAAAAAAAAAACTGGAGGTATGACAGTTCTAGACCTCAAGTTACATTATAAAGCTCTAGCAAATAAAACAGTATGGTACTGTCACAACTATAGACACATAGATCAATGGAATAGAATAGAGGACCCAGAAATAAATCTATAATTTTATGGTCAACTAATCTTTGACAGAGTAGGCAAGAATATGCAATGGCAAAAAGACAGTCTTTTCAACAAATGGTGCTGGGAAAACTGGACAGCTACATGCAAAAAAAATGAAACTGGGCCAATTTCTTACACCACACACAAAAATAAACTCAAAATTATTAAGAACTTAAATATGAGGTTTGCATCCATAAAAATCTTAGAAGAGAGCATAGGCAGTAATATCTCAGACATTGGCAGTAACAACATCTTTCTATATTATGTCTCTGATGCAAGGGAAACGAAAGCAAAAGTAAACTATTGGGACTACATCAAAATAAAAAAGTTTCTGCTTTTTAAAAGACAACCTACAGAATGGGAGATGATATTTGTAAATGACATATCTGATAAAGAGTTGGTTTCCAACATATATAAAGAACTTAAACAACTCAATACCAAAAAAAAAAAAAAAAACCTACACACACGTAAAACAAATAATCTAATTATAAATGGGCAGAAGGCACAAACAGCCATTTCTCTAAAGAAGACACCAGATGGCCAAGAGAAACATGAAAAGATGCTTAATATAACTCATCATCAGGGAAATACAAATCAAAACCGCAATGAAATACCACCTTACACCTGTCAGAATGGTAAAAACTAAAAACACAAGAAACAACAGATATTGTTGTGGAGGAGGTGGAGAAAAGGGAATCCTAGTGCATTCTTGGTGGAAATGCAAACTGTTGCAGCTGCTTGGGAAGACTCTATGAAGATTCCTCAAGAAACTTAAAATAATAGAACTGCCCTCTGATCCAGTAATTGCATTAGTGAGTATTTATTCAAAGAATACAAAAATGTAAATTCAAAGGGATATGTGCACCCCTATGTTTATTGCAGCATTATTTACAATAGCCAAGATATGGACACAAGTGTCCTTTGATACACGAATGGATAAAGATGATATGGAATCTACATATAATGGAATGTTATGCAGCCATAAAAAGAGTGAAATCTTGCCATTTGTGACAACGTGGGTGGATATAGAGTATAAAGCTAAGTTAAATGAGACAGTCAGAGAAAAACAAATACCATATGATTTCATTCATACGTGGAGTTTAAGAAACAAAAGAAATGTTAAAAGGAAAAAAAAAAAAAAAAGGTAGACAAACCAAAAGAATAGACTCTTAAATATGCAGAACAAATTGTTACCAGAGGGGAGGTCAGTGGGGGGATGGGTTAAATAGGTGAAGAGGATTAGAGTACTCTTATCTTGATGAGCACTGAGTAATGAATAGAATTACTGAATCACTATTTTGTACACCTGAAACTAAGGTAACACTGTATGTTAACTACACTGGAATAAAAATTAAAAAAAAAAATTCTATCAACTCATCACAATAAATACAGATAATATCATACTGGCAGGATGGGTCAGATACATTCACTAATTTACAAATCTCTATTCTTGTTTTTCATATATTTTTCTCTTCTCTCTACACATTCTCTTTTTCTCAAATTACATTTTAGGGTTATAAAAATGTAAAGATAAAACAATATCATCTATCATAACAGATGTCTGAAACTAGAACTCTGGACCAATTGGTGAGGGACAGCCAGTTGTAAATTGGCAAACCTTCAGGAAAAGCATATAAATAAAAAGCTTTAGTAGGGAATTCAAAAACACTCTTCTATAATGCCCATCATCACATTTTCCTCCAGTCTTGTTCAGTAATACTGACAGTGTGACTAGTTTTGAAGAAATTGTAAGAGGAAACTTAGCATAACTTTGAGCAGAGAGCCAACTAAACCAATCTGTCCTTGTTGAAAATCTTCAGTAGCTACTTTATTCAGTTACTAAACTGACAGATATTATCTCTGAGGTTACGACTGGCTGTCTTCAAGGGGGGATTTGAAAGATAGTAAAGGAAATCAAGTGAATTTAATATTAAAACTATTTAATGTGCATAACTGAATATGAAAAAAGTGCCTTAATTCATAGATTGAAGGAACAACTGAAGGAAATGGTTAGGTCTAGACATAGATAGAGATCTATTGATCTACATGTAAATGTACATATGAAGGGGGGATTTCTTAATAATTTCTATATATAAAGAGATATGTTAGCACAATATGCCATGGGGAATGAAGAGAGTGTCTAATATTGGTAACACATCTAGAGCGTGGCAGTTTTTCCTCAAAGTCTTTTTCAAGGTTATATAGAAAACATTTTATTATTAAAGTGACAAAAGACTGAATAAAAGACCTTTATAATATCCAAGTCAACATTTCATAATATTTCAAAGAGAAAGGTTTTTGACATTGCTCACGGAGACGGACACTCTATCCGTGGGATGGACAGATCTATTGCCATGCCCCCTCCACTGCTTAGTCCACAGCCCCTACCTGAGAAAGTATCTCAAAGAAATATGTCCTTGCCTTTTGCCACAAATGATTGAATCAAGGCTCCATTATCTTATTCTTGTGTACCAAGCCATAGTCTGTGTAGTGGTTAATGGTGTAGAAAGAAATTTTCAATTAGTGGTTTAGAGTCTTTCCATCAATCATAAACTTTCAGGACTTAGAAGACATTTACAGAGAATCATGTCACTTTGTTAACAGCAAGTAAATAGTACTGAATTAATTTATAGAATTTGGCCATCTGCCACCATACTTAGTGAGACACCTACATATATGAATAACCAAAAATGATGAATCACCAGAAACTTTGGGACAGAAACATACCTACCTAAGAGGATGGTTGTTTATATTGTAATCACCTATAAATTAAAAAAAAAATATGATGCTAATTCCCACCATCAGAGATAATAGGATTATTGACTTGGCCATTATGATTTTTATAATCTCCTTAAGTTATTCTTATGTGGAAGGCTTATTACTATCTAGAAAAATTTAGATCATACTCACATAGAATAAAGTAAATGGATAAAAATGCCTCTATGATATTATTTTTGAAAGATGTTGTCCTTTTAGGGACTTAATAAGAGTGTAATATATAACTTGACATCTTACTGGATGTATTCATTAGCCATAGACCAAATCTGTAATTGGTTTCATTGTGAATATTGTACAATGTCTCAGTTACTCCGCTTTTAAAAGCATGTAATGTTTATTTATTTTTGAGAGAGACAGAGACAGAGCTTGATCTAGGGAGGGGCAGAGAGAGAGAGGGATACAGAATCTGAAGCAGGCTCCAGTCCCTGAGCTGTCAGCACAGAGTCCAACATGGGGCTTGAACTCATAATACATGGGATCATGACCTGAGCTGAAGCTGGATACTTAACCGACTGAGCTACCCAGGCACCCCTCAATTACCCCACTTTTTAAAAACCATTCATTACGCTTCTCTAACTTAAAAAAATTTACTAAGCAGTTTAGATTAATTTCTAAAACATTTTTGATAGAAGTTACATTTTCATCAGTTTCTGATAACATAATTTTTAGGAGACAATTGAAAAAGAATAAATTATGTTGTATTTATTTTCTAATAGCAGGCACAAAGAGATGTTTACTAAACTACAAATAGAAAAAAAGCATACTTTACTATTTTCAGTTATTATTGTATGATGATATTATTAAATTTTTTTTTAACGTTTATTAATTTTTGAGACAGAGAGAGACAGAGCATGAACGGGGGAGGGGCAGAGAGAGAGGGAGACACAGAATTGGAAGCAGGCTCCAGGCTCCAAGCTGTCAGCACAGAGCCCGACGAGGGGCTTGAACTCATGGACAGGAGATCGTGACCTGAGCTGAAGTCGGACGCTTAACCGACTGAGCCACCCAGGTGCCCCTGTATGATGATATTATTAAATAATGTAATATTATCAATATTAATTTTCACTGAAAAGAAATAATATGTATTTGAAACTACTTTTATGATTAACAAATATTGTTGAACTCCATCAATACTAAGCCAAATGTTTAAACCTTCTTTATGATATGACATCTTTTTCCATCTTATTTTTTCAACTGGTTGTTTTAAAGTTTATAAATACCAGTCAGTTTACATACAGTGCAATATTAGTTTCGGGTGTACAATATAGTGATTCAACACTTCAATACAACATCTGGTACTCACACAAGTTTACTTCTTACATTTTACCAACTATTTAGCCCATCCCCCCACTCGCCTCCCCTCTGGTAACCATCGGTTTATTCTCTATAGTTAAGAGTCTATTGCTTGGTTTGCCTATCTCTCTCTCTCCTCTCCCCCCTCCACGCCTTTACTCATTTGGTTTCTTAAATTCTACATATGAGTGAAATCAGATGATATTTGTCTTTCTCTGACTTATCTTGCCTAGCATAATATCTCCAGCTCCATCCATGTCATGAATTAAGGTCCTAATGGGAAGCAAAGTCATTCCTCCATGTTAGAGATCAATCCAATTAACCCAAAGCATTTGTAAGTCTAGATAATTTTTAATAGAAATATTAGTAAGCGCTCTGGACACAACTAGATGAGCACCAAATATCTTGATCATTAATATCAAGAACAATAATACGGTAAGAAAAAAATAGTATTTAACATTAACTTTGTGCACCCATGCAAAAAGTGATGTGCATTCCTGAGAAATAATGAGGTTAAACAGTAGGAATTTTACAATACCTATTATAATAGATTGCCCAAAGTATGAACTCAATAAGTATTTATTAACTGGTTCAATAAATTAATAAAATATAGAAGAATATTAAATGATGTAAGGAAAATATGTGGCTTTAAAACACTTCTCTCAGGGAGCCTGGGTGGCTCATTCGGTTAAGCATCTGACTCTTGATATCAGCTCAGGTCATGATCTCACGGTTCTTGAGATGGAGCTCTGTATCAGGCTCTGTGCTGACAGTGTGGGGCCTGCTTGGGATTCTCTCTCTCCCTCTCTCTCTATCCCTTCATCTCTTGTGATCTCTCTCTCTCTCTTTCTCTTTCAAAATAAATAAACTTAAAACCCCCAAAGCAAAACTACAACAACAAAAGAAAAACACTTATCTGGAATATTATGTAAGTATCCACTCAATCTTTATTCAAAGCATCCAATATATTTTCTGAAATGATCATTCTCCTATACTTGAAAAAAATCTAGATTGAAAGCACATTTTCAGAAATATAAATAATTTTCTATATGTCTTAGTTCGGGCTGCTATAAAAAAGTAACACAGTCTTGGGGGTTGGAAACAACAGAAATATATTCCTCACATTTCTGGAGGCTGGTCCTGGAGTAGGGTGCCAGCATGGCCAAGTTCTGGTGAAGGTGTTCCTCTGGGGCACAGATTGCATTCTCCTGGTTAAATCCTCAGGTGGCAGAAAGAGGGTGAAAAAGTTCTCTGGGGCTCCTTTTTAAAGGGCACTAATCCTATTTATAATTTTTACTACCATTATTTCAAAGTTGTCATATATGCTAGAAAGAAAATAATTACTGTCTCACTTATAATTCTCACATTTATTTTGACAAAAGAAAAGTTGAAAGATACCCTATAGGACTAAATGAACAAGGAGAAATTTTGTTACATATGATAAATGATGTTTCCAACCTTTTGATAAGTCAGAAAGTGTAATACAGCTTTTATTAGTTCTAAATAGGCATATTTAATAAATATTAAATTTTATTATTCTCTCATAAAAATAGTGTTACTCCTACAAAATTTAGAGGGGAATATTCTAGATAGAGAATAATTCTGACTTTAACTTCTCAGCAGGAGCGGCACCTGAGATAAAAGATTGCAGGCAGCAGTTTATTTTAGGAAGTAATCCTAAGGAAGTGAAAGAGAGAGAAGCGAGAGACTTGGAAAAGTGATAAAGAGGAGGCTAAAAAGCCAGTCAAAGCTTGTGCTGTTGGGCTGCTTACTTATGTGGTCCCCTGCACCTCAATTCTGTTGGCTACTCTCAGGGAGCCTTGCAGAATGAATCGCGGACTTAGGTCTGTGAAACAGGGAAAGATGACAATATACACTCAGACTCTTCATTGTCACTGATGAAGGGTGGTCTCAGGTTTTGTTAACCCCTGTTGCAGGTTGGTGTCCTAATCGAATGACTGAGCTGATTCCTGTAAGAGTCCCATTCATGGTCCCAGAGAAGCCCTGGGGCGGAAAACAAGAGATGTAGAGTCAAGACCAGGTGAAGTGCGCACAGATTACATCCAAGGCAGATGATTGCCACGGCAATGAGGAAGAACTAGGGTTAATTGAAGGCAAAGAGGATGTGTGACAGAGGGTAGATATATCTGCTACCGAATGTAAATATTTTTTTAGACTATCATAATCTTTTTTTTTTTGTCTCTCCCACAGTTAAAAAAAAATAACCAAAGTTTATGTATAATGTTATGTCTGATCAATTCTTTTGGAAATTTTGATTATTTTCACACAATTTTATGCACAAATATATGTGAATTAAATGTTACTCTTTCATTTGAGGTTCAAAGTTTCATGAGACATGCTCCATTTTTGTCGGTTGGTCGGTTATGTTTTTACCAGATTTATCAACCATGGCAAACCTGAGGGTTTCTTTAGATACAAGAATACAAAGATCATTCTGAATTGTGTATTTGCAATTATGAGGTTCTTTTTTTCCAGCTGTCATTTATATTTCTCTCTTCATGGGTTGGATACATTTACACCTATTTGCGTTTTTCATGAAATGAGATTCACGAAGCTAAAATTGTGAATGGGTGGAATTATTTTGGGGTCATACCCCTCTACCTGAGAATGACAAAATGAAGGCCATCCTCCAGACTGAAACTTCAGTTTCCCAATTTCCAACCTGTACCATGGCTTTTGGTTACTTCCTGCTCAGTGTTTCATCATGTATCAAAGCTTAACAGAGCCAACTACTCAGCAATTTATTCTCACCCAATGATGTATGATTCTTTGCATAAACCTTGTTAATGTTCCATGACTGAAGTAGATCATGGATACTGTTTGTAATCTGTTGTTGTGTATTTGTTCCCTACAAGAGCCTCCTGTCTGTACTCCTTTCTACTTGCTAATGGTTTTAATGTTGATAATAATATTTGGCCTATTTCTTTCCATGCAGACTAATCCTGGTTGATGTCTTTATTTTACATGTATAGCAAACACAAAAGTATGATTTAAAACTGCCCTAACTAGGAAGAGGTGTGATCATTTAAACAAAGGAACCAGCCCTTATACTATGGCTGGTACACCTGCTTGTCAGTAAAGATAAGCTCCAGCTGCAAGCTCAGCACACAATCAACATCCTCCAGGACTTTCTGTTTCTTTCTTTCTCTCTTTGTTACCGCAATAGTCATCATAGAATAATAGCTTTGTGCCTCAACAATGCTACAGAGAAACAAAATCAGAGGCTGCTCTTCTGTTCCTGTGACAGAATATGTATCAATAGTCTCGCTTACTGATGATTACAGTCAATTTTGTTTGTTTGTTTTTCTCAATTATATAGATATCACAGAGACAGAGCAATATAGTAGTTTAGATCATAGACCACTTTGGCTCAACAACACTTTCACTTCCTGGCAGTGTGACCACAGGCATGCTTTTGTAAAACTTTGTTCCTTAGCTTGTCTTCTGTTAAATGTGCATAAAATTTTTCTTATGCATAGAATTCTGAAAAGTAAGTTAATGCATGGAATATTCTTTAAAAAGTTACACAAGTATTAAATGCAATATAAGAGTAATTATTGTTATTTGAAACTTGAAGGCTCTCTTCTAAATGTGTTCTCCTCCCAAACATGTAATTTTTCAGTGATCACTCTGAGCACAGGATGACAATCCAATCCACTTCTAAAATCTAGACAGAAAGAAGGACTAACTGTGAGTCATAGTTAGCATGGGGATAAAGAGTAAAACTTACTGCGGAGAGGATACATCATTGCCATTTTCTTCTGAGATAACTTCCCCCAAACCTTTATCCATTACTTAAAGTAAGTGATTATAGATGCTAATCACATCTACAAAATAACATCACAGCAGCATCTAGATTAGCACATGATTGAAGAAATGGGAGTACGGCCTAGCCAGGTTGACACATAACACAGACTATCACAAGTCTCTTAAGCATTATATATTTTAACAGATTTCATTTTATTGATACATATTTCCTATTATTAGGAAAACAATTTTATATATATATATATATATGTCATATGCAAAGTCATTAGATTCAGAAAACAAGTATAGTAGTAAAGCATACAATTTAAGTAACTGACTAGGCAATATCATAAAGCTCATCTAATATTTGATTTGTATTTCTCAGTGTAAATATCTTAGAGGCCTGAAAAATTTGCAAATGATGTAATGATGCTGATGGAACTGCCCAGAAGCTTACTACCAAAAATTCAATACATATGAAAACAAACAAAAATTTTGAAATTGCATTAAATGTAAGTAAGCCTAAATGAGAAACAAAACTGCTTTATGAAATGTTGCAGTAATATTGGAATGAACTTTATATATATATGTGTGTATATGTATATATATATATATATATACATATACACACATATATATGTGTATATGTATATATGTATGTGTATATGTATATATGTACATATATGTATATATATATATATATATATATAATTTTTAAATGTTTATTTTTGAGAGAGACAGACACAGAGCACAGAGAGAGAGGGAGACAGAATTCAAAGCAGATTCCAGGCTTTGAGCTGTCAGCACAGAGCCTGACATGGGCCTCAAACTCATGAACTGTGAGATCACAACATGAGTCGAAGTCAGACACTCAGCTGACCGAGCCACTTAGGTGCCCCTGAACTTAGTATACTTTTAAAAGATTTCACAACAAATAGCCAAAGCAAAAATGCCTTACAAATTGGTAAGGCTAGGTTTAAGACCAAAAAGGTAAGGAGGTAAGGATAAGATTTTAAGCAATTGACAGTAATTCAATTACGGATTAAGAATGATGAAGAAGATTGTTAAATCAAAAATGTTTACAACAGCTTGATAAATCTATAGATATTAGGGACTGTACTCAGTCAAGAACACAGACTAGATTCTCTGAAGTCAACTGCTTAGAAAACATTCTGTGAAGAAATGCCAAAATTGTGAGGGAAAAAAATAGTCAAATACCTACATAAATTCTTGGAAACAAATATGGTTTTATAGCAACACTTCATAAATGTATGTAGTAGTGGGTCCTAACTCTAATCCTAACCTTTGCAGTAATTATTTCTAGGATACTGTTAAGAGAGGAAATTGTAAAGGATGTGTCAAGAATTTGTTCTAAAAATAACAACATTCAAGTTATACTTCTTTTTTTTTTAATCACAGAAAGGCTCTTGTATGCAAATATTTTCCAATTGACCCAAATTCTGAGTATCAGTTTATCTGCATGAAAAATCTGTTAGCACTCTGATCTCTATAGTCCTTTTTGTTCGGGGTATTTTAGGAGAAAATGGAGTCAGAGTGGCCCCTTAGGTCTTTTAATGACTGTATCTTTGTTGCACAAAGTTTTCTTAAATAATTATGAACTAAAATAACAAAACTAAATTTACTTTTACACCTAATCCAATAATTTATAGCAGTATTGTACAGTATTTATGAGCTCCAAGAAACACTTTTTTATGTAATTCAGTGGGTCACATTATTTTCATTGGGCATTCCTATATCAATGCACAAACTTAGTTCATACCACCTGAAATTTAGTAACATTTCTTCATACTATTAGTAATCATTCTAACATTCCTCAGTGGCTTATAATCCTCCTTTATTATAGGTACCATATTCTTACATATTTTGATCTACACTGGAATTTATTTGATAAATACAGTAAGTATACCCAATATCTATGGTTTTGCTTTCCACTGTTTCAGGCACTCTTGGTCAGCCATAGTCTGGAAGGACAAGATCCTCTTTCTGATGTATTGGTCAGGTCAACATTAGCCTATGGTACGTCACAATGCCTATGTCATTCACCTCACTCCATCTCACCGTGTAGGCATCTTGCCATCTGACATCATCGTAAGGAGGGTGAGGACAGTACAATAAGATATTTTGAGAGAAAAAAAAGGGAGGGAAAGAGACCAAATCCACACAAATTTAAATGCAGTATATTGTTATAATTGTTCAATTTTATTATCTGTTGTTAATCTTGTGCCTAATTTATAAATTAAATTTTATCGAAGATATATATGTCTAGGAGAAAACAGTATAGAGTTCAGTACTATCTGTGGTTCAGGCATCCACTGGGGGTCTTAGAATATATCCCCCACAGATATGTGAGGGGTACTTACCATGTCACAAAATAAGTGATGGTAAAACTTTTCATCATATTTCATTACATTGTTTCAATATTTATAGTGACCTATATAAAGATCCCACCCAGTGACTGACCCATTGGCAATGCTCTGCTTCTCAACCTCTTTCCTTTTCATTAGTCTGGCATTATACTGATGATGAACTTGGCATCATTTAAAGTGTATGAGCCTCAAGGCTAATATTTATCTTAAAGCCTGTCTTCTACTTAAAAGGCTTTCATCTACTTTGAAACTGTAACAGCATCTCCTTAATTTCAATATGATAGTTCATGTAACCTGTGTCTATACCTCTTGAGAAGGGTCATTTGAAATCTTTGAAGAAAACACAATGCCTGACTTTTCTACAAAACAGTGAACACGAAACCAGTTAGGAACTGTAACATTCTACTTACCATTAATGCCTACTTTTTTATTCTGAGGTTAGAAATGGTGGAAGTGTTTCCTCAAATGATGATAACTATAAATAATCTTCCGGACACAACATGAAGATATTTAATAGCCTCTGAAGCTGTGCCAAGGTGAGTGAAAGTTATCATTACTACCCTCAACCTCTGTTTTCATGTATCTTCCCTTCCCAGGCATCCAGGACTCTCATTCATTCTTTGGAGTCCCTCTCTCAGACTAAAGGCTGATTTTTGCTTCATTAGGCTATCTCCTCCTCTAAAACATCTCTAATTCCCCTTCTCAAATCACACATGATATAGGGCTCATTCTCTTAGGATTTTCTGAAAAATTACTCCACACCAAATAAGTGGTTGATAATGATACAACATGCTGTTCCTTGGAGGAAGCATTTACTATTTAATCAAGGACTTCTGGAACGAGCATGATGAACTCAAAGATGTAGAATGTCAAGGATAGGACTGAGGATGCTGAGGCCAGCCGGCTTATTCTGCTTCTACATGAGAACTGTACCAAATCAGAGACTCTGATACCCAGGGATTGAACAACTTGAACATGAGCTATCTCATTTTGGAAAAACCAGAGAAAGGAGAAACAAATTCTGAGACATCGATGAAGCACAATATTGGGATTGAAAAATATCAGGGCATTTAGATTCAGGCACATCTCAGCCAACAAAGTAGATAGAGGTTTAATAATGGGTGAAATAAGAAGCAGAGATTGGATATAATTGGAACTTTCTTCTCATTAGTTATTCCTTACTTTCCTTCTCTCTCTAGCCCTCATACAAATGCTTCTTTGTAATCGGGGACACATATTATTAAGTTGAATGTCAGCAGAGGAAGTGTTAAGGGGTACATGTGTCAGTATGAAAATGTTAATAGCACCTCATGCCCTGGACTATTTGTGGTACAAAAGTACATGCGGTTCTATTAGAGAATAACTTGCATATGATTTGTGCTCTGAGTTCTTGTTCACAATTCAATTCTAAACTGGGAACAGTATTTGAGGAGTCTTTTAAGAGAGAAGTTTTATGTTATTTCCCCAGGAGTTTAGCATTTCAAATATTTTAGTTTTTTTCATTGATTAGTATCTGAAAAAAATCAAATATATGTACAGTAGCTTTCAGACTGTTGTTTTGTGTTTTGCACATCTAGGGTCCTAGAGATCAAATTCATGTTAACTGACAACTTCCTGGGAAAAAATATATGCTATCGGCTTAACAATATCTACTCTAGAAACATTGTGTTATATGGTTTAACACCATCTACGTTAGAAACATTGTGTTATATATGCCTGGCAAAGAAGATTCAATGATTACTTAAAGAAATTAAGCACTGGATTATTTTTAAAATTGTGCTTGATAAAGCTCTGAATCTGTGTGGAGATATTTATGAGATTGGGAAACTAGCTGTTGAAGAAGATGAGCCATTAGGAGACTCGAGATGGCCACAGGAAACAATTTGGCAAGGAAGGAAATTGTGTTCCTCATTGGATTTTGGATTAACAGTCATTTAATTGATCCATTTGAAAAATATGCATCCTCTGTTACTACTGAAACTATTAATGTGTTTTGAAATGCATGTGGGAAGATAAGTTTCAGTAAGCCCTCATGGTAACTTATTCTACATAAAAAATATTTTTGTTTAAAAAAAAGTTGTATACAGGGAATGATGATTTTTTTATTTCTTTGTTTTTTTTTTTTAATTTTTTTTCAACGTTTTTTATTTATTTTTGAGACAGAGAGAGAGACAGAGCATGAACGGGGGAGGGGCAGAGAAAGAGAGGGAGACACAGAATGGGAAGTAGGCTCCAGGCTCCGAGCCATCAGCCCAGAGCCCGACGTGGGGCTCGAACTCACAGACCGCGAGATCGTGACCTGAGCTGAAGTCGGACGCTTAACCGACTGCGCCACCCAGGCGCCCCTTTTTATTTCTCTTTGAACTCATTTATCTTACCCCAAACATCCCCCTTAGTATAGACACACACACACACACACACACACACGCACGCACGCACGCACACAGTCACACATACCCGTTTATAGGGAGGGCATAGGAATTTGTGATATTTTTTGTAACCTATTTGGTAGCAATAGAAAATATTAGTTGCTTTTTGGGCCATGGAACCAAGGTAAAATAGCATGTATTCTGCATGATTAGAGGTGATCTTCTCTATAATTTGGGCTAAAGAAACAGCTAAATTACTTGACAGAGTATCGAGGGTTAACAAGCACACATATTTTCCTCCTTCTTTTCAGAGTACAAGACACTACTAGGAAAGAATTTCTCAAGTATTCTTTTTCACCCAATCACAAAGAAAAGTACATTTTTTGTTCTTTAGTTGTTTCATCTATTTCCTTGTTAAGGTTTTGTTTCTCTTGCCTTTCAGCTATTACAGTCAGACTTTTTTTTCAACAGGATAAGTAACACAGCATCATACCTGTATTGATATGAACTGTAAGAAAGCTGATCAGCATGACAAATATTTCATACCCATTTTGATGGCAAATAAAAAAAAATAGAAATCTCTTTTGATGTATTTTGCTGAGGGATTAATTTTGTGATCTTAGTCTGTGTGATGGCTTCCCAGAATTTTAAGCAGGATTGTGTACAAATGAAGTAATAGGTAGAGAGAATCATATAATTTGTCTTTTAAATAGGGACACTTTCAGTAATGAAAAGGGCACAAAAAATAATTACCAGGTGTCAACCTATCTATAAAAGGCAGGCACCCAGACCGCCTTGGAAGAATCAAGAGTAATGATAAAATACTATGTAGTGGGGCGCCTGGGTGGCTCAGTCGGTTAAGCGGCCGACTTCGGCTCAGGTCATGATCTCACGGTCTGTGAGTTCGAGCCCCGCGTCGGGCTCTGTGCTGACAGCTCAGAGCCTGGAGCCTGTTTCAAATTCTGTGTCTCCCTCTCTCTCTGCCCCTCCCCTGTTCACGCTCTGTCTCTCTCTGTCTCAAAAATAAATTTAAAAAAACGTTAAAAAAAATACTATGTAGTAAGATTCACAGAATTCTCCCAGATTTCCTCATATGTAACAAATACGTTTCCTTAAGCACACTTCAAGATATTGAACAAACAGCAGTATAACCACTCAAAATCACTGAAAAATAAAGGTGGGATTATTTTATTTAAGAAGTCAAAATTATAATGAATATACATTATTAGCATACAAGCTGTCTAACTTACAATTATTAATGTGTTTTTTAGCTTAATATATCAGATTGGAAAGGTGACACTTCTGAAAGCTCAAGAAATCTGCCTTCGAAGTCAAGTGTGAAATATAGGGGGTGGGGGGGTTCCATGGCATTGGCACATGGGAGATAGAGAACACATTATTCTCAAGTGATGGTGGAAGCTGGTTAACCCAGCTGCCTGGGTGACTGGGTTGGTTCTCAGACTCATGAATTCATAAAAGGGAATGTATAACTTGGACAAAGAAACAGGCCCACACAAATATCCATCATCTCACAGATTTCAGAAGTAAAAGACAATAAGAATTTTAGAGTTGGAAAGGTTACTAGAGATAACTTACTTAAAATTGCTAATTTTGCAGATAAAGTTACTGAGACTTACTGAAAGTGAGAGATTTGGCCAAGGTTAAACAGTTTTAAGAAGTTTTATTATTGTCTTCTTAGATGAAAAGGAATTTTAAAAAGTATTCCCCATTCAATTATGAGATAATAGGAGTATAATAGAAATGAGAACAAATATGAGTAAGAAAGAGTGTTCCTAAAGGATTTTTATAGCTTAATGAAAATTTGCAGATTTAGAAGAATAAGACACCCATTGATTACTTGTCATTTGAATTGTTAGGACAAGAATTAACTACTTTTATTATTTTTACCATTTTGATATTCAGAAGTAACAGAATTTAGTACCTAAAATATTCTTAGAAATTTAGTAGAGCTTTTTACAGCTTTGACCTTTCAATATTTCACATTAGGATTGGTTGGCGATTCTTTCTATCCCCACAGGTTACCAAGGCCATAAAAAGAGAAGGGAATTGAATAACTAGTGAATTAGACACATTATATGAAAAGGCCAAAGAAGTCTATGGCTCTGTAATTTATGTAATGCATAAGATATCAAAACATCTGGATAAGATATGTACTGTGTGGGAAGGTAGGGGAATGTTTCCAATCCTTGTTAATAACAGATTTCAAACTCCCAGAATTCAACCTCAAAATAGTAGTTTATATTCCTATAATCTAGTATTAGAAACCAAAGTGTGTGCTGCTCAGGGCATAGCTGATAATAGTTCTATCTCTTAGGTTTCAGAGAAGACAGCTCTGATGAATGCTGCCTTGTAAAGACTGTTCAGTACCAGTGACAGAAGCTGACTTGAGGTGACATAAGGCAGGAGGGACTGTACTGGAGTATATGTTAACTCTGATTTATTCTGGTTAA
This sequence comes from Panthera pardus, assembly GCF_024362965.1. NCBI lineage: Eukaryota > Metazoa > Chordata > Mammalia > Carnivora > Felidae > Panthera > Panthera pardus. The sequence continues at coordinate 41,284,320 of NW_026526655.1, read as the reverse complement.
AGGCAATAATTTCTCACATATAACCCCCCCGCCCCAAATAATAGCTTACTATATTAATCATCTGCCCCTTCATTTATATCCCTGGCTCACTCTGTCAGAGTAAAAGGACAGTATGAAATATTTAAAAATTTTTGCTTATATGGAACTATTTCGCTAACTTCTTAGTAAGTGACTTGATGTTAAGGTATTCACATGGCTTAGGTATTTGAGTCATATTTGTAAAGCAAATGTTTACCTAAGAGCACAAAATGAAATAGAAATATCAATACAATATTTAGCTAATAAAATTGATATAGCTTTATATGTAACCCAATTTTTGCACTCTTTCTATGTTGAGAAAAACAGAAAACTACTAACCACTTTCAATTTCAAAACAGAAATTCTCTCTTAGATCATATATTCTGACAGTGGAAAGAATTATAACATAGTAGCTGTACAACTAGACATAAAAATGTATTTGTAAAATATTCTCCAGATGAAAATATTAAGTTACTTGAGAGTAAAGTATAAAATATTAATTTATGCAATAATTATTCAATGATATACACATACTGACAGTCTACTTTTGAGGGTCAGCTATTAAAAATCGGGGTGCTATCTTAATACCAATGATAAGGCATTGGAAATTTTGTGTTAACAAATGCAATGCAAAGCTTTATGGATATATAACTGAATATGTATCCCACATATATAGAATATATACATCTATGAAAATCTGCATATCTATAAAATAGATATGGTATATTTATTGCACTATACATAATTATTAATGTCAAATATATGCTAAAGGATGTTGGCCTTATTCTCTTATGGACATTTAGGTTAAATAGCAAATTTGAAAGATTTTATACAATAAGTTATACATGTCATTTATGTTTGTTCTCAAGTGCATGATTGCATTAGATATTGACATAATTCCAATAAAAGCTGGCCTAGAAAATAATTTTATAATCTAAGGCATATTAGAAGAGTAATAGGAACAGTTATTTCTAAAACATATGAAAACATCATAGAGTGTTTTTATAAGGAAAATGAAGAAGTAGAGCCATCACACCCCCAGCCACACACACACACACACACACACACAGGCACACTCAATGTATTATATACACTGCACGTGCTGGATTCATCACTCACATAACAAATAACTTTTATATGTAAATGTACCACTTAGCGCTGTCATTCTTCAAAGCTCTTGAAATATAGTTTTAGAACCATGCTTTTATTTTGTTGTGTGTTTATATATGGACACATGCATACACACACACACACACACACGCACGCACACACGCACGCACAACTGTCTCACTGAATTGAAATTCCCCACTTATACAGAAGTGTACTGTTAACTCCTCAAAGGCAGAAACTGTCTTTTGTCTATGTATCCCTAGCACCTAACATGGCTAACACAGCACATGCACACACAAGGAAACTGAATGTTGCAGATTTATAAATAACGAATTCATGATAGAAAACCTGATTTTTAAATGGGTTTTGTTTACCTCTGATTATAGAGCTTTTATTTCTCTTCATAATATTTCTCTAAACCTCACTGTTGAGGATTACAACTCTGAGTTCTTAGATTTTTCATCTCTGAGACATTTGTTCTTCAACAACAACAAAAAAAAAAACCCTAAAACTGTAATTTAAATGTTAAAAACCTCAAATATGACTTGATAAGTTTAATTTAGAAAAAAGATGAAAGCAATGTCTGTTTCCTTCAATGTACATATCTGAATTAAGTTGCATTTAAATAAGTTTTCACATTCTAAAGAAAATCTTCTATTTGTAGATTTTGAATGCAAAATATAAAAGACTTCACATCCAGAAAATAGGCCTTTGGGATCTAAACTCATTATCATCAAAGTGTGAAGTTCTAATTGTATTACCTTTAATAATATATCTTCTACATAGATATTACTCAATGTCTGCAAATTGAGGAAGTGGGAAATGGAGAGGTTATAATGCACGGGAGATTTATGCTAAGAAGATTCTGAGTTGTCACGATTAAAAATTTTCCACCCATTATGTGAATCCTATTGATCATTGCAGGAAACAGAAAAGTGTGTTGTTCATTGATTTTCTTTGGCTACTGAATGCATTAGGCCTGACACATTTGATGGGTAGGCAAGTTTTCAAAGGAAGCTCAGTTAAGCTAATCTTAGTTCAGAGGAATATACACAATGGAATAAGAAACCTTGTAATTGCAAGAGCAAATAGAAGAGTCAGAGGACTATATTATGAGCCATATCAGCATAAAAATTAGACATGAGCCTTCCCAAGAGACTACAGTAAAACACATCAAGGCTTTGATGCTGTTTTTCACAAATGTAGCACTTACTGGATAAATTAGGTTTTAGCTTTTCACCCTTCAGCCAAGATAGAGAATGCAAAGCAATTAGTTGTTCTATCTTCTTAGCTTAGGGAGAGTATCAGAATTCCATCAAGTTTATAAAAATACAAAGGAGGACATTAGATAATTGCATCCCACAACGATATTGATAGCAATGCTACTGCCTACAAATTCAATAATTTGTTTCTAATGATCTATTACTGATTCCTTTTATTATTATACTGATTCTTTAAAATATATATTCACCCATGTGTTGTAACAGACTGCTAAACCAGAAAGAATAATAGCAAATGCAATCATAAAGACGGTTTGACCCCAGGAATTAATTCCCACTTAAAAAATAAAGCTAGAAAATTTGATCTTGAATCCCTGTTGGAAGCTGCCTAGTGACTTATTAACACAATGTCAGAGTACAATGTTACCTCTCAGTAGTACAGGATGGTGTCAAAATGCTATGTATATTTTTCCAGTACATTAAGTACCAGGACACTGTGTGTGCTTTAGGTGAGGATTAATTAAACTAGCATAAACCAAGTGGTCTTTTATGCCCACAAACAAACATTGTATATTTTGCAATTACCTTTCTAATTCTTTACAAGCCATTTAGCATTTAAGCATACAACTCAAATTTATAAGAATAAATGAAGACATATAAATTATTAATATCATGTCCTAATTTAATTAAATTAAAAAAAAAAGAAAGATCTCCTCCATTCCCTGGGCACACTAACTTGCCTTTGGATGCCTTTGGAAATTTGTCTCTCAATACAGAAAATTATTGTGAGTTATCAATCATGTGTGGAGTATCTAGATTTTTACAACTATTTTGCCTTTGGATATATTAACAATATGGTATAAAGTCAAGTATTTAAAAATATTACAATACTTATATGTTGGCCCCTGTACACAGAGGGCAAGAAGAGACTGAATAAGGAGGCAGTTCACTCTAGAGTGGTAGATGGTGGGTTTAATAAGCAAGGGGACTTACATATGAGGCTTGTCTTGAGAGCCTGCAAAGTGAGTAGATCTTCATACCTGCCCCCCAGAATGTTAAACGTTTATACAGAGGCAATCACTGGATTTAATCTTATATACCACCCTGACTGTCTCAAAAACACCTTACTCTCTCAAGCCTTCTTTCTATCAATTCTAAAGGGTCTAGTGTTGTTGCTGTGGTATCTGCCTCAAATGCAGCCAGATAGCTGCCAAACGAGCCACCTCCATGCTAATAAAATCCTTTGCTAACCACTTAGGGCATATTATGGAAGGGGGGGGGGGGGGTGCATATAAGATTATGAGAGCTGGTCACTAGTGGTGGAGTGTTGGAGGAGGTCATCAAGAGAATGTGACTACTGGTTGACTTGCGAGCTGGACCCCAACAATGGAAGGCTTTTCACCCTGTCCCCTCACCTTGAAATGTACCCTCTGTTCACCATTCCCACAGTGGGAGCTGTTTTTAAGGATGAAGCCTTGAGAGAGTAAGGTGTTGAGACTGTCTAGATGGTATACATGACGGAACCCAGTGAAAGCCTCCATATAAACTTCTAAGATTCTGGTGGGCAGTGGTTGAGATCCCCCAGTCTGTTAAAAATATATAAAGTCTTTGGAAAGACTACCTCTCTTCTTCCAGCATTCTACCGCACTCTAAAAAAATAATTCCTGTGACATTTTATTTTGCTCCATGGTCCTTACATCTTTTGTTTTAGAGGGCCAGACTCCATTTTCCTGATAGTTTGCTTCAAAATAAACATTTTAAAAATTCTGCTAGAAATCGTGACATTATATAAATATAATTGCTGTAAGGAAATTTTTTTTAACATTTTATTTTATTTTTGAGACAGAGAGAGACAGAGCATGAATGGGGGAGGGTCAGAGAGAGGGAGACACAGAATCTGAAACAGGCTCCAGGCTCTGGGCTGTCAGCACAGAGCCCGACGCGGGGCCCGAACCCACGGACCGCGAGATCATGACCTGAGCCGAAGTCGGCCGCTCAACCGACTGAGCCACCCAGGCGCCCCTTGTTGTAAGGAAATTTAAAAAATTTGCATAAAAGAATTTTCTCTGGGAATGTATGTTTTGTGAGAGAATGTATAATGCTGTACTGAACATGACCAAAAACTTACCAAGAAGTCAATACTATGTTGCACACACGTGGAAACTTACTTTAACAAGTAATAATAAAACTTCATAGTGTATGCAAGTCTGGAAATTGGAGGTAATTTGGAGTTTTGTTTGGAGAACAAAGACCAAAGGGGAATGTTGAAATTGGAAAAGAGAGTAAGCCAGAAGCTTAGATAGTTTTCATCAATTATTTGAGAGACTATCTCACAAAAGTGCCATCATTCTGATTTTATATATTTCCAAGGCATAGATATTGCAGCAATGGATAAAAGTTACAGAGAGATTTTTGTTACTCCCCCCCAAAAGGATAAAATTTTTATTTTAAGAGTTAGAGATACATAAAGAGGGAATAATTTGACACTAACATTGGGGGCACTAAAGCATTTAAGCACTCAAGGAAAGATCTTCCCCAATAAAGTGGTATATTATTTTCTTAGACTAATCATTTAAAACAAAAAGACTAAAACAGTATTTAAGATTTCTTCATGTCAATTTAATATAGGAGAAAAAATGAGTGAAATCTAAAAATCGAAGCTTTGATGAAATTTTAACCAACTTCCAGTATTTCCTGAAGTTTCTACATATTTTAAAATAATTCCGACAAAAACTAGTTACAAAAATCGAAAGCTGCCTTTGCCAGCCATGTCAACTTAAAGTGGCAACTTTAGTAGAATTTATGTCTGTATCAGCCCCCCCAACACCCTTCTTTTCTTTTCTTTCTGTTGGTGTCAAAAGTCATTACAAGGCAATGATGGTGACAAGGACTAAGAGGGAGTGGTAGAAATTAGATAAAATGTAAATGAAAAAAGATCACTCTTAAGCAGTCTGCTGTAATCTAAATTCCCTCCTAATAGGCCTGTGAAGACATATAACAAGAGCCACATAACTACTGCTTTGAATTTTTTGTTTTGTTTTGTTATGTTTTCTTAAATGTTGCTAAAACTTCAGAAGAAAATCCCTCGGAATACTATGCTACAGCTACCGATTTTTGCCTCTGTAAAATGTGAACGTATTTAGTGAGAGTGGCCATTGAAAATATATACCACGATCTTTCTTTTTAAAAATACGGAAAAACACACTTAAGTTCTTTTTTTCTCTATTGCACTACGTAAGATATTTCATTATTCAGCAAACCAAATAGTTCATTTGCCATCATAACTTTTAGCAGGAGGATGGGACAGGTGTTAACCACTGTTTCATTTTTTTTAATCATTTTGTATGAATATGTGAACGTAGTGAATATGCTTAAAATATAGTAAATATGACTCCATGTCTGTCATAGAAGTCTTCTTCATTTATATCAATCATCTGGTATGTCTGAGACTTGTGTCCTTTAGAATGGATAAGGTTAATGCTTTAGTAATAAGTTAGTAAATGATGGAATAAAACAAATCATGAAATGAAGGTCCATTTCAGGTCAGATTACAATCCCCCCCAATAATCATCACCTAGCGGACCAATGGGAGTGAAATGTAGAATTTCTTTAGCAGGAATACGAGAAATAGCATCATTTTTGAAATATGAACTTCTACAATGTTTATACATGTCACATTGCTGTGATCTGGAATCTAAAGAGAAAAGTTAAAGAAAACTTACACTTTCTATATGTGTCCCCAAGCAATAATATGCATAAAACAATTGTAATTTCATTTTCTTAAACCAGAAAGATGCCTGTCAGATCAACTGATACAAAATGACTCTCCGGACTTGATGTCAGAATGCCTTATCTAGTGTTCCCTACGTATATGAAAGCATGCCAGAAGGGCTCTGGAGCATGTGTGAAATATATTTATTATGTACTGTGGCTATTCTTTTCTTTTTTCAAAATATATATATATATTTTTTTAATTTTTTAAGTTTATTTATTTTTGAAACAGAAAGAGACAGAGCATGAGCAGGGGTGGGTCAGAGAGAGAGGGAGACACAGAATCGGAAGCAGGCTCCAGGCTCTGAGCTGTGAGCACAGAGCCCGACGCGGGGCTCGAACTCATGGACCAGGAGATCGTGACCTGAGCTGAAGTCGGACGCTTAACCGACTGAGCCACCCAGGCGCCCCTCAAAATATATTTTTAAATGAACTATTTTTTCCAAATTTTGATATTAAAGCTTATCTTACTCCAAAGAAATGTCGATGCACTATTTGTATATATGGGCAAGAAAAGTACTTAAATGAATTAAACAAATGGACTCAAATAAGAGGATTTTGCTTAGCACAGAGCATTTAAGTTTTTGTGTATTAATATGTAAAAAATAATTTATATATAAATGTAAATATATATAAATAAGTATAAAGTATACATGCATATATGCTTAGTAAACATTAAGGGAGGAAAGCAAAGCACAGAAAATACTCTATTTAGATTTTATTGTTATTCATAAATTTCATATGTATATATTTACATGAATATATATTGCAAAGAAGGTCCAGAAGAAAGTAGGGATAGGAAAGAAGAAACTGACATTTAATTTTATTTCCTGTTGTGTCTGAATTATTTCATGGCTGTACACCATTTTTACTGTGGCAAATAAAGAATTATAATAGTTATTAAGCTATGCTCTCTAAGATAATTCCTCATTAATATAAATTAAATGCAATTTACTCTGTCATTATAACTGTAGACAAATGCTTTTGCATCATTTTGGCCTACAGTAAAATGAAACAAAAACAAACACAAGAAACTCTGATTAGTAATTAACATTTTTATTTGTTTATCATCCTGAATCACCACAAGATGTAATAGGTGTAATGTATTCTTTCCAACGAAGCTTCTCGCCAATGTTTATTTGAAGACAGAAGACCTTGTTATTTGCTAGAACCTGACATAAATTTGGTTTTGCTCCAGTAAAAAGAGCTTTGTCTTGAAGTATATTACAAAGGGTTGTCATTGTTGTCATTGTTTTTCTACTCCAAGCAAAGAAAAACATGTATAATTGAAGATACTTATGTCAGAACACGTGGTATATACTTCAGAAATGGTCTAGTTGGTTATTAACTTGGAACAGAACATAAACATCTGACTACAATTTGGATAAATGATAGCAAACTACTGCAAAATGTCTGTCATTTCTTCTAACATTTTTAAGTTATGTATAAATGAATCAATAGATGGGACACTTCCTTTCTACCTGCTGGCAAAGTCAGAGGACAATTCTAAAATTATGAATACATTTTTAAAACTAAAGATATTGCTGAAATTTTTGAAATGATGAAATGCCTTTGATAAATGAAGTTTCAATTTGAAAAATGAACCACCACTATTATTGTTAAATAGATCATCTGGAATTCTTATCAGCATGTCTAATTTCATTGCTTTATTAAAAAGAATTTTAGGGACACCTGGGTGGTTCAGTCAGTTGAGCGTCTGACTCTGGATTTTGACTCAGGTTATGATCTCACAGTCATGAGATTGAGTCCCACACGCTGAGTGTGGAGGCTGCTTAAGATTCTCTCTCCCTCTCTCTCTCTCTCTCTCTCTCTCTCTCTCTCTCTCTCTCCGCCCCTCCCCCACTCATATGCACATGGTGTCTCTCTCAAAATAAATTTCAAAAATGCTCAACAAAACATAAATAGAAGGAAAATATCTTAATATTATATATATGGCCATATATATATATATATATAGCCATATATATATATATATATGGCCATACATTAAACACCTACAGCTAACATTGTACTCCGTGGTGAAAAACTGAACATTCTTACTCTAAGACAAGGAACAAAGCAAGGAGGTCCATTCTCAACACTTCTATTCATGTAATACTGGAAATCCTAGCCAGAGGATTTAGGTAAGTAAAAGGAATGAAAAGTATCCCAATTGGAAAGAAATAAAACTGTCCCTGTTTGCAGATGGCATGATCTTGTATATTAAAAATCCTAATGACTCCATAAAAAAAGGGCTAATAAATGAATTCCACTAATTTGCAGGACATAAAATCAATACGTAAAACTCAAGTGTCTTTTTATACACTAACCAGGAACTATCTATAATGGAAATTTACAAAACATTCCCATTTACAATAGCATGAGGAAGAATAAAATACTTAGTAATAAACTTAACCATGGTGGGGAAGATTTATACACTGAAAACTGTGAAACATTGCTGAAAGAAAGTAAAGCAAACACAAATAACCAAAACAATCTTGAGAAAGAAAAACAAAGCTGCAAGTCTCACACTTCCTGATCCCAAAACGTGTTACAAAGCCATAGTAATAAACACATTATGCCCCAGTGTTAAGATATATACAGAGCAATGGAACAGACAGACAGCTCAGAAATAAATCTATATATGGTCAGAAGATCTGTAAAGAGGTGCCAAGGCTACTCAGTGGGAAAAGTATAATCTCTTGAACAAATGGTGTTGGTAAAATTGAATATCCACATGCAAAAGAGTCAGGTTGACCTTTACCGTACACCATATACAAAAATTAACTGAAAATAGATTAAAGAGCTAAACATAAGAACTGAAACCACAAAACTCCTAGGAGAAAATTTGGTGAAAAGCTTCATGACTTTAGATTTTTTTTTTTAACTATGACAGCAAATACAAAGGCAGCAAAAAGAAAAATAGATGAAACTACAACAAACTGAACAAACATCCACACAGCCAAGAAAACAATCAACAGAGGGTAAAGATAACCTATGAAATAGGAGTGAACATTTGCAAACCATCTATCATATAAGGGGTTTATAGCTAGAACATATAAAGAACTCTTACATCTCGACAACATCATTGATTAAAAAAACTGGCAAAAGATCAGAGTAGACATTTTTTTAAGATGATATACAATGGTCAATTATATGAAAAGATGTTCAACATGATTAATCATCAAGAAAGTGAAATATCAAAACCACAATTAGTTGTCACCCTATACCCATAAAGATGGATACTATCATGGAAGGAAGGGAGGAAGGAAGGAAGGAAGGAAGGAAGGAAGGAAGGAAGGAAAGAAGGAAAGAAGGAAGGAAGGAGAAGGAAAGGAAAAAAAAGAATAAAATGTTGGCAAGAATGTGGAGAAATTGGAACCCTTGTACACTGGTGGTAATGTAAAAAACAGTGCTATTGCTATAGAAAACATTGAAGCTTCTCAAAAAATTAAAAATAGAATTACCATATGATCCTTCAACCCAACATCTTACCTTTGAACTATGCAACATTTGATCAGAAGCCTTGCCTACATTATAAACAGCTGAGTAACATATATTTTGTATATTTTATGTATTATATGCTTTTTTCTTAAAACATAGCAAGTTAGAGAAAAGAAAATGAGATTGAGAAAATAAAAAAAGAAACAATACATTTACAATATTGTACTGTATTTATAAAAACAAACAAACAGAAAAACAAACCCATGTATAAGTTGACCCATGCAGTTGATATTTATATTGTTCAGTGATCCACTGTATCTCCAAAAGAACTGAAAACATGATCTCAAAAAGATATTGCATATTCATTAGATATTATTCACAATAGCCATTGGGTGGAAGTCAACTACATATCCATCAATAGGTTAATTGATAAAGAAAATATTATAATAGGTACAATGAAATATTATTCACCCCTTGAAAAGATGGAAATGCTATTCTTCCCTACAACATGGATGAAATTTGAGGAGATTATGTTAAGTGAATTAATTCAGGTGCAAAAAGAGAAATACTGCATTATTCCATTTATAAGAGTAACCTAAAGTAGTAGAATTCTTAGAAACAAAAAGTAGAATGGTGGTTGCCAGGGGCTAGCAGGGTGAAAAGGGGAAATGTCCAGGAATATAGAGTTTTAGTTTTACAAATGAAAATGTTTGGATATCTGTTGCACAAAGTGTGTATATAGTTAATAATACTATACTATACTGTTAAAATAGTTAAGATGGTAAATATTATTTTTTTACCAAAATAAAAAAATTACCTCAAAATTACCTTAAGATCAAAGAGCCAAGTGTGAGGGATAAAACTATAAAACTTTTAGAAGAAAACATAGGGGGAAATCTCCATGACCTTGGATTTGGTAGTGATTTCTTAGAAATGACACTAAAAGCACAGCCTACAAAAGGAAAAAAATTGTATGTAAATTAGACTTAAAAATTAAAAGATCTATACATCAAAAGGCACTATCAACAGAGCAAAGGCAACTCACAGAATGGGAGAAAGTATTTGCAAATCATACATCTGATAAGGGATTCATATTCAGTGTGTATAAGTTACTCCTACAACTCAACATCAACATCAAAAACAACCTGGGGGTACCTGGGTGGCTCAGTCAGTTAAGCATCTGAATCTTGATTTGGGCTCAGGTCATGATCTCACATAGTTCGTGAGATCAAGCCCCACATCTGGCTCCACACTGCTCTGTCTCCCTCTCTCTGCCCCTCCCCAGGATGTGGAAGCACGCACTTGCATGCACACTCTCTCACTCTCTCTCTCTCAAATAATAAATAAATAAACTGTAAAAAAAATACAGTTTTAAACTGTAAAAATTCAGTTTTAAAGTGATTAAAAAGGGAGGGGGACCAAGAATGGGGACACCTATTTCTTCAAAGATATGCAAATGGCCAATAAACATTTGAAAAGATGTCCAACATTGGTAATCATTAGGGAACTGCAAATCAAAAGCACCAAGAGATACCACATCATGTCCATGAGACTGGCTATCATTAAAACACACGCAGATGCACACACTCACACACACATAGACACACACAAACACAAGAAACAAAAAACAGAAAAGTCAAAGAGTTGGCAGGGATGCATAGAAATTGGACCCCTTGTGTGTTATTGCTGGTGAATAAGTAGATAGTGTGGTGTGTGCTACTTCGAAAAATTGTATGGTAGAGTCTCAAAAAAAGTAAAAATACAATACCATACAATCCAGCATTTCTACTTTAGAGACAAAGCAAAATAACTGAAAGCAAGGTATTGGTCACAAAAGACATTTGTCTACTTATACATTCATAACAACATTATGCATGATATTTGGAATATGCAAACAGCTACGTGTTCTTTGGTGGATGAATGTAAAAACAAAATGTGGTATATACAGAGAATGGAATCTTAGCCTTAAAAAAAAATATTCTGAGACCTGCTGCACCGTGGATGAACCTTGAAGACATTATAGTCAGTGAAATAAACCAGTCACAAGAGACAAGTGTTCTGTATGTTTACTTTTATGAGCTATCCAGAATAGTCAAGTTCATACACCAAGTAGAATGGTGGTTTCCAGGAGTTAACGAAAGGAGAAAATGGGGAATTAATTGTTCAATGGGTAAGGAATTTCAGTTGGGGAAGATGAAAAAAATTCTGGAGTGGACAGTGGTGATAGTTGCACAAAAATATGAAAGTACTTAATGCCACTGAACTATGTATGCACTTAAAAGTGATTGAAATCACAAGTTTTATATTACAAGTATCAGACCACAATTAAAAACAAAACTCAGTTGGGTGGCAAGAAAGTTTGTAACATATTCATATCAGAAACTAAGTTACCATGTGGGAGAGGCAGCATATGCAACACAGACTTAACTTTAACTACCAAAAAAGTACAATCATCTGAAGGAAACTAAAGATAAAATACACTTTATTCCAGAGGATAAAATAATTAAGTGTATTAAAAAATAGTATAAACTACCATGGAAAAACAAAATGATGAGAAGAAAAGAAGAATCCAAAATAACAAAAGGAGAAAATCAATTTTTTTTTAATTTTTTTTAACGTTTATTTATTTTTAAGACAGAGAGAGACAGAGCATGAACGGGGGAGGGGCAGAGAGAGAGGGAGACACAGAATCCGAAACGGGCTCCAGGCTCTGAGCTGTCAGCACAGAGCCCGACGCCGGGCTCGAACTCACTGGACCGTGAGATCATGACCTGAGCCGAGGTCCGACGCTCAACCGACCAAGCCACCCAGGAGCCCCGAAGATCAATTTTTAAAGAAAAAATATGATAATTAAAATCAAACTTCAACGGATTAATTAGTATATGAGACATACAATTTCGCAAGTAACAAGGAAATGGGAATATGTAAAAACACATAGTGAAAATGGATAATAGAAAAAAAGTTACAACTTAATTCAAACTTTGCAACAAAACTTAAAAAGAAAAAACATTTTTAAACTATACTTATAAACATTTCAAGAGAAATTTGCTAATGCATTTTCAGAACTTAGGCATGATATGATTCCCCAGATTAATAACTGTATGGAGCCCTAGGGACCCAGTGATTTCTGAGAATTATTAACAGAAATCAATTCAAAACCATATGATGAAACATCAACAGTAAGGACAACCCAAATATGACAGTCAAACTGAGAGGTGACTTTTCAGCAGCAAATTCATAGGTGGAGTAAAAGAGAAAAAAATTCAGCTTTATTTTATATACAGTGCATTCCTAAACATGACATAACATAGTTTAAAATAAAGAAATAGAAATATATGCCATGATAATAACAAAATATATGAGTATCAATCTAAAAATTAGAAAAAAAAAGTCTCTAACAAACCAAAACAAAAATATTGGGATGAGCTGGTAAGACTGATGGAGAGAACCTAAAGCTGAAGCCCTATCTTGCAAAAAATATATCTTCAAAATACATGAATCCAAAATTTAGGATACTTTTCAGGAGAAATTTGAACAGAACTCTCTCAGAAACAAATTGAACCAAACATAAAACCACACACACACAAAAAATGAAACAAAAAAAACCTAGTTCAAGATTGGTGTTAAATTTTAGTCATTAAAAAAAATATCTTCACTATTCTCAGAATGTACCAAATAATTCAGGACAGTTATGTAATTGATGCGTCCTTATAATCAAAAATCATCTTAACTTTCCTTCTATTAAAAAAAAATATTGAGTTTCTTAAAATATTAAGGTTGTCAAAGTATTCATCTAAAGCACAGAGAGAAAAGCAACACATCAAAACAAAAGAATGTTCATATTTTTTTCCAGTAAGGAAAAATACGGCAAAGAGTTTTGGCAGATTAAAGATGGTTTTAAATATAAAAAGCATTTGATGCTTTACTCTTTGAAAACCCAATTTATTATGAAATCAACAACTTCATAAACACATTCTTTTCTGAGGTTGATCTGCCCTAGAATGAGACACTGATACTGAACTTTAACGCAGGTAATTTCTTTGAGAGGTGATACTGGGATCTGCCTTGGGAGGAGTGAGCGAGACCAAGATTTATTGGAAAGAAGTATTAGTGCTCTGGGCTATTGGAGTTCAATCCCAGTGGGGACCCCATGGGACAAAGTGGAAATCCTACCTTGGAGATGTCTTCTGAAAAGCATGACAATCCTTTCATTTTTGGTCGAGTGCTGTTACTGGACTGGCAAATTCTAGCATTTAGGACCAGCCAGGGGTAAAGATAAAGCATGTTTTGGCCAGAGAAAACATTAAGCAAAGAGTTTTAGGTGCTCATAATCAGAAGCTGTGATGTATAAAAGACCTATGAGTGCTGGCAGAAGAAGCCAGGGCACTGACAGCATCTTCAACAGTTGTATTTTTCCTAAAACTTGCATCTTTTTAATATTTAGATGAATAATATTACACGCCACAAAGCATCCACAATTTGTTCAAAGAGTCAATACAATGACTTCAAAATAGTTAAACACACTGGCATATTCTAATTCACTTGGAATTGACTAGCTTGTTACTACAGTCATTTATGTGTATATGCATTATTATTCATTCTTGTGTAAGACAATAAATGTTAAAATACAGAAACAAAATTTTGCAGTATGGTACAACCTTGGATTGCGAGTAACTTGTTTCCGTGAGTGTTCTGCAAGACTAGCAAACATTTCTTGTAAATTTTAACTTCATAAAGAAGTGATGTCTTGCAGTACGAATGGTACGTGACACTAAATGTGACATCATCACAACCGAGCTGATGGTTCTTGAAATTCACTTTGATATACAAGCGCTTTGGATGACAAGCTTCTTTCCAGAACGAATTATGCCCACAAGCCAAGGTTTTATTATAATTATTTACAGTCGTGATTTTTGGCATAAATGGGCAAATGAACTAATAAAAATGCATTTGGTATTTGTTGCGTTAGATATATTATCTGGCATGAACAGTTTGTTTCCCTATATTCCAAGGCTTTGGTCATTATTCCCACCTCAACTACTTTCCTCTCCATGTAATTTTGAAAAGGCTTTATTTCTTCATTAAAAAAAAAATTCTGTAGTTACAGATATGGAAGCATAAAAGGTAAAATACACATTTAAATATTACCTATAATATATTCTATCTCATGACAGATATTGGGCATTTGTAAATGTTCACTTGAACAAAATAAACAAGTTTCAGTGAACACGTTTATTTCAGGTGCTCTTAAAAGATATGTGTATTGGTTCAATACATTAAAATCAATATAATCACATTTTAGTTTTAAAAAGCTACTTATTGGTTATGAGTATGTATTGCTTTTATTTATTTGGGCATGTATTGCTTTTATATGTGTAATTATAAAAGTTATTATATAAATATTTTAGGATAAGCAAAGAAAAAGCTTGAAGAAAGCAATTCCAATATATATTGCTTATATAGCAGTTTTAAACTGATATGCCATCATAAAACATGCCAGAACCACACATTTCTAAATTTCATGAAACATCCCTGTGAATTCCTTATAATTATAAACTTTTATTTTGATGATTTCTTTCTGGATTAATGTTTCAACCTCCCGGCAGGGGGAAAAAATCTAAGTTTGTCTTTTGACTCTTTGTAATAGTCTGCTAAATGTAGTGAGGAAAAAATAATTTAAATTTTAAATTCATTTTAATTTCATTACTAAATACCCTTTAGGGAAAACATTTTTTCCTCTGTCAAGATAATTAATAATTTTAAAGGGTGTTTTCAATATGCATTTGCCTGTAAGAAAATATATAATACAAAGGCTTGGGAAAACAAAAATTATATATTTCTAGATATGCTATGCTCCATGTATCTACTGGGAGTGTGACTACATTAATATACAAAATTAAACATAAAAGATACATACTCTTTCTGCAAAGTCAGTCTCTGAGATAATAGCCTATTAATATCAAAACTAAATAAAATATTTTGCTTCTATTTGCTTACCCAGTTTCTCATTTGTTTCTCAGAACTGTAGCAAGATAATTTCTGACACAAATGTTTTGCTTTGTGAGCCCTTTCTCTCATATCTCTTCTCATATCAAAATTCTGAAAATGTATATTAAGTGACTGTTTTCTGGGATGAATTACTTTTTACCTCTGTTGGAAAACATTAAGTTTTTGTGGGAAGAGGGGAATAAACCAGTGCTAAATAAAATGCATGTTGAGTAAACTCAAGCACTGAGCATGTTATTCTTCTTCTTCTTATTTTTTACAACCAAGAGCACAAGGTGAGTGGCAATTTTTTTTATTGTTTGTTTTTACTTAATTGTGAAAGTTTTGTTCTCAAGTGATTAAAAGATTCATAGTTGTTACAAGGTGGTTGAATATATGATGGATGATGGGTAGAATGTGGCCAGCAGAGGCTTTGATCCCAAACCAGCCAACAGGACTAATCCATCTGATAAAACAGAATGATTTAATCACGAAATATGATTTCGTGTTAGGTAGAAAGTAACCTTTTAATGAAAATATAAGGCCAATATCAGAATACCACTGAGTTACCATGTGTAAAACTTTATAGATTATATTTAAAAAATGTGTTGAGAATCAATGTGGCATAATGAAGGGGGGGAAGGTTATCATGTTAGATCTAACTGGATTTGAACCTTGATTTTGCCATTGAAGAGGTGATTGAATTTACCTGAAATATTTAAATACCCTGCAATTCCTCCTCCTATATAAAATGTGTATACTAAACAATCTTCAATTATGTTCTAACAATTAAGATAAAAAATGCAAAGTTCAAATAAGTGAGCTCATCCATAGAAAGTGTTCCTTACCATTATTGCCTTCCTAATGTATATTTTAATAATAGTATATTTTAAATATAGTATTTCCCTTTTGCCTGTAAGAATACTTTGCAGGACCCCCAGCGGATGGCTGAAGTCACAGATAGTACTGAACTCTGTATATACTATGTCTTTCTTATACATATATACCTATGATAAAGTTTAATTTATAAGTCAGGCACAGTAAAAGATTAACAATAAGTCATAACAAAATAGGACAATTAAAAGAATATGCTGTGATAAATGATGTGAATGTGGTCTCTCCCCCTCTCAGGATAATCTTCTTGCACTGTACTCACTGTTCTTATGTAAAATGAGAGGAAAATGCCTATGTGATCAGATGAAATGAAGTGAATGTCATAGGTGTTGAAGCTATTGTTGGACTTCTGATGATATGTCAGAAGGATCATATACTTCTAGACTGCAGCTGGCTGTGGCTAAAAGAAACCTGAGAAAGTTAAATCATGGAAAGGAGGGGGACCTTAGTTACCTTGTTACACTAGGAAACTCTCCTTCGATATGTAGATACCAATGTGTGCCTACTGGTAACCTTTAGGCTTTAGACATGTAGTCCGTGACTAAAAGGTAGATGTAAGAAAAAATAACATGAGCATTATTGATGTACTTATAAAATTAAAGTTCTCTGAAGCCAAACTTTATAGTCCATTTGTTTTGATGCCTGTCAAAAGCCAATTGCAAAATGTCTGCAAGTTCAAGTTCCAACTACATATTTAGGTTCGATGCCCTTTGTACGTAAATGTTATGCTTTAATAACTGATAAGTTTTCTAAGTTTCTATTAGTTACACTAACACTGGGCACTGTTATATTGGCTTGGTTAAAGTGGCTCAGAAATTCTTGCCACCAAATGAAACCTCCTGTTTGTTTGTTTGTTTTTAGAAAACCATTTAGGAAAGTAGATTGCTACAATGACATAAAGCAGCAGAAATAGTTTTATGCTTTGTTGTAGTTTCATTGAATTCAATAACCTCGGGCAGGGCTTTAGTGGGAATACTACAGCAGATCCTGAAGTTGGAGCCTGTTGTCTGAGGCTCTCAGCTAACTGTACTTGTCACAGCTGAAAGTCAAATGAAATCTGAACAGTGTATCTCCACTGTTGGCACGGGATTATCCCAAGCAGTGAGTTATGAGAGCGGTGGATAATTGTCGGATAAAACACTTCAAATAATTAGTAATATTCGTACCTTAAGGTAGGAATAAACAAAGCCACCTCTTTGAGCATAATTATATTGCATTAACACACACTAATTAAATCTTATAATGATATTTGAATAGTCCCCAAATTTAAATGTATATCCCCCATAGCCCATTAGTTAATATGAACTCCCTTTTTGGAAAGTGTTTTACCACATCCCTGCCTGACACTAACATCAAGGGACATTAAGCAGTTGATAAAAATTTAAAGAATGAGTTCATGACAGAAGAATATGGCTGAAAGTCTTGTTTAAATTATATTCTAAATAGGCTGTACTATTTAAAAGACAAATACTGTTTATGAAAACATTTTCCCTTTCATATTTAGGTTTCCCAGTGCCAGGAGATTATTTGCTACTTTGGAGAAAATTAGTGAATGTTTGTTGAAATACTGATTTACTAATTTGTTTTTGTAAGTCAGTATCAAAAGTCATTAATTTATAGACTATTCCAGATGTAAAGGACATAGTTTTCCCATAGAGCACAGGATCACTGGAATAAACGGCATTTGGGTTTGCCAGTGCATGGGTCAACATTTTATTAAAATATGTGACACATTATTTTGCAATTTATCTGTCCACCTCCTAGTTGTTCCATCTCCTCTTATGGTTACTGTTATTGGGAACATCTTTTAGTGTTTACATATGGTAATTAATACTTGTTGAACAGAGAAACGCTGAGGGGTAGAGTTAAAACACAAGAATGTGGAAAGGGAAGGCTTACTCTTCTCTGGGCAAAGAGCTCACATGGATTACTGCAACATTTCTTCATCTGAAAGGAACACGTACCAAATGGTTTTCACTCTGTATTTGTTGAATACTCAGAATTGGAATATAGCATTGGAGAAAATATCAGAGTAAAAATTCAGAATGAAATGTTACGGATTCAATAATTTTCAAGAATAATTTTGAAGGCTTTTCTAATCAGGGCATTAAAGTTCTGAGTATTTCATGAGTACTAATTTTAATATCTGTTTTCTGAAACAGCGAGTTTTTTCAGGAAGACCTCTGCTATTACTTTTATTTTCCTAGAAAAGAACTGGAAACAGTTAAGAGAAACATAAATCCCCAATACTTGACGCAGTGTTTTGAGACTCCTTATTTACTATCCTAGTGACCTCTGGCTAAACAGCACATTCCACCAGTGAGTTGAATAAATGGCATATTTCTTGCTTTCAGGATTTTATAATCTGTGTAGTAATTTACGTTATTGTACTCATTAATTATCTCAGGCATAAACTCAGGCAGTAAGCTTGTGCCTCAGGTATATTCTCTACCAGAAACTCTGTTGTACAGAAGAAGTATTTTCCTCCATCTATAAAGCCCCTTTAAGTAATCGCTACTGCAGAAGCAACCAGTCTGATTTGCACTGACTTTCAGTAATATTTCCGGCAGGCATGCAAGATCTTAAATGCAGTTTCTCGCATCTAAAAATATGAGTTTATAGACACTAGTTTATTGATCATTTCTGCTACTGGGGAGATATTATTGACTCATATTGGACATTCTTTCGTAACGCTGTCCCATTGAGGAAATCTGGACTAAGTGAAAATACACCATGGGACTTCCTTGATACACAATTTCCATTTTAAAGATGTTGAAATTGAAGCATACCTGGATGTTAAGTGTGGTAGATAAAATTAGATGTAGAATAAATATTACAAATTACAATTGAGCTCCGTAAGAGTTTAAAAATCAAACAGCAATAAAACACGTATAGCTAGTTAAGTGAACTGCTTAAGTTCATACATGAGAAAAGAACTTATACAATGGGGAAAAGATGTCTTTAACAAACGGTTCTGGGAACACTGGACAGCTACATGCAAAAGAATGAACCCAGACCACTTCTTACACCATACACAAAAATAAACTCAAAATTAATTAAATACCTACATGTGAAACCTAAAACAGTAAAACTCCTGAAATAAAACATAGGCATTTCCTTGACATCGGCAATAAAAATATTTTTTTAAATACATCTTCTCAGGCAAGAGAAATAAAAGAAAAATTAAAGTACTGGGACTACACCAAAGCAAAAAACTTTTGCACAGGAAAGAAGACCATCAAGAAAACAAAAAAGCAACCGATTGGATGGGAGAATATATTTGCAAATGATATAACTAAGTTAATATCCAAAATATATAAAGAAGTTATGCAAGTCAACACCAAAACCAAACAATCTGATTAAAAAAGGGCAGAGGACCCAAATAGATATTTTTTTTTTTTCCTGAGAAGACATACAGATGGCCAACATAACACCTGAAAAGATGCCCAATATCACTAGTCATCAGGGAAATACAAATCAAAACCACAATGAGATATCACTACACCTGTCAGAATGGCTAAAATCAAAAGTAAAAGAAATAACAAATGTTGGTAAAGATGTGGAGCAGTAAATTTCATTTATTCTTGGTGGAGATTCCTCAAAAAATTAAAAATATAATTGCCATAGAATCCAGTAATCTCACTACTGGCTATTAACCAGTGTCACACACACACACACACACACACACACACACACACACACACACACACACTAATTCAAAAAGATATATGCAGCCCTATGTTTATTGAAGCATTATGGAAACAACCTAAGTGTCCATGGCTGGATTAATGGATAAAGATATATCCACACACGATGAAAATAATACTCAGCCATACACAAGGGAAATCTCGCCATTTGTGGCAACATGGTTAGATCATGAGAGTATCACCTAAGTGAAATAATTAGGACAGAGAAATATAAATATCTGTGACTTCACTTATGTGTGGAATATAAAAAACAAGACAAACAAATTAAACAAAACTCATAGATCTAGAGAACAGGTCAGTGGTTATCAGAAGGGAAGGGTTTTGAGGGCTGTGAAAAAGGTAAAGGGGTCAATTATATGGTGCCAAATGGTAATGATTTATTGTGGTGACACTTTGTATATAATGTATGCAAATATCAAATTATTGTGTTGTGCCCTTGAAACTAATATAAAGTTATATGTTAATTTTGCCTTGAAAAGGAAATAAATAAAAGAGTTTAAAAGTTCCTTGTTTCTTTTGCTGCTATTAGAAATTACCATGCAACTCAGGGGTGCCTGGGTGGCTCAGTCGGTTGAGCGTCCGACTCTGGCTCAGGTCATGATCTCACAGTTCATGCATTCAAGTCCCACGTCTGGCTCTGTGCTGTTAGCACAGAGCCTGGAGCCTGCTTCAGATTCTGTGTCTCCCTCCCTCTCTGCCCCTCCCCTGCTCATGCTCTGTCTCTCTTTGTCTCAAAAATAAATAAAAACATTAAAAAAAATAAATTAGAAATTACCATGCAACGCAAATGTGCTCTCTTACACTTCTGGAGTTCAGAAATCTTAAAGCAGTTTCACTGGGCTAATGCAAAGCTGTACTTGGATGTGAAAAATTTATATGGTATAGGTATAAAAGTATATTCAATTATTTTCTGCCACCTAGATTCTGGCTCTTCCTGTTATACTTCAAACTGTACTATTACTGGAAAAAAGTGTCAATAATGCAATGTCTGTTGCTTTCTCTAAGGAATATTTCTGAGACAGTCCTCAATGGAAATATTTTATCTTTATCTTTTTCAGTTGCTTCTAATTAAATCTTAGTGCTCATCCTTTTTCAGTTGAACATTTAACAACGAACTGAAATATTTACAAAGTCTGCCTTTTGAGGGGCACATAGATTGGTGTGTTTTATAGATAATATTCTAATTATTGTATGTTTGTGAGAGTTCCTTTGGTTTTAAAAGCAAATAAATATATAAAGGGGCATGTATGGATTACTTTTTTTAAATTTTTTTTTAATGTTTATTTTTGAGAGAGAGAGAGAGAGACAGAGCACAAGTGGGGGAGGGGCAGAGATAGAAGGAGACACAGAATCTGAAGCAGGCTCCAGGCTCTGTACTGATAGCACAGAGCCCGACGTGGGACTTGAACGCATGAACTGTGAGATCATGACCTGAGCCAAAGTCAGACGCTTAACCCACTGAGCCACCCAGGCGCCCCTGGACTACTTCTATTAGCATGTTAAAAAACAAAGATTAAGATCAATTTAGATTTGTCTACCAAGGTCCATAAGACATGACAAGGCATATACTTTTCCTTTTTACCTATATTCCATGATATTGAGAATAGTAGCTAGAGTTGCAGCTAAAATCATTAATATTGAAGCTGCAGGATCCTTGCTTAAGCTGCACTGTTTTATTTATGAAACAGATGATTGTTTCAAAAATCCTGTTTCAGAAGAGTAGTCTAACCCTGTTTACAGTGACTACCACTCTGACTAGATAATTATAATTTATATTATAATTAAAATGTTCGGATTGGTTTTATTCTCTGCTAGATTGTAATGAAGCTTTACGGGTAGCTATAATTAACCTCCACTGATATTAATTATGCACATTTAGGGATCCTGAATTTGCTGATCATGCAGTTCTCTTAAAGATGCCTGGGGCAGCATGGAGTAAAGAGTATACACAGCAGGGTTTGCAGCCATGGTATATGCGGTGAGCGAACATGGATGGTTGCTGGAAGTGGCATGCGGAGGTTATTCAGTTCATGTTCATTTTAAATTATTTCATTTTCCCCGTTAGGTACATGAAAGCCATATGTGGTGTCACACAATTTTCTCCAAACGAGCTCAGGCTGCCAGTGGTTCAAGCTATCCAGCCACCTGTAAAAGGTGGACGACACTGTTCAATTTTCTATCAGCGATACTTACATCTTCTCCGAGGTTAGCCAAAGGGATCCTGCAAAATTCTGTTCCAGAACATAATGGGGACTAAATCTTTATACAGTGTCGGTACGTTTAAAATATCAGGGCAAATGACATCCACTGCTCATATCTCGTCCATTGCTCCCTTTGTTACATCCACTCCTCAAGTGCTTTCTCTCTATGGTTCTAATAAAGTATCTAATTTTGTGTTTACTAACGTCAAGAACAGAACCACAACAGGAAGCATGGATGTACAGTTCAGCAGAACTACCACTTAAAATACAGGAGTATTATGTTTTAGAATTGGCATAAGAACGTAGATTACCCACTTTCTTTGGAACAAGGACACCTAAAAGTCTTTGGCTTGCTTCCCTTCCTTGTCCTCCGCCCTCCCTCTTCTAACATTTATTTCACTCCGCTCATTTAGTCACCATAAATGGGGTATAAACCACCACCTTCAGAAGTGGCACAGAGACCAGAAAACAGCTATGGGAGGTATGAGTATACAAACATAACTGTGAAAAATTCAATTTCTTTTAGAGCACTCTCAACCTTAATCCCAACCATCTCAGCACAATTTGAAATTTCATGGTTTTCAAAATTAGCAACTCCAATAGCCAGAGGGCATTAATTGGTGCCAGATAATGGGTATTTTCCTATTGTTATGGGTCAAAAACTCATATTTATTTCCCTGCGTCTTCCAGTTGGCAATATGGTATTCCTTCTACATTTCAGGGCCTGCATTTGTTTTCTTTCCTCAGGCTTTCTCAGTAGCTTAAAATCATTAATACTGAAGCTACATGATCCTTACTTAAGCTGCGTCGTTTTATTTATGAAATAGATCATTGCTTCAAAAATCCTATTTCAGAATCCTAGTCCAACCTTACTTACAGTGACGACTAATCTGACTAGATAATTGACTAGATTAGTTTACTGACTAGATTACCTACTAACAGGCAGGTCTGAAACTACACAGGATTTTAGGTATTACACTGTTAATATGATAGCCTGCTGCAGTTTTACACACACACACACAACACGCGCACACACACACACACACTCATGCAGGTATACCCCACTTTTCAAAAGTGCACATTAGGACACATGTTTTTATGAAAGATCTACATTCATATGTGTTTTTGCTAACTAAAAAAAAAAAAAAAAGCAAAAAGGATTTTTTCACTTTTACAGGAAAGGGGTAAAAAGCAAAAATAGCATTCAGCATTTGTTTTGCCACAAACCATTATAGAGTCAGTACTCACCCCTAGCAGTGACAGTGCCCCTGCCCCCTCTCCCCCGCCTCCCCCCAGCCAAGCCCCTTTTGCAGGAATGACACGCAGCATCTCAGTATCCCAAGCCACCATAACTTTTCAACTGTGTATGTGAACATCGACTTTATCTCATTTATTTTGTGTATCCTTAGCAAGATGTGCCCTACGTTTTCAGAAAAGCCTAAAAGAAGTTGTTTTGGGGGTCTGGAAATGTTTGAAAAAAAATGTATATGAATTAATGATAATTGTTTCTTCACTTAACCTATTTCAGCTTCCAGAAGTTTTCATAGGCAAGCTCTACTCTCAGAAAGGACAATCCTGTATGTACATATGTATACACACATATATATGCATCTACACAATATGCATATATATGTATACATATATGTGCATATAAACATATATGTATTAATATATGATATGTATTTATATATGTACATAAATACAGAGTACATGTATGTCTATATAATAATCTGTGTATTATCATTCATACCAATATCTATCTATGTATATGAACAGAAACGCTGTATTTCTGGATCAGAAAACAGACTTTTTATTTATTCACAGAGCAATCTGAGCAGCTCTGATTCCCCGTACCCCAATCCCCCACAGGGCAATGCAATGAGAGCAGGATGCCACTACATGCAGTGGTTGCACCAGAGCAGATGGACTTCTGAAACCTGGAGCTTGTGTAGGGCAGCTGGTACATCTGACCACTCTCCCTCTGCAGATAGAATAAAAAAGACCTTTGTTCTGGAATACAGACAAATCTTCTCTGCGGATTGATGGGGGCAGTAGAGAGAGGATCTCTAGATCTCTTTCTCTAGTCTGAAATGTAAAGAAATGATTCAGAATTTATTGTACTTAGAAGCTAAGCAAACGGATCCAGGAGAAAGGCTATTTTATTTTACATTCCCTTGGAGCAGTACAACGTCTAACTTCAAAGTCATGTTTACCATCTAATCCTCTTTAAATCCAATACCAGTGTTCTTTGTTCTGAAAGCTCTGACCGGGTGGACCTATAAAATTATTCATGGAGCATTGTTTGCAAACACCAACATAGAGTGCTTCCATAGATATTTAGTAATCATGGGATCTAAAGTCCAAGAGATCACTCCCTTCTTCCTAACTAGTGCCCCTAAATTTATAGCATTCTCTTTCCTCCTATCATCCGGGATACCTAGGATAATTTTTTCAGTAATGTTAAATATTTTTAACCCATGGTTTTTATTACTGAAGAACAGTATTTGTGCATTACACAGCCTGCACAAGTTCTGATATGGAGATCCTTAAATGCTGGTCAAGGTGTTTAAAACCTATTCTCTCATTAAGGGAGGCCATCAATATTTTTCAGCAGGAGTCTGTCCATAGTGTCATGATGATTATTTCAGTAGTATTTCGTTTGAAATATAAATGTGGAGAAACGGGAGACTGGGAAAATACATTAGAAAATCTCTACAGCAATCCAGGTATAAGATGATGTATTCATGAACAAGAGCAGCAATGAAAGTAATGACAAGGAGGCATTTAAAGCAGGAGACATTCAAAGGAAAGAACTGATACCTGAATTTGGAAGTCTGGGTATAGTGAAAATTTAAAATCACCACACATAAGTGGTCAGGAAAATGAAAGTGTCTTTGGTTATAATTAAAGACAAAAGAGAATGTGAGATCTGGTGGGAATAGAGAGCTTTTAGAAATTTTATGTTTGAAATGCTAGATTAGCCAAGTAGAAAGGCTTAATAGTCCAGAGTGTCACTACCAGAATACTGGGCTGTATTGATCATGGGTATGGCAAATACAATTATATTTGTGTTATTTCCATTAGAACAGCTAGTTTACCCCTGGTCTTATCCACTTAATGAAGCTATGGTTTCTGGTGGAAACTTAGTCTCATGGACAAGCATGACGTGCTCTTTTTATGAAGTCTACACATTTCTAGCCGTGTCATTATTTTCAGGAACATTAACTGTCACAGGTGATATCAAAACATTTAACATTAGAATGTTAACATAGAATATGTTAAATGTTAACATAGAACATTTAAAATTAGAACATTTTGTCCTCTGAAATCTTCGTAATATGTTGTGAGCGGATATCTCTTTCTGTTTAGAAACTAAGCTGCACACAATTCCATTTCACTTCATTAGGGATATTACATTATGGGTGTTTCCTACCTCTGTGACTTTGTTGTGTATTCAAGTGAAGGTGAATCAACAGAATTGTACTTCTAATGATTTCTCTTTTGCTGTGCAATATTAATGTATTTTATGAATGAATAGAAAATGTGCTTCTAATATTCATTAACGACCAATTGTTCTTTTTAAGTACTATTCCCAAAAATGTTTTCAGTAATCATTCTCTGTTTTTCTTTTCTGTAACACATGGGTCACAACATGATGACAACAAAGATCTTTCTAGATTTTACCTCCTTTTGATACTATTTCATGTGAATTATCAGCACTAGAACTTTTTAAAAGTTTTCAAATGATCTAAACTGATATAACTAATAAGTGGTTATAATTCAAGAACAAAAATACACAAAACTAATTATCTAATTAGATATTATCTGATTTGTTTTGCAAAAATTAAAGCAATTTACTTAGGTCAACACATCAACCTATCGTTAGAACTCTCCTGGTATGTTAAGGTAAGCTGTGGTGCATATCTGCGTGTTATGTCTATAGCTTTACGCAGGAACACAGCCCTTAATTTCTTGTCTAGCTGCTCTATTTTACTGAATAAACAAATGTAACAAAGATGAACACATAAGTGATATGTAGTAAATTTAATTTTTCAAAGAGAGTAATGCAACGGCTAAGCAGATAAAATAAACAAATTACCGTATTTTCAAACTACAGACCACTTATACAAGATAAAATGCATGTTACAAATGATTTAACCTGGGCACGCACATATTCTGCCATAAGTGGAAGGGGGTGAACACAATAACTCCATGTATCCAGATAAAATCACTCATATACCTCTGTCTTAATGATCTACTTTTGTGGCTTTTTTTGGTAGATTTAAATATGCAGTTGGAAAAAAATTCTCTCAGGATAACACCCATTTAGTATGGCTTGTATTGAGATGAAAATATGCAACCATAAACTTCCATGGCTCAGATTTTGATAGATGCTAGTTTAAAGGAAAAGCATTTTAAAGGACACAGTCTTGATGTTGGAAATCGGCAAAGAAAGAGAACTGTGTCATAATGATGTGTAAACTCATAGAATTAGTGCACGATCAGACCAACCTATATCCTTGAGATACAAAAAAGTGCTTGATTAAATTAAGGTATATTTTTAAGGAATCTTTTACCATATATTTCAATCATGTGCTCTTTCTCTACAAATGATAAACTGAATAAGCTAGGAGAGAATTAAATATCAATATACAAGTAGGAATACTTCCCACTTTTGAAGTGGGGAAATGACTTTAGGGGACTAATATGAAGAATGCCAGGGAAGCAACCTTATGATAAGTCATTTGTTTTTCTGTAATCTTCCTTATTGTTTATCTTGTTAAGAAACTTGTTGAGCGATTCTGCCGGATCTTCTGGCACCTGACAGAAGCATCATCAGTCACTGCACAAGCTTTGGCCTACAAACTCTTTTACGGGATTCAGGAGGGACATGGATTTAAATTTTAAACTGGTTTCTGTCAGTGTGACAAATGAACACCAGAAAATTGTAGGACAATGGTAGAATGTTGAAATGCATGCCAGAAGTAATGGGCCAATCTTCAAGTGGAATCGACAAAAATAGCCTTAAAGCATCTCCAGGTTATATCATTACTATCATTCTATGTCTAAGACATAAGGACAGCCTATTACTGAAGCTTTCAACTCCGCATTATTTACAGAGGTAACGTAATTTACCACCCAGAGTAATTAAACCCTTTAGAACGAAAAACTCTGTTTATAAAGCATTAAATCCTTAGCATCAATTTTTTTGAAGTGTCAAATAGACCTATCAAAGTCTGAAGATAATGACATCTAAAATTTTCTCCCAGTTTATTTTTCCCAAGTTCATTTGCTTTATTGCTTTAGTAGTCACACGTAATGATGACACTCCGAAGTGTGTTATCTTAATCAGATTTGAAAAATATGTTTTTGCCAAAAAGAACTAGAAAAGTTTACTGTATTTGATGAAGTGCATTTTAATAGATGTAGGGACTCATAACAAAAATAACGGAAGCAGTGACTAGGATGTTATCAGACAGAGCACAATGAGGCCTGCCTCAGGATTTAGATTCTATACTTAGAAGTCAAAACTAGAAAAATGCTGGGCTTCTAAGTCTTCTGATTCCCCACAGCTTTCTTTGTATCCTTGTGAAGGAGCTTAGCTGTTTTCAAGAAATGAATTCAACTCAAAAGTGGTTCAATGTTGATATGTTCATACAAGGAACTCCAGGATGCTGCTGGAAATATTTCACATGGAATCTTAATAAGATATTTATTTTATAAGATTTCTAAATGAAATGCTTGTCAGAATTATTGTTACACAGTTGTGAAGAAGAAATATGAAAACGCCTATTCATAAATGTGGTTTAAACATTAATATAATTAAAGACTCATCAAATATTTGCCTCCACCTGAATCTTGAGAGTTTGGTAAAAACAGATTCTAATTTGTTTTAATGTTTATTTATTTTTGAGAGAGAGAGAGAGAGTATGAGCAGGGGAGAGGCAGAGAGAGAAAGAGACACAGAATCTGAGGCAGGTTCCATGCTCCAAGCTATCAGCACAGAGCCCAATGCAGGACTCGAACCCACAAACCATGAGATCATGACCTAAGCTGAAGTTGGACACTTAACCGACTGAGCCACCCAGGCATCCCTCTAATTGCTTTAAGTAAAGAAAAAATGTATGCCATTTCACTTTAAAACGTTGAGGTCATTTTTATGAATTGTTCATCATATGGTAAATTGCATTCATTTAAAATTATTAACATTAAGAGTTTAATTTTATAATGAGGTATCTTTTCATTTTATAGATAATAAGGGATAAAATATAATGGAGACAAAAGTGTATTCACTTTTATTAAGTTTTTAGCCATTAGAGTAATGAATACAGTAAATAAAAGTATGTATTTAAATTGTGATGGCACAATTTAATACTCTGCTGAAAATGCAAGGTTGTTTATGTTCTTTTTCATTCTTTTTTAATATTTCTTTGTTTTTGAGAGAAAAAGAGACAGAGTGTGAGTGGAGGAGGGGCAGAGGAAGAGGGTGACCCAGACCAAAACAGGCTTCAGGCTCTGAGCTGTCAGCACAGAGCCTAATGCACGGCCTGAACCCACAAAATGCGAGATCATGACCTGAGCTCAAGTCAGATGCCTAACCAACCACTGAGCCACCCAGGCACCCCATGTTTTCTTGTTTATTATATAAAACTGTATTTCTTATCTGAATTTTTCCTACCATAGAAAGTGTGCTTAATAAAAGAATACACTATCAAGTATTTGATATCACATGCTGCTTTCATATATATATATATATATATATATATATATATATATATACATATGTGTATATATATATATATATTCTATAAATATGACAACATAGTATAGTAAGTGTCAAGTTGCTAAAGGATTTTATCATTATATTGATATCATTGATATTCCTGAACATGCCAAAATGAAAACTACTATAAGAAATAGTAAAGTAGATACTAATTTTAGCAATGTCACACATTTCTAGTTCGTTCAAATCTGTATGACCCACAGATCAACCTGATCCTCTGGGGGCTTGAGGGAACACCTCCCCTTTTTAATAATCATGGTAGCTTTAGAATATATTTATGTAGTAATGCTAAAATATCATAAGGGCTATAAATATATCACTAATCAATTTCATACAGAAATAATGATAATGGCAAATAGCCAAGGTGAACCCTATTCTAAGAATTGCACATGCTACAGAAGATTGTGTTAGCAGAGCTGTGAACTAAATACTGAACTAAATACATTTGAAATATGTTGTTTAAGTTTTCCTTAGAGGATGTGGACATACGAAAATGTGAAATATAAACACATGAAAGAATAAGGGAAAAGGTTTGGGCAATGAGCAAAGTCAAACATTATGGAAAGTGGAATATAAAAGAAAGGAAGGTAATATAGCATGACTGTAAAAATTTCACCAGATATATAGGCTCAAGTAAAACAAACAAATGAAGGTAATAAAGTGAAATGAAATGTGCTTTAATTTTCTTTCAACATCTCAGAGTTCTGAGCAGAATTACAGCACCTACCCTGTAAACTTGTTTAGCAAATATTCATTAAAATGAAATATAATGATGATGGTTGTCAAAAGTGAATAAAATTGCTCTTCTTTCTAACTGTCGTGGAGCTGATTATTTTGGAAGAGTCAGGACCTAAAGCCAAAATTTCTCTTGACAATCATACAGAAGCAAAATTGTCTTTGGCAATCCTAATCTAAAAACCAAGGTAGAAATCACTTAAACTCAAATTACCCTTCAAAGTTCTTTAGAAAGTTGCCATGTTGAAGACCTACACTCCTTTTTTTCTCGTATGCTTGGCTATAACTCACCAAAGTTTTCCTCTAGCATTTGAAAGAAATAACTCTTTTGTTTTGTAACAGCTGAAGCAGTTGACTTACACTGGGGGGCTCTATATTAAATTTAAAAGCTCCCTTAAATATCTAGAATCACATTCAGCATTAGGAGAGATCTATCTAATTCTGGGCCAGGGGGTTCTGAACCTAAGGGAACAGGTAAATCTAATTATTTCAAGCTCATTGTTGGGTATAAGTTCAGTAAGCAGATTGATAATAAGAATTGCCCAGGCTATTTAATCTGTTATTTTCTATCTTTGAAAAAATCCCACTTTGTTTTGTCTTTTTTTTGTAAGTCCCAATATGGATGATCAAGAATATTAAATATAGTCAAGTTGAATACATATATAATGTAATTCTACCATATAAATCTTATTGCATTTTGTCATTAGAATACCTTTCCTTTATTAAGCTTAGGGAAGTTATTTTATTGTTTTTATATTTACAGAAATATGGATATGTCTTTCCTCTCTAAATTGACCCTAATGATTGCTTTGAATAAGACTGAAAGTGAGTTGCTCATGTCTGTATCTGGTATTCTAATTAATCCCAACAAAATAAAGTGCTGGAAAAGATAAGGACTTTTTCAGGTGGATTATGGTTTTAGTTAGATGAGTAGAGATGTGTAAAAATAATTTCAGTCTCATTTGGGACAATGCAATGTACGTTATCTTCAAGATGCCAGGTGGATTTGTATGGACTGAGGCAAAATATTTCTTATACTAAATCATTGATTATAATTCTTGCTCTTTTATGCAACAGAATTCTGTTGTCATTTACAAGAGAATTTTCTACCTTCTTTGTACTACGAAGTATTAAAAATTCATCATTTACAAACCTAAGATATTTTATGACTCATTTTATGCAAAATAAGATGTATAAGAGATATATATGTGAAATCTCACTACATTTCAGTTAAAGACTACAGAAAAAATGATGAATAGTAGAGAGACAAACGGCAGCTTTGAAACATTTTAAATGTTGGAACCAGCTTTTCTCCAGCATTTCACAGATTATGATCTGATAATATTGAAGGGTTGGCTTAGGGACCAGGACACAGGTACTGCTTTGCTTTTTCTTCTAGTAAGACTCAAGCAATGCTGGTATGGAGGGGCTCTGGGGTCGTGTTGAAGAGCAAGGGCTTGGTACTGAAGAGATAAGTGGAGACTACATGGAACAGAGGATTCAGCATGAACTGAGCACTGGTGGGTGAGAAGAAGGAAAATATCAGAAGAGCTGGTGAGAAAGCATTCTGGTCGGAGGAACCAGGGCAG
This sequence comes from Panthera pardus, assembly GCF_024362965.1. Lineage (NCBI taxonomy): Eukaryota > Metazoa > Chordata > Mammalia > Carnivora > Felidae > Panthera > Panthera pardus. The sequence continues at coordinate 41,252,862 of NW_026526655.1, read as the reverse complement.
GAGAAGTTAGCCTCTGTGAAGAACACAAAAAGTTAGTTGTTAAAAAATCGCAACGAAGAGGGTAATGGAAAGAGAGGTTGAAAACATACGCAGAGTTTTGAAAGTTCTAGTCCTAGTAAGTAGTTTAGATTTCATTTTAAAGACTAATCTGGGTGCCTTGTGGCTCAGTAGGTTGAGGATCTGACTTCCCCTCAGGTCGTTACCTCGCAGTTCTTAAGTTCGAGCCCTGCATAGGGCTCTGGGCTGACAGCTCAGAGCCTGGAGCCTGCTTCAGATTCTGTGTCTCCCTCTCCTTCTGCTCCTCCCACCCACACTCTCTCTCTCTCTCTCTCTCTCTCTCACAAAAATAAACAAACATAAAAAAATTTAAAAAAAATAAAGACTAATTCACTGTGGAGTCTCTTTATTTATAAATTGAGGATAATGCTATTATATTGCATAAGGATGTTATGTTAATAGCTAATAATCACACGATATGATGTTTAAAAGTGTGTTTATGGGCACCTGGGTGGCTCAATCGGTTGAGCTTTGGACTCTTGGTTTCAGCTCAGGTCATGATCTCACAGTTACGAGATTGAGTCCTGGCTCCAGCTGGGCATTCACATCATGTGGAACCTGCTTGGAATTCTCTCTCTCTCTCTCTCTCTCTCTCTCTCTGCCCCTCCCTGCTCAAGTTCCCTTTCTTTCTGTCTCTCTCAAATCAACTTAAAAAAAAGTGTGTTTAGTATTAAAATTTCTTTTGATATAGATATTATTGTCATCCCCATTTTATGGATGAAGATATTGAGGCAGAGAAAATTAAATTATATAAGTCATACACTTTGGACATGCATGCACTTCTTAAATGTCAGAATCAAAATGTGTAGTGAAGACGTCTACTTCTAGCAGTTGTGCTCTTAACTACAGATACACTAGACTCTGTTATCAAAACTAAATGAGATTATATATATGATGAAAGAATTTCACGACTCTCATCCTTTTTGTGTAATGTGCTATAAAATTTAGACTTTTCCTGTCAATTCTTAAATATTTTGAACCCTTGACAATAATCTTTCATAGTCCTGTTTCAAAAACTATAAACTCTTGTTTCATTTTCTCAGCCTCTATTACCGCTAATTCCTCATAGCTGTACCCATGGTTACCTTCCCCCAATTTTAACATCTCACCCCTTTTCTCTCATTTTAACATAAATAAAATAATAAAATAAAATAAAGTAAAATAAAATAAAATAAAATAAAGTAACAAAAAATAAAATAAAATAGGAAATGTGAAATAACCTCAGCTTCCTATGTATTATGGTTAAAATTGTGTCTCTCACCTCCTATTGGGTGCCACTTCATAGTCTAAGGATGTTTAAATAATTCCTATGACTAGATTTTCTGACCAGTTTGATTAATGCTCTTAACATTCAACACATTTTCTTACAGAAAGGTAGATTACTAGAGTTTCCAGAAAGTTAAAAATATATATATCAAAAATAAATATATACCAAATGACTGTGACAATGGAGTAAAATATTGTGCATCATATGACAAATATTAAGAATGTACCTATATCCTTCAAATATTTGAAGGAATTATGTGTAGAGTTAAGCATTATTTAAAAAATAAAACAAAAATTGAGCCAAAATTTTTAAATCAAGTCAGAATGCAATTGTTTAAAAGTTTTTTCCTTTAGATCTAGTTCTAGGATGTAATCTTCTTGGCAATAGAGACTGGGATTTTTCTTTTCTTTCTTGTTTCAGTTGTCCCCTTTAAGGTCTTTATTTCATTACTATGAGCTTTAGTGGTTCAGAAGTATCTTTTTTTTTTTTTTTTTTTTTTTTTGTAATATGAAATGATTTTCCCCTCTGGTGACAATGTTAGAGAAAAGTGCTTTGGGATTATTCTCAATACAGACACTAGAGTTCTTTCAGTCAAACAGTTTGAATTTAGATGTAAAGAAAATGTAGATTGCAAGAGTAGATGAGCCATCCTATTCAAAACGGGCATGACTAGATAGTGGTTAACCAAATATACACCTGAAAATGATTTGAAGGTTACAGAAATCCAAGAAACTATAATGCAAAAATTCTCCCAAGATCATCATTGTGGTCAACACAATTGATGATCGTCAGGCCTTTGGTTTTTATTGAAACACGCCAGAAAATGAACAACATGGACAATTCTGTGATGTTGAATTCCAATCTCGTTACTCATTCCATATTTGCTTCCAACTAGCATACATTACAGAAAGTTAGCTTTGATACTTTGTTTATATTGTCCTAATCCAAACAAGGATTCCTGACTAAAACGAAACTACACTTTAGATCTATTCTACTGCTGAAGTCACAAATCCAAACATCCCAACTTCCTACAACCATCCTGACTTATCTGTGGTTTGTTAAGCCTTTTACTCCATTGAGACCCCTGAATCATTCCACTTGCAGAAAGCCTGCAGGCCTCTTTGCTTCCTTTCTTCACAAGAATGTGAAATCTCTGGCTTCTTTGTTTTTGGCCTCGCAAATAAAGGAATCACGGAGACTGCCATTTCCTATTTACAATGGTACAGAGGAGACTTAGTGGACTGTGAAGATCTATGTACTTTGCAACAGTTCTGAGAGCCTGAGCATTAGAGGGGGGCAGGAGATTAATTCTTATAAATGAAAGATAGGCAGAAATAATATGCAGTTTCCAGCTTGAAGCTGTTAAGAGACTAGCCTTTCCTTTGTCTTCCTCTTTCTCTTCTTCTCTTCCCTCTGCCCTGTCATCTCCTTGTCTCTGTGTATATTTTCCTTTCTCACTGCACACACCCACCACTTTCCCCAACTGGCTATTGGAAGCAAAGGACCCTAAGATGTTGGATTTGCAAAAAGAAAGGAGCACCTGGGATTCCTGATTCACAATCAGGAGAAAATTACATGGGCCGGTAATATAAGATGATAAATACACTTTTTTTTCTTTCTTACATTGTACTCACTGAGTCCTATTGTATCTTTTTAAAGCTGATAAACCTTCTTTGGTCATATCACATAACTTTTAAAATATAATAGTTTCATTGTTCATAGTTTCATTCTAACTGTGGTATAATTTCCATTGTGATTTATTATTTAACGAGAGTTACTTGACATAGCATATTTAGTTTTCAAATATATTAAAGCATATTTTATTATATATTTCTAGTTTAGTAGAATTATGGCTTAATAAAATGGTCTATGATACTGTGATCTTAAGAAATTTTCTTTTTGTGCTTAAAATTAATACATATTGCTGCCTTGCTGGAAAAGCTCTGTATACCTATTTCTGTGTCAGCCTGTGATATAGTATGTGTAGGGCCCAAGGAATTTAACAAAAATCCCCTGCCCCTGGACAAGCAGAGCAAGACTAACTCCATTTTGTGCTATACCCACCATCTCATGTATAACCCCCACATGACCTACTTATTGCTTAAGACACTCCCCCACCCTAGTCAAGCCGTTGAGCACACCCTTACTGGAAACCAGCTCATATAGGAATGCAGAACCCCTAACCGCCACAGAATGTAAACCCCGCCTTTTGTCAGCCAAACTTGTGCACCAATTCTTAAACCCCGCCTTTTGCCTGCCAAACTTGTGCGCCAATTCTGACCAGAGTGATAGGCTAGTTCAAACAGTTACTATAGGGTAAATTGTAATTCAATTGGCCACCTGCATGTGGACTGACATGACTATGCAACTTCCTGTGTGTGTTACAATCTCATTGGCCACTGGCCCTATAAAACTGCTATGCCTCTTAACCTAGGGGTCCAAGTCCCTGCTCTGCTATGTCGGGGATACTTGGGCCCAAGCTCGAGGTTGCAAATAAACCCTCGTGCGTTTGCATCGGTATCGGCTTCTTGGTGGTCTCTCAGATTTGAAATCGGGGGCATTACAGTATGCAGTGGAAATAAATAAATAAAATATCTTAGTTGTTTACAAGAAAAGCTTATCTATATCTTCATGTTATACAAGTCAAATATTTTTCTGCTCACATCTTCTTCATTTTAGTAACCAAGCTATAGAAACAACCTCTGAAACACACCATTGCCAGTACTGTGATAGAAGATAGCAATGTTGGGTCCATGCAAAGGCTGTCAAATTTCATGCTTGAATATTGCTTATTGCACGTAGACTTAAGATTCTTTGAACAAAGCAAGTCGCATGGTCAAGACTGATGTCACTCTGTGTGTACGAATTCACCTATTACAAAGAAAGGTAGCAAATATTTGGGAAAAAGAATATAATTTTATAGTAACACTAATAGACCATAGTCCTACAAGAAAAGCCTGTTGGTTATATTTTCTCTACCAAATTTTTTCTTCCTTTGGTCTATAGATTTCTTATGGAGATGTTGTACAACATACCTTATATTTGTGGTTTTGACAATACATTCTATTGATTCTGCCATTTTTAGTTACATTTTAAGGCTATATTTCTAGCCTTATTCCAGTTAATAATTGTTATATTCTCTAAGTAGAATTATTCAGTTCATCAGCACAGAGACCTGTAAACTCTAGTGAAGATTTTGGCCATAGATTGTTTTGATATTAATTTGAAACTATATATTACTATCCAAGGCGGTTTTTTTTTTTTTATTTTATTTTGATATTTACTTGATGTCTTAGTTCAGGCTACTATAACAAAAATAGAACAGACTGAGTAGCTTCACCAGCAACACTATATATCACAGTTGTGAAGGTTAAAAAGTCCAAATCAAGGCACCTGCAGATTCCATGTCCATTGAGGACCACTTCCTGGATTGAAGATGGTCTTCTCACTATATCCTCAGATGGCTGAGAAAAATCATCTTTCTGCTGTCTCTTTCTATAAGGAAACTATTAACCTCATGGCCTAATTATCTCCCAAAGGTCCCACTTCTAAAAACCATCATATCGGGGGTTAGACTTCAACATGAATTTTGGGGGGAAGACATTCCATCCATAGCTCTTGGTATTTACTTTTACATATTTTTAATTTTATTTAATTAATTTTACTGAATGACATTTAAAAACTAATGCCTTTTGTAAATAATATACAGCAGTATTATCTTAGTTAATCTGATACCTTTGGGGAGGCAATTATCCATGATGTGTCCATTCAATTCAGATTCTCTTCAAGGGTATTTGCACAGCAGCACAGTAGATAGTCTACAAAATTATGGTGTCTCCCTCTAAGTCAGAGGGTAGACTTATTTACATTCTAGAATAGTAAAGTCTCCCTCTTCACAGAGGCAGTTTGCTTATATACAGGGCAATAGATATAATATCTACTTGGGAGAAAGAGGTGGGCAGATGTGACAACAGCCCTTTATAAGATTAGGATTTTCCAATGCCTGGGGTTCATCAGCTGTGATAGAGATCCACTTGGGCCCACTCTGAAATAATCCCCAGTCTTCCCATAGGAGATAAGAATAATTTATACCAATATGGATTTGTAGTGCCAGTGTACAAGACTCACAGCCACACTGTTGCTTAGAAATTACTTGATCATTTGAGATGGAAGGTTTTTTTTTGTTTTTTTTTTTTGCATCTCGCATCCATGAAATACAGCTAGATCAACACAAAACCATCCTGCACACCTGGAAAACTGATTTGAGGATTGATATAACAATCTGACAACCTAAACCACAGAACTCAGCAGGTACGTGGAGTAGAGAGGTGAACTGAAGGAATGAGAAGCCGCAGAGGACAGGGAGCTGCTTTTGCTTGCAGAGAGAGGATGGAGATGGCGGGGGGGAGGGGAGAGTATGGGAAAAGCACCTCCCCAAAAGCACCTGGAGAGAAAGTAGAAAAGTGGAAACAGCTGCAGGGACTGAAATACAAAGGGAGAAAGGAGAGGGGTTAAATTCCATTAAGACTCTACTAACAGGGGTAGCACAGAGTCTGAAACTCTGCAGCTCAATACCTAGTGGTGCTCTGGTGAGAGGGGCAAATCCCAGGAGCAGATGGAGGTCCGGGGGTCCTCAAGCCACACGGGAAGAGATGATTCCCCTGCTGGGAGGACATATGGTAGAGGCTGTGTGGCCACCCCACAGGCAAAGGTCCCAGGAGACCCCAAAGAACAACCACATTTGCTGGTGCTGGAACAAGGTCATTAAGGGTGAAGCCTGGCACCAGATGTGTGCTGTGATTTTTCCATAATCCCTGAAACGGTGCTGCTACATGATCGCATGAACTTTTTCTGGAGTGGACTGGCACCCAGCCACAGTCTCTGGGCATTGGCAGCAGTGTGGTCCCATGAATGCTCTTGGGTGCAGCTAGCACCCACCTATTGATTGGTGAGACCCTGCGCCAGAAGGTCTGAGTGGGTCAAAGCCACAGTCCCTCAGAAGTGAGGGGTTGGGAAACAGCCGCATCTGATATAAAACTCAGGAGGGAGGTGCCACCTGGCAACCTGACAGCTTGATCACAGACAGTGTTAAAGCGGGGAGTGGACGCAAGCCAGAAACAAAGGACAGTTGTGCAACAGCTAATCAGGGAGAACAGAGTTCTGATACTAGAGAATGGGTTGCTGGCTGACGCCATTTTCACCCTTCCCAAGCATGCACATACACATACACACCTATAAGCACCACAACTATCCACACCAATAAGCTAAGCAGCACCATCTAGTGGGGAATGGAGCTGTTACACTAACCCCACCCAACTGGGCCAACCTTGCTCTTCAGAAACACCACAAGTCTCTCCACCTACTTAGTTTACAGACTATAAGTTGCTTCATGGTTTGACTTCTAGGAGAAAACTGTAATTTGAATCACATTTTGGTTTGTTCCCTGGTCCATCTATTCAATTTTCTTTTTTTTTTTTTTCATTTCTTTTCTTTTTCTTGATACAGAAAGAAAAAAAATTATTTTTATTTTCAATTTTTATTAAAAGTATTTTTTTTTCTACTATATTTTTACTTTTTTGTAAATTTCTCAAATTCTATTTTACTTCCATCATTTCATTGTATTCTATTTCATTATATTCATTTTTCAAATTTTCATTTTCCTTTTTTTCATTTTTTTTTCTTTTTTCTTCCCCCTTTTTTCTCTAATCTGTCAAGCTCCTTTCAACAACCAGAACAAAACACACCTAGGATCCAGCATCATTTATTTCATTGTGTGTGTGTGTGTGTGTGTGTGTGTGTGTTTATGTCTTGTTTTTAATTTTAATTTTTTTTACCTTATTAATTCCTTTTCTTCCTTCAAAATGACAAAATGAATGAATTCATCCCAAAAGAAAGAACAGGAAGCAACGACAGCCAGGTACTTGATCAACACAGATACAAGCAAGATGTCAGAAACAGAATTTAGAATCACAATAATAAGAATATTAGCTGGGGTCTAAATAGATTAGAATCCCTTTCTGTGGACATAAAAGAAGTAAAAGCTAGTCAGAATGAAATAAAAAATGTTGTAACTGAGCTGCAATCTCAACATGATGTCACAGTGGCAAGGATGGATGAGTCTGAGCAGTGAATCAGCGATACAGAGGACAAACTTATGGAGAACAATGAAGCAGAAAAAAAGAGAGATACTAAGGCAAAAGAGAACGATTTAAGAATTAGAGAAATCAGTGACTCATTAAAAAGGAACATCAAAATCATACGGATCCCAGGGATGAAGAGAGAGAAAAAGGGGTAGAAGGGTTAGGTGAGCAAATCATAGTGGAAAACTATCCTAACCTGGGGTTAGGACAGGGGTCTTTCCCCTAACCTGGGGAAAGACACAGACATCAAAATCCAGGAAGCACAGAGGACTCCCATTAGATTCAACAAAAACCAACCATCAACAAGGCATATCATAGTCAAATTCACAAAATACTCAGGCAAGGAAAGAATGATGAAAGCAGTAAGGGGAAAAATGTCCTTAACCTACAAGGGAAGACAGATCAGGTTTGCAGCAGACCTATCCATAGAAACTTGGCAGGCCAGAAAGGAGTCACAGGATATATTCAATATGCTGAATCGGAAAAATATGCAGCCAAGAATTCTTTATCCAGCAAAGCCATCATTCAAAATAGATGGAGAGATAAAAAGTTTCCCAGACAAAACTTAAAGGAGTTCATGACAACTAAACCAGCCCTGCAAGAAATTTTAAGGGGGACTCTCTAAGTGGAGAGAAGACAAAAAAAAAAAAAAAAAAAAAAAAAAAAAAAAGACCAAAAGCAACAAAGACTAGAAAGGACCAGAGAACACCACCAGAAACTCCAACTCTACAAGAAACATAATGGCAATAATTCAAATCTTTCAGTACTCACTCTAAACGTCAATGGATTAAATGCTCCAATCAAAAGATATAGGGTAACAGAATGGATAAGAAAACAAGATCCATCTATATGCTATTTATAAGAGACCCATTTTAGACTTAAAGACAACTTCATATTGAAAGTAAGGGGATGGAGAACCATCTATCATGCTAATGGTCGACAAAAGAAAGCTGGAGGAGCCATGCTTATATCAGACAATCTAGATTTTAAACTAAAGAATGTAGCAAGAGATGAAGAAGGGCATTATGTCATAATTAAGGGGTCTATCCACCAAGAAGACCTAACAATTGTAAACATTTATGCTTCAAACATGAGAGCACCCAAATATATAAATCAGTTAATCACAAACATAAAGAAACTCATTGATAATAATACCATATTATTAGTGGACTTCAATACCCCACTTACAACAATGGACAGATCATCTAAATAGAAAATCAACAAGGAAACAATGGCTTTGAGTGACACATTGGACCAGATGGACTTAATAGATACATTCAGAACATTTCATCCTAAAGCAGAAGAATATACATTCTTCTCCAGTGCACATGGAACATTCTCCAGAATAGATCACATACTGTAACACAAACCAGCCCTAAACAAGTACATATAGATCAAGATCATACCTGAATATTTTCAGACCACAACTCTATGAAACTTGAAATCAACCACAAGAAAAAAAATGTGGAAAGATAACAAATTCTTGGAGACTAAAGAATATCCTACTAAAGAATTAACAGGCTAACCAAGAAGTTAAAGAGGAAATTAAAAGTACACAAAAGCCAATAAAATGATAACACCACAGCCCAGAACCTCTGGGATGCAACAAAGGTGGTCATAAGAGGGAAGTATATAGCAATCCAGGCCTTCCTAAAGAAGGAAGAAAGGTCTCAGATATGCAACCTAACATTACACATTAAAGATCTGGAAATAGAACAGCAAATAAAACCCAAAACCAGCAAAAAACAGGAAATAATAAAGATTAGAGAAAAAATCAATGCTATCAAAACCAAAAAACAAAACAAAACAGTAGAACAGAACAGTGAAACCAGAAGCTGTTTCTTTGAAAGAATTAACAAAATTGATAAACCACTAGCCATTTTGATCAAAAAGAAAAAGGAAATGACCCAAATAAATAAAATCAAGAATGAAAGAGGGGAGATCACAACCAATGCACCAGAAATACAAACAACAATAAAAGAATATTATGAGCAATTATACACCAATAAAATGGGCAATTTAGAAGAAATGTATAAAATACCATATAAAATACCAAATCTGAAACAGGAAGAAAGAGATAATTTGAACAGACCCATAACCAGTAAGGAAATCGAATTAGTAATCAAAAATCTCCCAAAAAACTAGAGCCCAGGGCCAGATGGCTTTGCAGGGGAATTGTACCAAACATTTAAGGAAGAGTTAACACCTGTTTTCTTGAAGCTGTTCCAAACAATAGAAATGGAACCAAAACTTCCAAACTCTTTCTATGAAGCTAGCATTACCTTGATTCCAAAACTAGACAAAGACCCCACTAAAAAGGAGAATTATAGACCAATTTCCCTGATGAACGTGGATGCAAAAATCTTCATTAAGATACTAACCAACTGGATCCAACAATACATTAAAAAAAATTATTCACCACAACCAAGGGGGATTTATACCTGGGATGCAGTCCTGGTTCAGTATCTGCAAAACAATCAATGTGATTCATCATGTCAATAAAAGAAAGGACAAGAACCACATAATCCTCTCAATAAATGCAGAGAAAGCATTTGATAGAATATAACATCCTTTCTTGGTAAAAACTCTCAAGAAAGTAGGGATAGAAGGAGCATACCTCGAGATCATAAAAGCCATATATGAACCCACCACTAATATCATCCTCAATGGGGAAACACTGAGAGCTTTCCCCCTAAGGTCAGGAACAAGACAGGGATGTCCACTCTTGCCACTGTTATTCAACACAGTATTGGAAGTCCTAGCCTCAGCAATCAGACAATACAAAGAAATAAAAGGCATCCAAATCGGCTAGGAGGAGATCAAACTTTCACTCTTCACAGATGACATGATACTCTATGTGGAAAACCCAAAAGATTCCACCAAAAGACTGCTAGAACTGATCCATGAATTCAGCAATGTTGCAGGATATAAAATCAATGCACAGAAATTGGTTTCATTCCCATACACAGTTAATGAAGTAACAGAAAGGGAAATCAAGGAATCAATCCCATTTACAATTACACAAAAAACTATAAAATACCTAGGAATAAATCTAACCAAAGAGGTAAAAAATACATATACTGAAAACTATGGACAGCTAATGAAAGAAATTGAGGAAGAAAAAAAATGGAAAAATATCCCATGCTCCTGGATAGCAAGAACAAATATTGTTAAGATGTCTATACTGTCCAAGGCAATCTACATATTCAATGCAATACCTATTAAAATAACACCAGCATTCTTCACAGAGCTAGAACAAACAATCCTAGAATTTGTATGGAACCAGAAAAGACCCCAAATAGCCAAAGCAACCTTGAAAAAGAAAACCAAAGCAGGAGGCATCACAATCCTGGACTTCAAGCTGTATTACAAAGCTGTAATCACCAAGACAGTATGGTACTGGCACAAAAATAGACGCTCAGATCAATGGAACAGAATAGAGAACCCAGAAAAGGACCCACAAACATATAGCCAACTAATATTTGACAAAGCAGGAAAGAATATCCAAGGGAATAAAGACAGTGTCAGTAAGTTTTGCTGGGAAAACTGGACAGCAACAGGAAGAAAAATGAACCTGGACCACTTTCTTACATCACACACAAAAATAAACTCAAAATTCTGAAAGACCTAAATGTAAGACAGGAAGACATCAAAATCCTCAAGGAGAAAGCAGGCAAAAACCTTTTTGACCTTGGCCGCAGTTACTTTTTACTCAACACGTCTCCAGAGGCAAGAGAAACAAAAGCACAAATGAACTATTGGGACCTCATCAAAATAAAAACCTTCTGCACAGCAAAGGAAACAATCAGCAAAACTAAAAGGCAACTGATGGAATGGGAGAAGATATTTGCAAGTGACATATCAGATAAAGTGTTAGTATCCAAGATCTATAAAGAACTTATCAAACTCAACACCCAAAATAATAATCCAGTGAAGAAATGGGTAAAAGACATGAATAGACACTTATCCAAAAAGACATGCAGTTGGCCAACTGACACATGAAAAAAAATGCTCAACATCACTCATCACCAGGGAAATACAAATCAAAACCACAATGAGATACGACCTCACACCTGTCAAAATGGCTAACACTAACAACTCAGGCAAAAACAAGTGTTGACAAGGATGCGGAGAAAGAGGATCTCCTTTGCACTGCTGGTGGGAATGCAAACTGGTGCAGCCACTCTGGAAAACAGTATGGAGGTTTCTCAAAAAAATTAAAATTAGAACTACCCTACAACCCAACAATTGCACTACCAGTTATTTATCCAGTTATTTATCTGTAGATATGCTGGTTCGAAGGGACACATGTACCCCAATGTTTATAGCAGCACTATCAACAATAGCCAACGTATGGAAAGAGCCCAAATGTCCATCGATGGATGAATGGATAAAGAAGATGTGGTATATATACACAATGGAGTATTATTCGGCAATCAAACAGAATGAAATCTTGCCATTTGCAACTATGTGGATGGAACTTGAGGACATTATGCTGTGTGAAGTTAGTCAGAGAAAGACAAATATCATATGACTTCACTCATATGAGGACTTTAAGATACAAAACAGATGGACATAAGGGAAGGGAAGCAAAAATAATATAAAAACAGGGAGGGGGACAAAACATAAGAGACTCTTATAGAGAACAAACAGAAGGTTACTGGAAGGGTTGTGGGAGGGGGGATGGGCTAAATGGGTAAGGGTCATTATGGAATCTACTCCTGAAATCATTGTTGCACTACATGGTAACTTGGATATAGATTTTTAAAAAAAAAAAGAAGAAAAGAGAAAAAAAGGAATTACTTGATCATTTTACAATACATTGTCTTTTAATAGATTATTATAATGTGTTTAAAAGTACTATGCTTATGGACATATTTCAATTCTTTCTTTTACTTCTATTTTCTTTTTTAATTTCATTTTTTTCTGTGTGTTTATTTGTTGAATTTAATTTTGTCTTTTCCCAATATCTACTGATTAAAATTTTCCTTTTAAAGTCTTTTCATTCCTCTGATGGTTTGGATTGTCTAAAATCTTCTTCTTCTTTTTTTTTTTTTTTTTTTTTTTTTTTTTTGGGAGAAAGAGATAGTGCTTGCATGCCTGTGCAAGTGCATGATCAGGGGAAAGATTAAGAATCTTAAGCAGGCTCTACGCCTAGCATGGAGCCCATTGCAGGGCTGATCTCACAACCCTGGGATCATGACCTGAGCCAAAATCAATAGTCTGGCACTTAACTGACTGAGCTACCCAGCACCCCATTTCTGAATATTTTTAATGAATATTAAACATTAAGCAAATACAAACAGAATTTGTTTTTCATAGCAAAGTATAAATTGTTCAGTAACTCTATTATCTAGCTAATTTAGATAAAAAATATTAGCATGGTAAGATTAAAGATTTGTCAAATTTGTTGATCTTAAGAACCAACTATGGCTCCAATGATTTTCTCTATTTCTACTTTTTAAAATTTCATTTATTCACATTCTAACTTTTATCATACATACATACATATATATATATATATATATATATATATATGTACACACATATATATGTATCTGCTTCTTTTGAGTTTATTTTTCTCTTCTTTTTCCAGCTTCTTCAGATGTTCAACAAGGTAATTCATTTGAGATCTTTCTTCTTTTTTAGTATCAGCAATGGAAACTGTAAATTTCTTTTTTTTTTCTTTTAATTGGATTAATAAGTTTGTATTTTTTCTTTAAATCATTTAAATTTGTGTTTAAACTATTAGAATTATTGCTTACCTTCATTTTTTGTAAATCTCTGCTGTCACTATATCAATATCCTTTGATATCTTCAACTGTTCTTACTTTCATTGCAAAATGAATATAAGTGAAATTTCATCTTGAGATTGATTTTTTTATTTTTTTCAAAGTTTATTTATTTATTTGGGCAGAGAGACAGGGAGAAAGAGAAAAACCCAAGCAAGCTCCATTCTGCCAGCACAGAGCACAGCAGGAAGTGAGGCTTGAACTCACAAAACTGCAAGATCATGACCTGAGCCAAAACCAAGAATTAGACACTTAACTGACTGAGCCACGCAGGTACCCCAAGACTGAACACTTACTACTTATTTAGAAAATCGTATTTTTACTTATTTTATTACACTGTAGTTTTTCTTTACATATAACTAAGATTTTTTTCTTCTAAATATCCTCCCAATTTCTTCCTAGGGGATCTATAAACAATCGTGAAAATATCTGTTTCACCACACAATGAAATTTCAATTTTCCTGTATATCAAATGAAAATTTATTTTATTTCATCCATTTTAAATGTTGCATTTTTATTTGTATTTTTATTTTCTTTTTATTTTTTGGTATTCTTTATTTCTTTTTTATTTTAGATGTTGGGTTTTTAAATTTTGATGTCTAATATCCAACATCAATTTATTCTGTCTCTTTACCTTTCCTTGAAACGTGATAAATATGTCAATTTGTCATAGAACAGAGTGATACATGATGCATATTTTCTACTGAATATATTTAGAATTATTATTGAATGTATCTAACTTTCTCTTGGTTGAGAAATATTGTTTGTTTTTGTAATATTTAAAATCTTACCTACAAGTTTCCCTATGCTGAAAAAAAAAAACATTTCCTTTAATGTATGGAAGGTCTTTGATTTAAACCTACATAGTCTTTACTTGAGAGTAATAACAGAGGAGTGAGTTTGAGATTTTGAAGGTGGATGTGTTAGTATTTTTTTAAGCATCTGGCAAATATCACATTTAACCTTTGATGTAAGAAATCCTAGAACCAATTTTCTTTTCTTTACATTTTTTTAAATGTTTATTTCTGAGGGAGGGAGGGAGGAAGAGAGATAGAGAGAGAGACAGTGTGTGAATGGGGAGGAGCAGAGAGAAAGACAGACACAGAGTCTGAAGCAGGCTCCAGGCTCTGAGCTTGTCAGCACAGAGCCCAACATGGGGCTCAAACCCATGGACTGTGAAATCATGACCTGAGCCAAAGTCGGACGCTCAACCGTCTGAGGCACCCAGGTGCCCCCATTTTTCTTATTAGATGCCAAATGGAAAAAAAAATCTTCCCTGGGATATATAGAACCAATGTTCTGTTATAATAAGAAAATGTTGTTTAGTCATTAATTTGCCTCTTGAATTATATTTCAATATCTTTTTTACTTGACTTATACATTACTTGTATTTCAACTATCATTTATGTGTGAAAGTATTTCCCCATACTAAATAAAAACAGCTTACAGATTTTAGGTGTCGATTCTATTTCTTCCATATTTCTACATTTTGGTCCTAATACTGTGCAACGGTTGGACAATACCATGTCATAAGTTTTATGTATACATAATTTATTAGACGGATAAATTCTGTATCTAATCATAGAAAATAACAACTATTTTAGAATTAGTGTTAAAACATGTAAATTCCCCCTTATACCCTCTTTTTAATGTCCCTAAAATTATGCTAATTTTAGAAATAGCTAACTTCTCCATAATATTTATAATATTTCCATATGTATTTAAAAAAAACATTTCCAGAGTTTTGAAATTATTTATTATCTTAGGGTTACATAATCAAGAACTCCTCTCTTTTCATTTAAATAATCTTAGTCTTTGGACTGAATAGAGTTCCATGGTTGGCAAAGTTCTTTTTGTCAATCTCAGGCAACTGCTTCTAGCATGCAATTTGTCATTTGAGAAGGAAGTGGAGCATGGCCCAGGTGTGAAGTGAACTGATGGAAAATTATGAATCAAGTTAGCAAGAAGAAGAAGTCCAAGGTTGACTTGAAATATCAGGAAGACCTATGCTTCAGGAATCCTGAGCAGACTTACGGAAACAGTTCATGTAAGGCATTAATAAAAACGGTCCCAAAAATGACACAAAGTTATTATGCCAGTTTAAGGCTTGTAAAAGTAGGGCAGATATTGAGAAAACTTTCAAAGAGTAGAATTGATAGCAAAAAAGGAATGGTTTAGTCAGTCTTATTCAAAACATATTGTCTTTCTTCTAACTGCAAAGCAATATGTTCTATCCTGAGGATAAAAATAATAAATAAAAAAAATAAGGTCCATATGCTTATAAACTTAGAATCAGTTAATGCCAAGATCAAGTCTATATTCTTTTATCTTGAGTATATACACTGGTCCCACTCCAACCCATACTCAACTCTACAGTCAGAGCAGAGAAACTTGAGATGGTCTAATTAGGTCTCAGGGAAGTCATAAATACATGCACTATAGCCGGAATTCACCAATCAAAAACATTAGGTATGGGATATGGTGTGGTTTGGGTTGCCTGCTTTGACTACATTGATTATTTTGATCAGAAAAGTCTTAAGTGTTATTTGAAAAATGTCATATAATAAGTAACAGTATAAAGAGTAAAACCCAAGTCATCTTCCATTATATCTACCACTGATAGCTCTGTTTTATGTATATCTGTTCAAAATTATTCCATTCATATAATACAAATTTAGATATGCTGCTTGCTTTTACTACTGTGAATTACTTTTTAAAACTTTTTATTGTTATGACCTTTTACTTTTGATCAAATCTAAAATCTTTAACAGGCTCCAAGTCCTTCTCTAGCCTCTTAAACTTGGTTTTCCCTTTCCTAACCCGGACAACAGCCCAGACAAACTCCTCACAGTGACCCAGCATTGAGGTCGGTAGTAGATGTGCTTGATATGTTCTTGCAACATCCCAACTTTTACTAACCTAACACCTTCTTATTATGTGTACTTCATCTTAATTTTCATTTTCCTTGACTTCCTTAATCTCACAGACAAGTTGCACTGTGTAATTCTCTCTAATAATTAATACACTTGATATAACTTATTTTAGGGTCTTCGTTCTCACTAACTTCTTAAATATATTGTCGTATATTGTATGTTTATTGTTTACTGATATACTTTCACTCGGTAAATGCTGACTGAAGCAATATCCTTTTTGTAAACTGTTAATTACAAATTTTAGATATATTTCTATATTAAGATACGCCCACATATTTTTAATAATAATATATTTAACTAAATGAATTAGCTGTATTTTATTTAGTTTCTCCTCGAACATTGGTAATTACCACCTTGATAGAATTTTAAACAAAGTTTTAAAATATATATATGAGCAATTTATACAAATTCCCTATTTATTTATTTACTAAAACATATGTATTAGAGGTAGAATTTTTGGGTAAAGTTCACGCACTTTTTCTTATTTTGATATGCATACACATAAAAATATATTGCCAAATGAGCTCAAGACTAGCAAAAAATACACCAAGTTACTTTTATATTAGCAGTATATAAAGGACAATGGCCATAAGAAATAGCATCTGAAGGCTATTTTGTGAGTCTTACACCATGCTGCTCTTTTACTTTATTATGAAACAGCAGTTTTATATATTATTAGCTTCATTTTGAGTTAAAATTTAACCCTTTGTTCACAAACATTCAAGGATACCTGTTTATAATAATGACAATAATGATATCAATAATGACAGTAATAATAAGTAGCAACAATAGTATTAGAAGCAGAAGGAGCAGGAGTGACAGAAGTATCACCAGTAACATAAAACTCTTTCTGAATGTAAATAAGTATATCATTAGTTATTGCAAGCTCTTGGCAATCAGTGCTATTCTAGTGCAGCAGGAACCTTAAGGATTATTAAAGACCAAAATGGGTTGCTGAACATCTACTGAAATATAAGCAAAGAGTAATTAAATTATTTTATCAGAAAAGTATATGCAAAAGAAAATAGAAAGTCTCTATTAACTTCTCAATAATATTTGTGGTTAAATCTTTGGCCATATTCTACTGCACTCCAAACACATGTATTACTCATTATAGCAATTACAATGACCAAAATTTTCTCTTAACGATTATGATCTTCCTTTACTCTTCTTCAGTGTGCCTAAAATATGACAATCACCAAATAAATAGCAGTTACAGTGCTTTACAAATGGGAACTTTTTTTCAAGTTAAAAATTTATTACTAGATTATTTCAATTTTATTTTTCTTGTATGGTCAATATTTCTCTTTGCAATATTTGTAAGATGTTTTTAAAATGTAAATAATTGCAATGAAGTAAAATGACAATTATGTTTTAATGTATGATTTTGTAGAGAAATCAAATATTTCAGTGATGCAAATAAAATGAGGCATATGTGGGAAAATTAATATATATGCAAAGTCATATATACACACATTTATGTGCAAAACACATAAATTTATTCAATATCTATGAAACAGAATTCAGAGTAGGTTATGAAATTTAAAAAAAGTAAGTAGGACCTATTAGTGGAGCATGGAGTCCTGAATAATTCAGATTGATCTAGTAGAATTTCTGTTTGGGCATGCTTATACATCTTATACTATAACAAAACTTTTAATACTGCAATCAATTATTCAGTATTTCCCTCTTCCATAAATGTTTAGATTTATATTTTCTGTTAAATATATATTAAAAAATAATAAACACATGGTCTTATTATATTGTTGTATACATTTTTAAAACTTTGAAGTTCTCTGAAGAAGCAAAGTGTTGAGGCTTATTTCATTTTGATTCTTGTTATAGATGCTTTATACCATGATATTGACTTTGGTTGTGAGCTGTTCTCCTGGTAGAATTGATTTATGATACACTCCGTTGCTATCCAGACAGTTTCCAGTGAAGTGACAAAGAAGTTCTGCTTCCATACCCATCTAATCAATGGAAAGTAAAGCAAGACCAGACAAAACAAAACCCTTTATACAAGGTGACTGGATACTAAATGTCATGTAGTGTGTGTGCTAGGTGTGAAAATAAATAGTGGACATATATACCTTGTTAATTGGCATTGTTATGTGCTTCCTAAAAGACCAACTGGTACAGAGACTATAAAAACTGTTGCTGCATCAAATGGTTTATTAAAAAAACAAATGTCCATAAATGTTAGGTGAAATTTAACTCTTCTGCTTATAATATTTCCTTTTTTTTCTTTGTGAGGACATATATATTCAAAAATTCAAAGTATAAATAGAACTGACTAAATGAGAAAGTATATATTCAGGTAGGAAAATGGCTGAGATAACACTACTTCTTTCAAATTGAAGATCATGACACTTATTCTACATTATCTTTACAGTCGAACATACTAAATATTGCTGTGCATTGGTTAGAGCATAAAACCTTTGCGGAGAGGGAAAACAGATGACAAGTAGTGAAGGGAAGATACAGTGAGAGCAGATTTTAGTGAGTCTTGTATGCCATGATGGCCCCTAAGGACGATTTAATTAAGTAAGAAGAAAATTAAATGCTCTACTTGTATTTTGTTTTATAAATATGTTTGTGTGCAGTGTATACAATGAAAGGGACTGGAAAGAGGAAGTACTGAGGAAGACTATTGCTGTGGTACAAAGAATATTAGGAAAGTCTCTGGGAGAGACAATATAATAGAGAATGAAGGAGAGGGAACAGATTTTGTAGTGTTTTGAATATAATTTTTACAACCTGGTTACTGATAGAACATGGAGAGGGGAGGGTGGGTGATGGGTATTGAGGAGGGCACCTTTTGGGATGAGCACTGGGTGTTGTATGGAAACCAACTTGACAATAAATTTCATATATTGAAAAAAAATTGTTTAAAAAGAACATGGAGAGTAAAATACAGAAATGAGTGGAGAACGTTTCTAAGATTTCTAGTCCAAGTAAATAAGTAGATTGAAACACCATTGATTAATCTATGGAATGAAAACAGAAAAACATTCGGAAAAAGGATGCAGGACTTAAGATGCATTCAATCACAGGTTTCTTGATTTCTAAATGAGTGCATGTTATCTCTGTAAAAATTACAAATAAATTCTCAGAATGGCACTATGCCCCATAGGGTATAATCTGGTGTCATAGCACCAGATTGATGATCTTAGACCTTGTCTATTATGGCAGCAATTACCCTGACAGTGATAGACTTATATTTGGGGAGTATATTTGCCTTCTCTGTCTATAACACTTCTGCCAGTACTGTCACTCACAGGTTTATAGACTATTGTGATGCTTACCAAGGTATTCCATAAAACACTTCCTACCAGGAAAGTTATGGTAAGGTAAATGTGGCAGTATACTCATCTGTGTGGAATTTTCTGGTCTTCTCACACATTCCATCAACCAGAACTATCCTACTTGGGATAGCTCCATAGTGACTTTCAGAGGGCTCAGTTAAGGGAATAGATGGCCAATATGAACATGTTGCATTGGGAAGTTGGCTTATAAGATGAGGCATTTTTCTAAAATCAGCAACCAACATATGAGGCAGTCTCCCCCATAGCCAGAAATATAAATCCTGAAACCAAGAGTAGAGATAGGAGTGGTTTCTCTTTTTACTACACCTAATAATCTGAAGGATGTTTGTTTCTGTTCCTATAACTTGTTCCCATAGTATCCAAGGGAAGTCTGCTTCCTTCAGAGAACCTACCAATGATTCCAATGAATTGGAAATTAAAATTGCCCCCCATCATTTGGCATTTCTCATTCAGATTAAATAACAAATCAATATGGAACCTGCAATGTTCATTTTTCTCCTGATTACTCGTGAAAATTATGTTGTTGATACCTAGCACAGAACAGGAGGACTGACCGGAAATCAGAATGAATTCAGCATAATTCTTCTTAGAACTATCTTTCCTTAAAACTTTGGTCAGTGGAAAGCTGATTTCTAACAAAAAAAAAAAATAGGCAGCGGTAGCTTATATTGTACAGGAATAACACTTTGAGTTATTTCCCCAGGTCAAGAATTCAATTTATCTGTGATGTAGAAGAGGGTAAAATATATATGGAATGATTAGTGCCTATCATTATTTAGACACATAAAGGTGTCTATTTTTACTAACTTATACTTCATGGGCTAGCTAGCAAGTCCAGGACAATAGCAGCTATATATTTTATATTATGTATTTTTTCCTCCACATTCCCACCACTTTATATGAAGAATGTCAGTGGATACAAATTGATAGCACCCATGATGATACATTTACTAGCAGATGATTATGCTTTGTGTATGCCTGAGACAGAGACACAAACTTTTACCCAAATGAAGGATAAGAGTGAAAAACTTAGGGGACAAAGTGATGGACTTTGCCAGATCTTCCATTTGTGGTTCTAAATCCGCTCTTTCTCCTCCTTCACCTGCCCTCTGCCCTGGGAAGTCAGCTCATTGGCTTCTAATTCCATACAGCCAATGCAGAGTCCTTGCCAGAAATCATAGGGAGGAATTATATTGATATAAATCTATTTACTCCAGTATATTTGTCCCTGGGGGCTATTCGGTCTGTCTGTATCCCTTGGATGAAAGTCACTACTTCATTTAAGGCAACTTTCTTTACTTACCTCTCACTTTCCAGGTTCTGTGGGCCACTTGATCCCCAGGTCTCTTCATTCCTGAGATACTGAGAGTTGCTCTGTTTTCGGGTGAATAAAAGCACCTCTGCTGCTACTTATTGTGGATTCCTGCATTATTCTTTGTGGTTTTAGCCATCCTTACACCTTGTACATATTCTTATTGTAAAAATTACACAATGAAATTTCTTAATTTGAGTGTGCCATACTTTCCTTTTAGGACCATGAAGTTGATGTGAGAGCTTTCTAAGACAAGCCACATAGGAAGCCATGAAAGTGTTACAGGGAAAATTAGAAATTTTGAGGTGACCATTGCAGGCCATCTCATAAATCTTCCACGTTATTTGTTGAGAGGCAACTGCTGTAAGCAAGAATAATTGACCAAAGCAGAATTGCTGGTAGAGGCAGGGAAAGTTGCTTTGAAATAATTTGGGATATCAAAGGCTGCAGATCTCATAGATCACCAATGAGATACAAGTCATAAAAATGAATAGAAGTCAGACCGGCCAAAGCTCAAGAAAACACGAAGGTCTTATTTTTAAGTCCTTTGTTAAAGCAACAATAAAACACAAAGAATTTTTTACAAGGCATTTTTATATTTTAAAAATTACCTGATATTTCTAGATAAACTAATAAAAAGCTAGTGAAGCAAAGTGTAGCCTTGAAAGAACAACATAAAGAATGAACACACCTTTGGATTCTGTGTCTCCCTCCCTCCCTCTCTCTCTCTCTCTCTACCTCTCCCCCTTTTGCACACTGTCTCTCTCTCTCTCTCAAAAATAAACATTAATTTTTTTAAATACACACACATACACACACCATTAGAAAAAGACAAATAATAAAAGATGGCAGAAAATCAAATAATTTGCAAAGGAAATGATAAAATTATGAAATAATTTTTAAGTGTAAATAACTCCAGTAAAGATAAATGATAGTCTGGGTATCTATTAAAAATAATACTACATCATGGGGCATCAGGGTGGCTCAGTCAGTTGAGCATCCAACTCTTGATTGTGACTCAGGTGATGATCCCAGGATCATGGGATCAAACCCCACATTGGGCTCCACACTGAACAGGGAGCCTGCTTGTTATTCTCTCTCTCATTCTCCCTCTTCCTCTGCCCCTCTCCCCTGCTTGAGTGTGCTCTCTCTCTCTACATTAGATAGATAGATAGATAGATAGATGATAGATAGATAGATAGAAGATAGGTATACTAAATCAGGTTGACATCATACTTCTGGAGGGCGGTATTCCTTATTAGCAGTTGCTACATTGACAAGATACTTAAGGAAAGGTCATGGGAGGCAAGAATATTTTATCTAGCCAAGTTTTCCTTTGAGTAAAAGAACAAAGACAAATCTTTGAGTTTAGAACATTAGAACTTGAGTTGAGAAGTCTAGATAGATTACTCACAAATACTCTAGGGAACAAATTTCATTCAAACAATTGATGATTGGGAAAATGCGTAAAATGTCTGAGGTGAACGCTGAGAACATTTAACTGTAACATTAAGAGTAAAACAAAGGAAGGGTAAGTGGTTCATAATCATAGAATGTAATTGGTAAAAATAAGGAAAAAATCACAAAAATGGGGAAAGGATAAGAAAAAGTAGAAGTGGATTGAGCTCCTTAATGTTCTCATGTGTAATAGCTGGGAATTAAGCGCTGACAAATCAATTAGTTGAAATTATTTTAAAAACACAGAGGTAAAGATTAGAAATGATAATATTGATGGCAATGATAGAAGGGTTAGGATAAAGGTATTACAAAATGGCATACATATAAAGATGGCTATTAGAAGAAATAGAAGAATGTTTCCTTAAGCATAAAAACCAGCATAAAAAAAGAAAAAGTATTTTAAGATATATACACACAAATGGTTAATATACCATAAAATATCACAGGAATAAAATCAAGCATATCTAGCACATGATTAGGGCAAATAGGCTTAACTCTCTAACAGAAAAAAAAAACAAAACTTACAAGCATAATTTTCTTTAGAAATTATTTTTTCATATTATATCATAAAATGGACATTTTATCACATCATTACATATTATTCTACAAAACTACTTCCTAAGGCTGTAATAATATGCCTGTCTTATTTAAATAAGTCCAATTTCTTGCTATTTTATATTGTTTCCAACTTACTATCCTATATGATGCTTAAAATAACTCAGTTACCTATATGAAACTAAACATGGATTTGTGAAAACTTAGCATAAAGTCTTATCAGTGAGATTTATGTGCCAAAATTATACATATTTAAGGAGTCTCATGTATTTAATCAAATTGAAAAATATGTATAATAAAAATTTTCAATCTTAATGACAACATAGAAGAATTCTCAATTCTTTATAGCTTTGAAAATGTGAACACTGAAGTTGTTTAATCTTTGACAATATAAATAAAACGCATGTTATTCATGCTTTAATTTTTTAATTTAATAGCAATGTTGAATATGTTTCAATGTTTGCCCATTTGTCAAAATCTAACTTAAGACCAAAGTTCACTTAAAAATATTTATTTTTAAAATTTTTATATCCAAGGAATCAACAAATCTTAAAAGATTTGCTCTAAACATTTGTATTATTTGTCTTTTTTTTTTTGAAATTACATGAAATTCACACAAATAGGAATTTAATTAAAATGCTAACTCATTGCTTAAAATAATTCATCTCTTAAAACTCTTACTCAGACTACAATTTTTTAAATGCATTTGATCACTCTTTGAGTAGACAACGTTTTTTATGGTTAAAAAATTTCTTCACTAGAAAAAAAAATCAATTCTGCATTTGACAACCTTTTTTTCTCTCTCTGCTGTTGGGAGAAGTATTATTTATTGTGGAAATAAAACAGTAAGAATAGTAAAATTCCATTTTTGTTTATTTCAAAATCAAGCAGACAATACTTCTAAGCATTACTTGGATATTTTGATGTTTCCTGTATTCCTCCTACTTCTTCCAGCTGCCAAAGACATCATGTCAGATATATGCCCTCAGAGCAGCAGCGTTGCTTTGGAGAAAAAGGAAGGGTTACATTTTATAACACAAGGTGCTGGTTAATCAATCCTTTTTTCGTTTGTTTCTCTAAATGAGCCACGCACATAAATGGCTTTTTATACTTGATCTTAGCCAAAAGGCCGAGAAGCGATAAATGGCTTTTTATAATTTGTATAACTGTTTTCATAAAAATATTTACAAGTGTTAAGTTCTATTTTTTGAAGTACTTTACTACATTAAAATTTATTTTTAATGTTTATTTTCGAGAGAGAGACAGAGACAGAGACAGTGCGAGTGGGGGAGGGACAAAAAGAGAGGGGGACACAGGCTCTCTCTTCAAAACAGGTTCCAAGCTCTGAGCTGCCAGCACAGAGCCCAACGCTGGGCCTGAACTCACAAACCATGAGATCACGACCTGAGCTGAAGTTGGATGCTTAACAGACTGAGACACCCAGGCACCCCTACTGCATTTTTAACTTCTTTTATTTTCATTTATTTTGACAGAGAGATAGAGCAAGTGGCGGAGGGACAGAGAGGGAGGGAGAATGCCAAGCAGGCTCTGGGCCATCAACACAGAGTGGATGCAGGGCTCGAACTCACAAACAGGAGATCATGAGCTGAGTTGAAGTTAAGAGTTGGACACGTAACCTGCTGAGCCATCCAGGCACTCCTGAAATACTTTACTACATTTTAATTTATGCTTATAGGCATATTATCCAACATTGTCTGGCTCTTATGTAAAAGAAAAACATATTATGTACATCTTTATAATGTCCAATTGTTTA
This sequence comes from Panthera pardus, assembly GCF_024362965.1. Classification (NCBI taxonomy): domain Eukaryota; kingdom Metazoa; phylum Chordata; class Mammalia; order Carnivora; family Felidae; genus Panthera; species Panthera pardus. The sequence goes on along the minus strand of NW_026526655.1, from coordinate 41,228,245 downwards.
ACAACCTAGCACTATATTCACGGAAGAAGAAATAAAAAAATAATAATATGGATGTAAAATAACTACCTGATTTTCAAATATATCAGTTTTTGCTTTTAAGTTAAACATTAAAAAAGAGAACATATAAATTGAACTATTACCTCAAAAATGTATTACAGTGCAACATATTTGATTAGTGGAAATGCCAACAGGAACTTGAATTAGTTCCCTATTTTTTACATCTTGTTTTAGAAAAAAGTTTTATCAATGTTATGAGGTGTATTCTATCTCATTTTTTTTCCTGCCACTTTTGGTATTGTTCAATATTTTGGGTGATTCTATTTTGTCTCACTTTATTGACTTAGTAGCTCACTCTATCTATCTATCTATCTATCTATCTATCTATCTATCTATCTGGAGGTTGCTCCAGTATTCAAAGATTCACGTTATTAACCTAAACTGGTCACATTACTTCACATATTATTCCTATATCTGTGCATTATGAGAAGCTGATAGCGGTATGTCTTACATCTCCCCTTTTCCAGTCTTTGTGCCACTGTTCTCATACATTTTACTTCTATGTATGTCATAAACCCTAAAATGCATTATTGCTATTTGTCCACTGGTCCTAGTTTGAAGTGTCAATCAATAAGAAAACACATTTATTTAATCAAATTTATTTAATTCTATTTAATCAAGCATTTACTATTTCCAGTGTTGACTATTCACTTTTATAGACCCAAATATCTCATTAGCATCATTTCCTTCTCCCTGACGGACTTCAACATTTTTGTAGTGCTAATCTGCTAACAATAGATTCTCTCCACTTTTTTTTTAAATTTTTTTAACGTTTATTTATTTTTGAGACAGAGAGAGACAGCATGAACAGGGGAGGAGCAGAGAGAGAGGGAGACACAGAATCTGAAACAGGCTCCAGGCTCTGAGCTGTCAGCACAGAGCCCGACGCGGGGCTCGAACTCACGGACCATGAGATCATGACCTGAGCCGAAGTCAGACGCTTAACCGACCAAGCCAACCAGGCGCCCCAATTCTCTCTACTTTTAATGCCAAAAAAACTAAGTCTATATTTTGTCTTATGTAAAAGACATTTTCTCTTGGTATAGAATCCTAATTTACTGTCTGATACTTTCTGCAAATTAATACATTTTTTTTTCCTTTTCAGTACTTTGAAGATATAAGCTTACTCAATGAATAACTATGTTAAAAAACTATGTGATATGTTTATACTGTGGAATAACTAAACATTCAGTTGGAGTATTTTGGCCTAGGTTTTATAATACCCATGGTTTTGTATTGGAGGAAAGAGACAAAAACATAGAAACATAAAAGGAAAGGCTATAAAGGCAGGTAGGGATACATGTAAAAAAGGAAAAGTGGAGAAGGTGATGAAATGATGAGGGACCCATTCAGGTAGAATGTTCAGAAAATATTTCTCTAAGTAGGTGAGTGTAAGCAATTCAGCTAGAACATACCAGACAGCAAAAAAATATAAACCTAAACCTTGGAGTGAATGAATGCTTGAATTATTCCAGTTAATTTTCACAAGTCTGTTATACCTACAAATAGTAAGTTAAACTAAAAAATAAAGTTTGATTCATATGGCAAAACGGTGAAGGAAGTGTATCAAGCATGCTAGTGTTCATTTGTGTTTTTATATGTTAACAAAAGTCCAATTTTAAAAGGTGAAATATTATATTTTTCTGTTGATCTTGTTTTAACTGTACAGATTGTGAAGTCACAAATTCAACAGATATTTCTTATTACAAAGTATTTGATTAATCATATCCTCTTATTACAAATGATTATAAATCACTCTTCTTTAAAATTTGTAATTTAGAGCTTCTGGGAAGATGGTGGCATAGGAGGTCACTGGGCTCACTGCAAGTCCTGCTGATCACTTAGATTCCACCTACACCTGCCTAAATAACCCAGAAAACCGCCAGAAGACTAGCAGAAAGGAGTCGCCGGAGCCAAGCACAGACGAGAGGCCCACGGAAGAGGGTAGGAAGGGCAGAGAGGCGGTGCGCACTGCACAGACTGGCGGGAGGGAGCTGGGACAGAGGGGCAGCCCTCTGGCAAAGCAGAGCCCCAAGTCTGGCTTGCAAAAGCTGAGGGGCTGGACGGAGTGTGTTCTGACAAGAAGCAGGACTTAACATCTGGAAGGTTATAAGTTAACACCTCTGCTGGGAGAGCGGGAAGGCTGGAGGACAACGGGAGGGAGAGTTGTTGAGCCCCGGACAACAGAGCTCAGCTTGGCAGGGAACAAAGGCACTCGCCAGCACCATCTTCCTCACCTATCCCCCAGCCAAAATCCCAAAGGGAACCAGTTCCTGCCAGGGAACTTGCTTGCACTACGCAAACACCCAAAGCTGTGCTTCTGTTGATCCACCCCTCCAGCGGGTCTGACTCCCTCCCAGTGCCACAGGGCCCCTCCCGAAGCGGATCTCTGAAGGAAAAGCAAGCTGAGCCTGCCCCTCCCACCCCTGTGCACCTTGCCTATCCACCCCAGCTAATACCCCAGATCCCCGCACCACAAGCCTGGCAGTGTGCAAGTAGCCCAGACAGGCCACACCACCCCACAGTGAATCCCGCCCCTAGGAGAGGGGAAGAGAAGGTACACACCAGTCTGACTGTGGCCCCAGCTGTGGGCTGGGGGCAGACATCAGGTCTGACTGAGACCCCGCCCACCAACACAAGTTATTCAAGACAGCACAGGGGAAGTGCCCTGCAGTTCAGCACCACTCCAGGTGGTGCGGAAATCCAAATGGTGGTTCCTCATCCAAAATGACGAAAGGAAAGAATTCCCCTCAAAAAAACCTCCAGGAAATAACGACAGCTAATGAACTGATCAAAAACGATTTAAACAATATAACAGAAAGTGAATTTAGAATAATAGTCATAAAATTAATCGCTGGGCTTGAAAACAGTATAAAGGACAGCAGAGAATCTCTTGCTACAGAGATCAAGGGACTAAGGAACAGCCAGGAGGAGCTAAAAAATGCTATTAATGAGCTGCAAAATAAAATAGAGATGACCACAGCTCGGATTGAAGAGGCAGAGGAGAGAATAGGTGAACTAGAAGATAAAATTATGGAACAAGAAGAAGCTGAGAAAAAGAGATAAAAAAATCCAGGAGTATGAGGGGAAAATTAGAGAACTAAGTGATGCACTAAAGAGAAATAATCTATGTATAATTGGTATTCCAGAGGAGGAAGAGAGAGGGAAAGGTGCTGAAGGGGATACTTGAAAAATAATAGCTGAGAACTTCCCTAATCTGGGGAAGGAAAAAGGCATTGAAATCCAAGAAGCACAGAGAACTCCCTTCAGACGTAACTTGAATCGATCTTCTGCATGACATATCATAGTGAAAATGTAAAATACAAGGATAAAGAGAAAATTCTGAAAGCAGCTAGAGATAAATGTGCTCTAACATAAAAAGGGAGACCTATAAGACTCGTGACTGATCTCTCTACTGAAACGTGGCAGGCCAGAATGGAATGGCAGGAGATCTTCAATGTGATGAACAGAAAAAATATGCAGCCGAGAATCCTTTATCCAGCAAGTCTGTCATTTAGAATAGAAGGAGAGATAAAGGTCTTCCCAAACAAACAAAAACTGAAGGAATTCGTCACCACTAAACCAGCCCTACAAGAGATCCTAAGGGGGATCCTGTGAGACAAAGTACCAGAGACATCTCTACAAGCATGAAACCTACGGACATCACAATGACTCTAAACCCTTATCTTTCTATAATAACACTGAGTGTAAATGGACGAAATGTGCCAACCAAGAGACATAGGGTATCAGAATGGATAAAAAAAAACAAGACCCATCTATTTGCTGTCTACAAGAGACTCATTTTAGACCTGAGGACACCTGCAGATTGAAAGTGAGGGGATGGAGAACTATTTATTATGTTACTGGAAGTCAAAAGAATGCTGGAGTAGCCACACTTATATCAGACAAACTAGACTTTAAATTAAAGACTGTAACAAGATATAAAAAAGGGAATTATATAATATTTACAGGGTCTATCCATCAAGAAAAACTAACAATTATAAATGTCTATGCACTGAATACGGGAGCCCCCGAATATATAAAATGATTACTCACAAACATAAGCAACCTTATTGACAACGATGTGGTAATTGCAGGGGACTTTAATACCCCACTTACAGAAATGGATAGATCATCTAGACACATGGTCAATAAAGAAACAAGGGCCCTGAATGATACATTGGATCAGGTGGACTTGACAGATATATTTAGAACTCTGCATCCCAAAGCAACAGAATATACTTTCTTATCTAGTGCACATGGAACATTCTCCAAGATAGATCACATACTGATCAAAAACAGCCCTTCATATGTATACAAGAATTGAGATCATACCATGCATACTTTCGGACCACAATGCGATGAAGCTTGAAATCAACCACAGGAAAAAGTCTGGAAACCTCCAAAAGCATGGAAGTTAAATAACACCATCCATTAGGAATCAAAGTAATACTGGCTTCATAGAATGAGTCTGGAAGTTTTCCTTCCCTTTCTATTTCTTGGAATAGCTTGAGAAGGATAGGTATTATCTCTGCTTTAAACGTCTGGTAGAACTCCCCTGGGAAGCCATCTGGTCCTGGACTCTTATTTGTTGGGAGATTTTTGATAACCGATTCCATTTCTTCGCTGGTTATGGGTCTGTTCAAGCCTTCTATTTCCTCCTGATTGAGTTTTGGAAGAGTGTGGGTGTTTAGGAATTTGTCCATTTCTTCCAGGTTGTCCAATTTGTTGGCATATAATTTTTCATAATATTCCCTGATAATTGCTTGTATCTCTGAGGGATTGGTTGTGATAATTCCATTTTCATTCATGATTTTATCTATGTTAGTCATCTCCCCTAACCCTAAACCAGAGACCCAGCAAAAAAGGAGAACTACAGGCCAATATCCCTCATGAATATGGATGCAAAAATCCTCAATAAGATACTAGCAAATCGAATTCAACAGATTATAAAAAGAATTATTCACCATGATCAAGTGGGATTCATTCCTGGGATGCAGGGCTGGTTCAACATTCGCAAATCAATCAACGTGATACATCACATTAATAAAAGAAAAGAGAAGAACCATACGATCCTGTCAATCGATGTAGAAAAGGCCTTTGACAAAATTCAGCACCCTTTCTTAATAAAAACCCTTGAGAAAGTCGGGATAGAAGGAACATACTTACACATCATAAAAGCCATTTATGAAAAGCCCACAGCTAACATCATCCTCAATGGGGAAAAACTGAGAGCTTTTTCCCTGAGATCAGGAACACGGCAGGGATGCCCACTCTCACCGCTGTTGTTTAACACAGTGCTGGAAGTTCTAGCATCAGCAATCAGACAACAAAAGGAAATCAAAGGCATCAAAATTGGCAAAGATGAAGTCAAGCTTTCACTTTTTGCAGATGACATGATACTATACATGGAAAATCAGATAGACTCCACCAAAAGTCTGCTAGAACTGATACATGAATTCAGCAATGTTGCAGGATACAAAATCAATGTACAGAAGTCACTTGCATTCTTATACACTAATAATGAAGCAACAGAAAGCCAAATAAAGAAACTGATCCCATTCACAATTGCACCAAGAAGCATAAAATACCTAGGAATAAACCTAACCAAAGATGTAAAAGATCTGTATGCTGAAAACTATAGAAAGCTTATGAAGGAAATTGAAGAAGATATAAAGAAATGGAAAAACATTCTGTGCTCATGGGTTGGAAGAATAAATATTGTTAAAATGTCAATACTAGCCAAAGCTATCTACACATTCAATGAATCCCAATCAAAATTGCACCAGCATTCTTCTTGAAATTAGAACAAGCAATCCTAAAATTCATATGGAACCACAAAAGGCCCTGAATAGCCAAAGTAATTTTGAAGAAGACCAAAGCAGGAGGCATCACAATCCCAGACTTTAGCCTCTACTACAAAGCTATAATCATCAAGACAGCATGGTATTGGCACAAAAACAGACACATAGACCAATGGAATAGAATAGAAACCCCAGAACTAGACCCACAAATGTATGGCCAACTAATCTTTGACAAAGCAGGAAAGAACATCCAATGGAAAAAAGACAGTCTCTTTAACAAATGGTGCTGGGAGAACTGGACAGCAACATGCAGAAGAATGAAACTAGAACACTTTCCTACACCATTCACAAAAATAAACTCAAAATGGATAAAGGACCTGAATGTGACACAGGAAACCATCAAAACACTAGAGGAGAAAGCAGGAAAAGACCTCTCTGACCTCAGCTGCAGCAATTTCTTACTTGACACATCCCCAAAGGCAAGGGAATTAAAAGCAAAAATGAATTACTGGGACCTTATGAAGATAAAAAGTTTCTGCACAGCAAAGGAAACAACCAACAAAACTAAAAGGCAACCAACGGAATGGGAAAAGATATTTGCAAATGACACATCGGACAAAGGGCTAGTATCCAAAATCTATAAAGAGCTCACCAAACTCCGTACCCAAAAATCAAATAATCCAGTGAAAAAATGGGCAGAAAACATGAATAGACACTTTTCTAAAGAAGACATCCAGATGGCCAAGAGGCACATGAAAAGATGCTCAACTTCGCTCCTCATCAGGGAAAAACAAATCAAAACCACACTCAGATATCACCTCACGCCAGTCAGAGTGGCCAAAGGAACAAATCAGGAGACTATAGATGCTGGAGAGGATGTGGAGAAGCAGGAACCCTCTTGCACTGTTGGTGGGAATGCAAACTGGTGCAGCCACTCTGGAAAACAGTGTGGAGGTTCCTCAAAAAATTAAAAATAGACCTACCCTGTGACCCAGCAGTAGCACTGCTAGGAATTTACCCAAGGGATACAGGAGTACTGATGCATAGGGGCCCTTATACCCCAATGTTTATAGCAGCACACTGAACAATAGCCAAATTGTGGAAAAAGCCTAGGTGTCCATCAACTAATGAATGGATAGAGAAATTGTGGTTTATATACACAATGGAGTACTACATGGCAATGAGAAAGAATGAAATATGGCCTTTTGTAGCAATGTGGATGGAACTGGAGAGTGATGCTAAGTGAAATAAGCCATACAGAGAAAGACAGATACCATATATTTTGACTCTTATGTGTACCCTGAGAAACTTAACAGGAATCCAAGGGGGAGGGGAAGGAAATAAAAATGAGGTTAGAGTGGGAGAGAGCCAAAGCATAAGAGACTCTTAAAAACTGAGAACAAACTGAGGCTTGATGGGGGTTGGAGCGAGGGAAGGGTAGGTGATGGGCATTGAAGAGGGCATCTTTTGGGATAAGCACTGGGTGTTGTATGGAAACCAATTTGACAATAAATTTCATATATTAAAAAAATAAAAAAAAATAAAATTAAAATAAAAAAATAAAATTTGTAATTTAAAAAAAGATTTATTTTCTCCTTAACTTTTTAAATAACTACATGAATAAAACAAATTACATTTTGACTTAAGAATCATTATTAATTAGGGGCGCCTGGGTGGCGCAGTCGGTTAAGCGTCCGACTTCAGCCAGGTCACGATCTCGCGGTCCGTGAGTTCGAGCCCCGCGTCAGGCTCTGGGCTGATGGCTCAGAGCCTGGAGCCTGCTTCCGATTCTGTGTCTCCCTCTCTCTCTGCCCCTCCCCAGTTCATGCTCTGTCTCTCTCTGTCCCAAAAATAAAATAAAAAAAAGTTGAAAAAAAAAAAATTAAAAAAAAAAAAAAAAAAGAATCATTATTAATTATTAGTAAGAATGTTATGCTGATACTGGCCTACCTATATAATGAGGCCCTGGATGTGATTAGATACCTTACTGGAATCTAGTAAGAGTAAACTGGTGGTGAATCAATCTATGACAAAAAAGGCAAGAATATACTATGGAGAAAAGACACTATCTTTTGGATAATGGTGTTTGGAAAACTGGACAACTAAATGCAAAAGAATGAAACTAGAGCACTTTCTTATACTATACACAAAAATAAACTCAAATAGATTAAATACATGAATGAGAAATGAAACCATAAAACTTCTAGAAAAAACAGAGGCATCAGCCCTAGCAACGTATTTATGGATATGTCTCTTGGGCAAGGAAAACAAAAGCAAAAGTAAAGTTTCTGGACTACACCAAAATGAAAAGCTTTTATACATCAAAGGAAACCATCAACAAACAAAAGGGCAAGGTACTAAGTGGGAAGGGGTTAATATGCAAAATACATCAATAATTCATACATGTCAACACCCACAAAAAATTAATCCCATCGTAAATGGGCAGAGGACTTGAATAGTTTTTTTAAAGACTACATACAGATGATTAACAAATACATCAAAAGATGTTTAACATCACTAACCATCAGAGAAATGCAAATCAAAATCCAATGGAAAAAAATGAGGTATCACTTCACACCTGTCAAAACGGCTAGTATCAAAACGACATGAAATAAAAAGTGGTGGTGAGGAGGTGGAAAAAAGAGAACCCTTGTACATTGATAGTGGGAATGTAAATTGGTGCAACAACTGTGGAAAACAGTATGAAGAATCCTCAAAAAATTACAAAAAGAATTACCATATGATCCAATATCTTCACTACTGTGTATTACCCAAAGAAAACAAAAGCTAATCAGAAAAGATATACATACACACCCCTATGTTTATTGCAGGATTATTTGCAATAGACAAGTTACGGAAGCAGCCCAAATGCCCATCCATAAATAAATGGATAAAGAAAATGTCACATACACGTACACACACACACACACACACACACACACACATGTACATAACGGAATGGGAATATTACTCAGCCACAGAAAAGAACGAGAACTCGACATTTGTGACAACAGAGATGGACCTAGACGGGATTATGTAAAGTGAAATACATCAATCAGAGAAAAACAAATAACATGAATTCACTTATACGTGGAATCAAAAAACAAAGCAAACAAAACAGAAACAGACTCATAAATACAGAGAAAAAAATGGTGGTTGCTAGAGGGTAAGAGGATGGCAAAATAGGTGAGGGAGATTAAAAGGGGGTTACATGAGGGAGATTACATTTATAAAATAAGCAAGTCATGGAAATAAAAAGCACAGCAAAGGGAATATAGTCAATAATATTGTAATAACATTGTATGATGACAGATTATAACTATATTTATCATGACTAATGTTAGGTGATGTATAGAACTGTCAAATCACTATGTTGTGTACCTGAAACTAATATAACATTGTATGCCAACCAGACTTGAATATTTTTTTTAAAAAATGCCAACTGAAACATACACCAAAACTTCTTTTTACACCCTTATTTTAATCTGTATTTAGAAAACAAAAAGAAGAATATTTCTCTCCAGGACTAAGGCTGTGTATAATCATTTTTTTTTAATTTCTATTATTCTTTTGGCAAAAAATAATAATTAACATGGTCAAATTATGCATAAACTTTCATAACCATGATAATTTTTTAGAATTTCAGCCTTTATATCAGGTAGGAGACTGAAAAACTACTAATGATATGGCACCTTTAAAGAGAATGAAACGACACAGCCCTCCAGAAAATAATATTCATTCAAATTCAACAATTAAATATATACATATATATATATAGATACAAAGTATACACATATTTATATATTGGTTAGTGTATGTATGCGTATGGGTGTATATCTGATTATTATATGTGTATACATAGATTTATAAATATATGCATGTGTATATACACATATATATGCAATTTTACTGCTCAATTTATGATTTCTTTTCCCAATGTATATAAATAAGCTGTAGAATGTCAAATATAAGCAAATTTTTAAGTTAGAATGGATCCAGAGTCATATCAACAAAATCAGTAGACTGGTAAAAGTTCAACTTAAAATATACTCTTTGGGAAAAGGACAAAAGTATATATTGAATTCTCCAAGTCTAGGTATGCCACACTTAATGAACCAGACTCTCTAGCATGCCTTCTAGAAAGAAAGAAAGCATTGTAACCCAGGTGTTCTTTTTGTTATGGTCAACTGTGTTAGTTTTCTATTGCTATGTATAATGTATTATCTCTTGTTTCCATAGAAGAGAAGTCCAAACATAGGCTAGTTAGGTCCTCTGTGCAGCATTCCATCAGGCTGAAATCTAAGTGTTATTCGGGCTTATGATCTCATCTGAGGCAAAACAGTATGCTAGCATATAACAAAGTAATTACCTTCAATTTCTTTGTCTAGGTAGAACACATTTAAAATACAAACATTTATAAGCTAAGGCCGGACTACTTCCAGATGAATAATATTCATCAAGAATTATAACTAGCTTTTAACTAACTGGGGAATTAAACATAATGGTAATGGTTACCTAGAATATTATGTGAGGGAGTCTAACTATCCCCCAAATTAGAAACATACAGATTTTTTTAAAAGTTTTGTTTGATTATCTAATTTTGAATAATATATAAAAAGTTAAAAAGAGACATTAGGATTTTTTTTCCTCCCAAGTATTCAGGAAAAATTAATAAGATAATAGGTTCTATGTTGATATTGGTTCCAAAAACATCTTATTTTAACTTATTATGTAATCATTCATGCTTATTTAAAAAAACACACATTAATTAAACAATAACAAAAATAGGAAAGGCAAGAAAAACATTGTACAATGTAAATATGAAAAATAGCCTATATAATTAAAATGTAAATATAAGCTGTGCCAAGTTTATGTCTAACGTATGTTTGTAGACAATGAAAATCTTTATGTCATTTAAATATGTTTAGAGCATAATTCTAGGAAATTAAATAAAATTATATTCACATGTTTATAAACTATACATTTTGCAGAAAAGTTGCAATAAGCTAAAAAACCATAGTGGTATAAAACATTTGTTGACCAGTTTTATGAGTTTCCTAGGGTAATAACAAATATACAGCAAACAATTATGCATAAATTTGCTGTATTTAAAAATTAACTGTCATTTGTAAATGCCCAGTGTTATTTATACTCTTGTTAGTGTGTGTGTGTGTGTGTGTGTGTGTGTGTCCGTGTGCGTGTGTGTGTATATCTTTCACACTATTAAGTTTTATTTATTTTAATCTGGAAAAATATAGCCAGATTTCCTATGTAAACTCTAAAATTAAAGTTGTTGCTTTTTTAATTAACATTTACTTGACAATATATATTTTTTTAAGTTTATTCATTTTTGAGAGAAAAAGGAGGGGGGTGTGGGTAGAGAGAGGCGGACAGAGGATCCTAAGTGGACTCTGAGCTGACAGCAGTGTGCCCAATGCAGGACCTGAACTCACGAACTATGAGATCATGACCTGTACCAATGTCGAAAGCTTAAATGACTGAGCCATCCAGGTGCTCCAACTTGGTTTAATATCTTAAGTTACCTCTTCATTATATTGCACTCTTCCTGTATATTAACTGCCATTTTTTTTCTTCATTGATATTCCATTATTATACCAGCCAGCTTCTTTAATTCAGGTAAAATGATATTAAATTTGCTTATTCACATGACTTTATTTTTGTCATTTCAAGGTATTTTATTTTACTCTCTGTTATCTCCCTTTAGAGAACAAGTGGAATAGCTGTCTCCTGAATACTTTGGTTTTCTATAAAATGCCCAATCCTGAAAACTAACTTCTTTAAGCCTGTTTAAGCTATAATAGCAGCACTTTTTGACAGTTCTAGGTTAATGTAACCTTGGAGAGTTTGAGCAGAACAAGAGTTCAACTAGGAAGAAACTTTATTTCTTTTCTCTAATATTTGCTCCACTATAAGACCTAGCTAATTAAATTTACTTCATCTCTAATGAGACCATTCTGCTAACTCCCTCTCCTCAGCCAGCAATTTCTTTCTAGTATTAATCTGAAAACTTCATGTTTTTCCTCCCATTAAAGATACCTCAATGCAATATTTCTTATAAAAACAATAATTTATAATAAGTATTTTCTTTCTAGAAACTAGGAATAGGCAGTACTAATAAATTTGTATAATTATGAAAATTAATTTTCCAGTTTGATTTAGGTAAGCTTTTAAGCAAATTATCTTATTTATATATTTAAGTATAAAGTTAATAAAAAGTATAATTAATTATATATATATATATGTGTGTGTATATATATATGTATACACACACACACACACACACACACACTTCTTTCTTTATCTCGGATTTTGAGGAGATTTTCTTTGAAGTCATTTTCTACAGTTAAATGCCACATAGGATAGTGAAAAAGGTTTAATTTGCAGCTCAAGATGCTAGTACAAAATTACAGAACTAATTACATTAATTTTGGTGCCTCCCAAAATATTGGAACATAGTAAGCAAACAAAAAATGTGTGTTTTGATAAAGGAAAGAAAGTAAAATAGACACTTGCAATTGGGTTCTCAATAGGAGTTCAAGGCATCCCCCCCTTCCCTGCAAGAACTTGAATTGGAAAATTGACCACCGTTCCAGACACCCAGGGTAGGGAAAAAGAGTCAAAGTCAATCCTGTTTCCATTTTCCTCCACGCTAACTGATTCAGAGGCTGACTGAAACAAGCCAGTTTCTCATGATAAGGAAACATGTACTATTTAAAGAGAAAGGAACAAGAAACAAAACGAACTCTCTTTGCTCTCTTGTACTTGAAGTGAGTGATGAGTATTGATATCCCTCCTGCTTTTTTAGTTGCCTTTCTATCACCACATAAGGAATTAGTGAAATGCTGGAGCCAACACTGTAGATGACAGAACAGAGACAAGAAAGATTTTGGTTCCTGATAGCGCTGTTGATCTCTTGGACCAATACGGAATATCTGTTATTTGTAGCTAAAACGCCTTCTCTTTGAAAAGAAAGAGAATACAATAGAATTGGAAGAAGAAAAAAATATGGTGGAATGGTAACACTGAAACCAAATATAATCATAAAATCCAAGTATATAACAAAAATAACAAATGCAACACAACTTTAAATAACTTATTCGGATAAAGAAGTAGATCAGAACAGAGAGAGTGTAAAGAGAAATATCTTTGCTTTGCTTATTGGCCTAAAGAATCATTTATTATTTTAAAGTCAACCTTCCTCAGACTAAGAAGTATGTAGAGTTTTAGAATTATACTGAAGCCATTTTAATGGTTTATTTTGCTAAATTTTGTTTTTTTATAATGTTTATGTATTTTTGAGGAAGAAAGTGCAAGCAGGGGAGGGGCAGAGAAAGAGAGAGAGAGGGCGACCGAGGATCTTAAGTGGGCTCTGTGCCAGCAGCAGCGAGCCCGATGTAGGGCTTGAACTCACAAACCGCAAGATCATGATCTGAGCTGAAGTCAGATGCTCAGTGGACTGAGCCACCCAGGTGCTCCTATTTTGCTAAATTTCTTAATCATCATAATAAGCAATGCTTAAGTAGATACGCAATCTTGATAGTGGCAATAAATTATTATTAACATTAAAAATACTCATCAACTTTATAAAGTTTGTAATTTTGTTGGGTAGTATGGATTTCAAAAAAAAAAAAAAAATAGTGCCTATCAATAGTTATGGGGGAGTGCCTGGGTGGCTCAGTCAGTTAAGCATCTGACTCTTGAATTCAGGTCAGTTCATGATCCCAGGATCCTGGGATCAAGCCACAAGTCAGACTCTGTGCTGAACATGAAGCCTGCTTAAAATTTATTCTCTCTCTCTCCCCCTCTTTCTCTCTCTGTGTCTCCCCCTTTACCCCTTCCCTGTTTATGTTCTCCCTCTCTCTCTAAAATAAGAAAATAATAAATAAAAAATTTTAAAAAGTTAAAAAAAAACTGTTGCAAAAAAGATAAGCCATACCAAGGATTAGTAAATATAACTATATACATACAAAGACATTATATGTTGACATTACTAAACTGGGAAGTTCATGTAAGGTGAAATAAGGTAGAATTTATTGGTGTGCTAATTATGGTGTACACGTAATAATTTGAAACTCTGGAAACAGATTTTTGTTAAATGTTCAACAGAACACTTTAGGCCAGATACAACTTTAATTATGTTAACCATTTAAAAAATATGTTCTTATGCACACTAATTCTGTAAATTATGGCACATAAATGTTCTATGTCAATTAAGTTTGAGAAATATTATGTATTTCATTCTCCTTTAAATCCTATTAAAGGTTTAATACTTATCAGTTCATTAAAGGTTATAACATTTTACTGTAGTAAAAAGTACAAGATAAAATACCTAACATTTTAACTTTAAAAAATCTTAATTATTTTCTGAATAGTTAATTCATTCAAAAGGTACAGTGATGAATAAAATAATTACTATTTTAGGTTCTCCAGTTTCCTGAAGCAACCACAGCTATCACGTTGGTTTATACACTAGTACAGAGTCATTCTTTTTTTTATTTTTCTCTCTAATCAAGTATCAGAAAAATCTCACCTGAAGTAATACATAGGTTGGGATAATCGGACAAGAATTTTTTAAAAAGTTACGATAAAAATTATCCAACAAGCAATTATGGCTATTTGTGAAACAAATGAAAAAATAAAGTCTTACTCAACAAATAGAAAATGTAGGGGCGCCTGGGTGGCTCAGTCGGTTAAGCGTCCGACTTTGGCTCAGGTCACGATCTCGCGGTATGGAAGTTCGAGCCCCGCGTCGGGCTCTGTACTGACTGCTCAGAGCCTGGAGCCTGTTTCAGATTCTGTGTCTCCCTCTCTCTCTGACCCTCCCCCGTTCGTGCTCTGTCTCTCTCTGTCTCAAAAATAAATAAACGTTAAAAAAAATTAAGAAAAAAAAAACAAATAGAAAATGTAAAGAAGGATGAACATTTTAGAATTGAAAAATATAATAACTAATATAAAATACAAATTGTAGGGACTTAATAGTAGAATGGAGATGATGAAGCCAAGAATCAGTGACAAGAGAAATTATCCAGTTTGAACAACAGAGTGAAAATAGATTTAAAAAAAATAAACTTGCATGAGGGGACTATTGAGAATGGGGGAGGCTATGCATGTGGAGGGACAATAAGAATATGGGACATCACTATATCTCAAATTTGCTATAAATTTAAAACTTTTAATAAAATGAAGTCTGTAAACTGTTTGTAATTTAAAAATATTTTTAAATGTTTATTTGTTTATTTTGAGAGAGAGAGTGTGAGAAGGGGAGGGCAGAAAGGGAAAGAGAATCCCAAGTAGACTCCATGCTTAACGCAGTGCTGGACAAGGGGCTCCCACTACTGTGAGATCATAACCTGAACCCAAATTAAGAGTCAGACACTTAACCTACTGGGCCACCCAAGTGCCCCTTAATAAAAAAAAAAAAATTATATCAATCAATCTGTGGAATCTGTAGGCAATGAATAAAGTTCTAGTACTCATGCCATGGGGGTCAAAGAAGGAGAAAAGGTAAAAGTATGGTACTGAAAATGAAGGAAATGATAATGGTCAAATCTTTCTTACTTCAGTGAAAGACTTAAACCTGTAGATTCAAGAAGTGGTTATAACCACACAAGATAAATCCAAAAAAAAACACAAACAAACAAACAAACAGTTTAAGACATTATAACTAGATATCTGAAATTAAAGATAAAGGGAAAAAATTCCTGAAAGCTGCCAGAAACATTACACTTAGGAGAAAATGATTTAAATAACAATGGATTTCCCACTAATCCATACATACCAATAGGCCAGTTAGAAATGGCACAATATCTTTGAAGTGATGAAAGAAAAAAAAAAAAAAAACCTGCCATATAAAAATAGCATACCTATTTTAAAAATTATTTTTTTAATTTATTTATTATTTTGAGAGAGAGAGAGAAAGAAAGAACGCATGAGCAGGGGAGGGGAAGAAAGACAGGGAGAGAGAAAATCCCAAGAGTCAGATGGTTAACCAACTGAGCCACCCAGGTACCCCTCTATTAAAAATATTCTTAAGGAGGTGTGCCTGGGTGGCTTAGTTGGTTGTGTCCGACTTTGGTTCAGATCATCATCTGGTTCATGAGTTTGAGCTCCTGCATCAGGCTCTGTGCTGACAGCTCGGAGCCTGGAACCTGCTTCAGATTCTGTGTCTCCCTCTCTCTCTCTACCCCTCCCCCACTTGCACTCTGTCTCTCTCTCTCTCTTTCAAAAATAAATAAACATTTAAAAAACTATATTTTAAGGAAAAAAGATGAAATAAGACATTTCTAGATTAATGAAAACTGAGGTATTTGTTACCTGGAAAATGGAATTGCTAAAGGACACTCTTCAAACAAAGTAAAACAAAACAGACTTAAAATACCAATAGAGAAAGAGGGCAGAAAAGATACATCCTTGGGTAAAATAATAGACTATACTTCTCTTCTTGAGTTTTTAATATTATATCTGATGATTAAAAGTAAAAATTATAATATTATATCATCTAGATCTCATAATATGTAGAGAAAGTATGACAGTGTATTTTTTGTTCTGTGTTTTTCTTTTTTTTGAGAATGATATTATTGAAAGGATGAGTATAAAGGATCTAGGTGTTAGTCAGGTTTTTAGATTCTACCTGAAGTAGTAAAATGTCAATATTTTTTAAATTGTGGTATATTCCATACACATTTTAATACCCAGAGCAACTACTACTTAAACAAAATTATAAAGAGACATCTTAAATATCTTAAATTTCTGTAATTCATGTTTCAGTTAATTAAAACAGAGTCAGCACTAGAATATTAAACGGCTGTAAACATGACAATTTGTGTGTGGGAAAGGCTACGGTAGGAAATGCAGATCCTATTAAAGTGATATGTGTGTATACAGAAAACTGAAAACAATATATACCAAAATGTACAAGTTGTGAGTGCACTTTCCTATCTGAAAGAGGTTTAGAAGATCTGCTGTCCAACTGGACAAATTTTGAAAGAGTGAAGTATTCTGATAAAACTGCTACATTTAATCCTCATTAGTTACCACATGTTTATGTAGATGAATACATATGTTGCTATGCGCTTCTGTTTTTATGAAACAGAAAAATAGAATTCTGTTTTTATGAAAAAGAATTCTGTTATTTTACTGATATAGAGTTCTTGAGTGGCTTTCGGCGGGGGGTGGCTAGTGAGGTGACGCATACAAGCAAGCATTAAACAGTTTCAGTTATAAAATAGTCTACAGTGAAATAGGGGATTGGAATTAAGGGTACACTTAGTATGATGAGCACTGAGTCATGTATAGAATTGTTGAATCGCTGTATCATACACCTGAAACCAATATAACACTGTCTGTTAACTATATTGAAGTTAGAATAAAAAACTTATTAAAGAATTTTTCAAAATTAGAAAATAGTCAATAAATCAAATCTTCTTTATGTAAATCTGTGTAAGGGGCAAAATGTACTCCTAGCACCAGGAAACTGGTGAATTATACCTACACATTTCACCTTTTAACTATTCCTACATGTTTACTTTCATTGCTAAACTAGGATTTGAGTTGCAAAGGAATGTATAATTATCTTTACTAATTTCTTGCACCTCCAACTCCTTTCTCATCCTTAGTTCAAGTTACTCTTGACAGCCTATTAAGATTTACAAATCTCCTTTCATAAGTGAACTGTTATTGAAGACAACTTCATAAATGAATACAGAGTGACAACTAAAGTCATCAAGCTGCTCTGTAATTATTGGATTAAGGGAAAATATGGACAGATTATTTGAGGTACTTGTTCAATGATATCTGAATATTACACAAGTGAGACTTTTATCTGCTAATATATTTTTGTCTCATTAGAAATTATTTGTAGCTTCTTAAAATATAGTTATTTTTATCTTCAAAATTATGCCCACGCTCAGGAAATCTTCCAAGTTATTATCTCAGACTTAATTCTGAAACAAAATTATTACTGTTTTGGGAAGATTTTGGCAAAGAGTAACCAGATCATAATACTCTGGGGTTTTTTTTTAAATGTTCTTTTAGGCATGTTAGTGTATCTCCATCATCCAGCATTAAGAGATAAATGGCTTCCCATTGAATATATATTCCTGAATCTAAATCATAGTGCCTCAATATTTATACTTCCTGATGAGTACAGTTGACCTTTGAACACATGAGTATCAACTGGGTAGGTCCACTTATATACGGATTTTTTTTTTCTTTTTGGATACAGACAGTACTGTACATGTCTTTCTCTTCCTTATGATTTACTGAAAACATTTTCTCTAGCTTATTTTATTGTAAGAATACAGTATATAATACACATAAACATGCAAAATATGTGTTAATCTGTTTATGTAATAGGTACAACTTTTCTTATCAACAGTAGGCTTTCAGTAGTTAAGTTTTGGGGGAGTCAAAGTTATACATGGATTTTTTTACAACAGTAGGGGTTGTGCCTCTACTCCTCAAGATTTTTTAAGGGCCAACTGTATTCGCAAAATTATTATGTTATATTATGTATTATTAATTAAATCATACCTTGATATATTAGTGCTATAAATTCCAGAACAGAATATGAAAAACTGCCCTTATTGGAAATAAGAATTTATATTTATATTATTTATATTATTTATACCTTAGTTTTTCAAGTATTAAATTTCCATAGATAGTTGGTAACTTTAATTAATTTACAATATTTTGTAGCTAGCATCAAATATGAGTTCATTTACCTTAGAAGTTTATAAGATATACTTTATAAATGTGTACATATCAAGTTCTTATTCTTATAACTTTTATAACCAAATTTTAAAAATTACAAAAATTCAATAGATTGCATTTGGAATTTTTAAATTTATCTTTATAAGGAAAGGAAAAAGAATATAGGCTAGACCTGTTACAAAATGTTTTTACGTACATAATCGAACATAACATTTTGGTATGCAAAAATAGAGAGAAAATTTAGTTTTCAATAACTGATTCGCCTTAATTTAGCTTTATTATTATAAATTAAGGTATGGCCTAACATCATAATGTTTTTCTCATTTTTAAAACCTTAAGCAAAACTTCATAAATATACAGTCTCTATTTTACATATCAAATGATACCTCATTAGAAACCTTGAGTAGGGTAAAATGTATAATTTTACTTGGTAGTGATCTATAGGACATAAAAAATTAGAATAATGTCAAATAGGATACTATAACATAATGTAAATAATTCTGTCTTGGAGAAAACAGGTGATGTCCCATGAAATAATAAAATAAAATATTAAACATTATAAAACTGACAGATCACATAAAATATCTATGAGAATAATGCTTGTGTTTTAAATATACAGAATTTTATAACTTTTATAAGCAAGTGACCTTATTACATTGTATTGTTCATATTTTTGAATCTTAATAAATTCTTTTTTGTGTCATTGTGCTCGTCTATATATTTTCTAGTTGCTATTAGTCTTGCTAGGAAGTTCAGTATCTGTTTTCTTTGATAGTTTTTGACCATACTTGTATGTTTTTTTGGTCAAAGTTGGTCTATTTGTGTACATTTTTCCAAGAGACATTTTTCTACTAAAATTACTTGATTTTTTTCATCATGATCTCTATGAACTCATGAATTCTGTTTTTGAAAGGGTCCATTGTAAAACCTCTCAATGCATATGTATTATATGTTTTAGTAAAATCCTAATAAGTTATTTTTGGTGGTTATTTCTTCAACTATTGATCTTAGAGTTTCTCAGACATTGCCCAAAAAAGTTATGAAAAAGTAATTTGTACTTCCCTCGAGTTTCCAATCAACCAATGTCCTTTTTTGAAAGCATCAGATTTTTGATGAAGACAATTAATGAACCAAGCAGTAGGGACAAAAATAATCAAAATAAAATATTACCTAATGCTATTAACATATATAAAAGATTTCCCTAGACATCAATTTGTCATGTGGTAAGTCAGAATTGTGATCCAGCTATTTTCATTGTAACCTGATCAAAATAGCTGATATATTTACAGGAAGTCTTGAAGTCTGTCATCCACATTTCTTATATGACTAGTCCATGGAAACTACCCTAGCATTTACACACAGTTAAAGCTTATCCAGCTGTATTTTCAAAAAGAAATAGACGTGCATATGATATATTTTTTTCTAATTGTAGCAGGTAAGAGCAAATGAACTCTGTTTTCTTAACTACTGCAGAAGAATTTTTGGAATTTTCTTTTACTTCTGCCAAAAAGTATATATTTTATTCTATTTGATTATTCTTTTTTTGTTGTTTTGTTTTTCAAGTATTTTACTCTGCATACATGCTATGTACAATAATTTCTGAAATATAAAACAGAACAAAATAAAAACTTACTAGAAGCATTTCACTACTTCCATCCTCCTTCCTTCTGTTCCATCAGATATGTCAGAATGTAATTACATTTTCTATCCTAACTATGAAGCATTATTTTTCTTTAATCTTGAGTACTTATTTATCCATTTAACAAATCCAGGTTTTTCTTTCTTTCACAATTACATGATGAATTGTATTCTGAATTGCACAGATGCTAAGGAATTCTAAATTAGCAAATAATTAAAATGACAAAGTTATAACTAGATAATCCATAATTTAACAGAAGGAGAAAATATACAGCTAACTTAATTCATTATTTTGGTGTTATCAGTTATCTACACCAGATCATTAATGATGGTAGTAACTACAGTCATATGTAATGATCAAATCAAAAGTAATATATTTGCATTTTTATTGCTCTTGAAATTTCTTTTCTTTATGATTTTATCTCTTTTTAAAATGTTATTTATTAATATTTAGAGAGAGAGCCAGTGTGAGTAGGGGAGAGACAAGAGAGAGGGAGAGAGAGAATCCCAAGCAGGCTCCATGCTCAGTGCAGAGCCAGACATGGGACTCAATCTCACAACTGTGAGATCATGATCTGAGCCAAAATCAAGAGTAGAACACTTAACCAACAGAGCCACCCAGGCGCTCCTGCTCTTGAAATTTCTAATTCTATTGTCCAATGTGATGGGGCCTGGTAGAAGCAAAGTAGGATAACTACGTGGGAATGTCAGGTAAAACAGGACTATGTTCTATTGTTGATAGTTCAAGAAGAAAAAAAAAGGCTTGAGATATTGCCAGCAGGATTGAGAAATTAGGTTTTATGATGAATAAAGAAGAGAACGAGAGGAACAGCATATATGAGTGACAGCAAAGTTCAGGGAGAATATCAAATGTAATACAAAAGTGTAGTCTGGAATTACACATGAGGATAGGATATGATGAGAAACTGATGAGCACTGAAGCTTGTACGATTTAAGTTCTGAGTGGTTTCACTGGCCCACCCTTTCATGAGTGTCTAATATTCTGGAAGAGTCTGAGAAAAGAGCTTCCAAAGCCAAATGCCTCTCAATGTCTTTACTAGATATTCAAAGGATTCAGCTGTATTGCTTTATATCAATATGTTTTGATCATCAAATTCTTTCAGTATGAGATTCCAGAATTACTTTTGACATTTTGAGATTATTTGGATACCACAGGATGCAAAATCTAAATAAATAAATAAATAAATAAATAAATAAATAAATAAATAAATAAGCAAGCAAGCAAGCATCACATGTCCCATGCCCCATCTTGTAAACCAACTGGATCTATTTAGCTGATTCTCATCCAATCAAAATATATCTACTCAACAAAGAGCCTATAGCAAACATTTTAATTTGTACCATACCTTTTATAAAGTACCTTGTATAAAGTGAGCAAACAACAACAAAAATAAGTAAATAAAAATGCTATCTTCAAAGCCAGGTCCATTCCAAGGAGCTAATTTGCAACTGGCATACGAGCCATGTCACTATTCAGGATCTAAGGGTAGCTGATTAATTTATTCACCCCTCTTTTTACTGGTCAACATTATAAGATAACATCACTTGCTTTTGTGATTTTCTTTCTTCTTACATTAAAGTTATTTTGCTCATCTCTTCCTATTAGTACAGAATGAACAAAATATACTCACTCTACTGGCACAATAAAACACAAACGCTAACTCAGATATAAGAATGGGACATATATGATGTGTTTTACTTTTTTATGTTACTAAATCACAATTACATTTGAAAACAGAGCTAGGATAGACTTACAAACAGTGTATAAGCCCTTGTTGTCAACATTGAGGTGGAACTAATGCTTACAGTGGCCAATAGATGATTATCTCTCTTTTTAATAAAGTTAGTAAAATAAATAAAATAAAATAAAATAAAATAAAATAAAATAAAATAAAATAAAATAGACATGTGAGTCTGTGGGGAGGGGCTGCTTTATATTTCTAAATATAATGATATATCTTCTTTCATGGACATAAATAGCACAGCAAAATTATAAAGAAAAGTAAGAAATATTTCACTTAATTGAGGATATGTATCAAAGCACTTTGAAAATGTTACTTTCAAATGAAATACAAATATGAATTTCATTTTAAACATGATGTTGATTTTCAAAAATTTGTGGAAGGCCTAGCATTTTGTAATGTATAATGGTACATTTTTCTTTGTCTTGGCCAAGACACATGACAAGGAACAATATTGGAAAAAATACATAAAACCAGGAATACAGTCATGAAAAATGTCTACCATCAGAAGCAATAGACCTCAGAATGAAACTTCTGCATCAGTATATGCCGGTAGGGCTTATATTCCTTTCTCGACTTATCCTCCTAACCTTACACTATAAAATTAAATGTTTATAAAATCAGAGCTCTAAAACTCTCCATTTTCCACTGTTCTTCCTTTCTCATTTTTAGTCTTTGCATCTAAAATGATCTGTGAAAGAATAAAGTCATACCTCAGCTGCTGCTGTGTTTAATCTATCAGCATTCAGACATCTCTCCAATGACATTATTCACAGAGTCAAGAAATAAATGCAACTTCAAAGTATTAAATCTGGTCTCTCTCTCTTTTTAAATATGATAACATTTTCAAAGGTGAAAGAGGTCTTCCTCAAAACTAGCAACTGATTTCATGCTGTAAGTTCCTCATTTTATTTGAATTTGATATTCAATAGATGGGCACACAGCCATATCAAATATGACTGCCCTACTTTGTTAAAGTCAGACATATTAGAAAGTAAGAGACCTATGCAATCATTATTGATCAGAAGATGACAATGTGTCATAACATTTATTGAGCACCTATTTTTATTGTACATTATTGTCTAATATAATATCCATAATTTCTCAATATGAGTAAAATTGTAGTATATGAAAAAAAAGACAGGCCATGAATATGGAAAATTTCCTACTTTAATTCATGGCAGTTTCTGGTCAAATGATTTTAGGCAAACTACTTCATATATCTCTTTCATTCTTCTGACTTTTCAGATGAGGGTATTAATCTACTTCATAGTCTATGAGAATTCAAAGAGATAGTTATTTTATGATAATTTGCTGTAAACCATAAGATATTAAACAATTATAAATCATTTGTAAAGGTCCTATCATCAGATAGAAAAATTATAGAATTTCAAAAGGCATAGCTATTCTTCAAAGTAAAGTTGGTCAGATTTCCCTTTACCTAAAACAAATCTTTTTAATAGAATCATGAGTAGTGGTAACCAGATTGCCTGTGGACCTACTTATTCATACAGCAGAGGTTTGAAGCCAAGAAGACCACAGCATCAGCCCCACTTGGTGCCACTCATTGAGCAAGAGTGGCACTCCAAGAAAGCAGCTTTAGTGCAGTGGCACAGGATATCACACAGGAAGAAAGCTGGCCATAAAGATGCAAATTATTCAGCTCTGCCTGTAGGAACTGCCTACTTTGAAACAGAGAATGGGGAATTCTTCCTTACTGTATTATCTAAAACAACGGAGATCTTGGTGAGAACAGTTGAGAGAAGGCTGATAGCTCCATGATATAAAAAACATGGCAGAATAAATAGAAGTTTAATAGAAATATCCAGGAAAAGGAATAGCCAAGAGACCTTCTCGGGATCACAGTCAACCCTAGGGATCTGGAAGGCTCTGCAAATGTTCTACGTTGCACTCACTCAAGAGCAGTCAGGAAAAGATGGAGGGGAGACTTGAAAACACACAAAGAAAGCCAACAAGACAGACAAGAAGCCTCATTGGAACCAAGGGCTTAAAATAACTTTTGAGCAAACAGTGCCTGAATATTAAGTCACTCTGACCCAGGGCAAACTCCTTGGAAGGCAGGCTTAAGAATAAAATCATACAGAGCCCTGGCAGTCAGAAAGATTGTTCCAATGACCTAGGATGTATTCTTTGGATCCTAAGAGAGAGTTTCCAAGCTAAAAGTCCTTGGCTAAAGATGGGAACAAAAAGAAATATTTAAATAAAGTGCCTGGATTATGATGATAGCATAAAAGTTAATAAAAAGGGATGTGGGGGAACTGGAGAGGGAACCTCAGAGACTGCAACACTGTAATCAGAGTTGGCTTCACAGAATTAATTTGATCAAGTCACTTACCAAACAAATGACAAAGCAAACAAGAAAAACAACAATCCCTGAGCAGGATCAGGGACCAGAGTTACCATGTGACCCAGCAACTCAACTTCTAACTATATACCTTCCAAAGTGAAAAGACACATCCATCCAAAAACTCGTACACAAATGGATCAGAGCAGTAGCATTCATATTAGCCAAAAATGGAAACAATTTAAATGTTCATCAGCTGATAAATTAATAAGATGTAAATAAAATGTGGTATATCCATACAATGAAATATTATTCAGTTATGAAAAGAAGGAATAAAACATTATTCAACATGGATGCAGCTGAAAACCTATTAATTCTATATTTAAATTGTTAAGAAACTGCCAAACTGTGGTATTAAGTTTCATTTGGTGGGAGCAAAACTATCCAAATAGGATCGTGGTGATGGCTTCACAACTGTATGAAGATACTAAAAAGGACTGATATGCACTTTTCAATCAAGTGAATTATATCTTAGTAATCTTGTTTTCAAAAACATGAGCATTGGCAAAATTAATGTCAAAATCTGACAGGGTTTAACACTGAATATTGGATCAGTGGGATTAGATTCAAAATGTCTGGAACAGACATATATTCCAGACAAATATGTCTGGAATAGACATATTTTGCAGTTTC
Organism: Panthera pardus; assembly: GCF_024362965.1. Lineage (NCBI taxonomy): Eukaryota > Metazoa > Chordata > Mammalia > Carnivora > Felidae > Panthera > Panthera pardus. The sequence goes on along the minus strand of NW_026526655.1, from coordinate 41,203,253 downwards.
TGTCCTTCCATGTGTAATTTCTGAAAACACCTCTCCAGCCAAAACTCATGCTGAAGAAGTGCCACAGAGGTATTTTTACTTGATGACTGTGTCCTGAGGAGCCATTGGTTAGGAATCAGTCCCTGACCTAATCTATAGAGAATGGACACACAAATAGATTTTTTTTTTTTTTAATTTTAACTGAGAGGCACAAAATTTCCAATAAGTTCCAGGTACTTAAATAGGAAGTTCATGTTGAACTGGAGCTAGAAAAGCCATCTTAAAGACAAGATCAGCTGGTTATCGCAAAGAAAACTGTTTGCTAAAAAGAAGCACAAGTACGAGTAGTAATGCAAAGCTAAGTAGAGATGACAAGCTGAGGGTTGGGGCGGGGAAGAGAATGGCAGAGAGGGAAAGAATAAATAAATCATTGCTTAAGTTACTGGGGACTTCCTACTTCCAACTTCAACTCACACTGTTTCAGGTCTGAAAGGGCCCACACATTTCATTAAATTTGACATACTTTGGGAAGTGCCAGTTCTTATCAACAAAAGAACTCTAGAAGTAAATCAAAATTGATAGCAAAACCTAGTTTATATGTAAAAGCATAATGAAGACCTGACGATGGAGATGCTGTAGGCTGGTTAGTTCATGGTCTGGAAGGGAAAGTAAACAGTCTCTGATATAATGTGGCGATAAAGGTATTTAAACCCATGGAGGTTGATGTACCCATGCCTGTAAAGATGAGAGACCCTGGAGGACTTAGTTACCAAAAGCAGAATATATAAACTATATAGGTATTAGAAGACTTAGAGAAATTACAGAAAGCAAAAGGTAAACTCAGGTTCAAAATGTAACCCATAGGATATATAAAATGAAGAACCATTGTATAATTCATTAGAGAAGTCTTTTCTGCAATACTCCCAAGTTTATGAGGAGAAAACAAAGCAAGAAAGTACCATCTCATCAAGATATACTAACCTAGAACTACAGACAGGTATTGAACCTCATACTTCACACAGTAATAGGTGCAGTGCTAGTAAAAAATCTGGTTCTTAATAACTTCTAAATATGAGAGCTCCAGCAATTTAAAGTATTGTTGCTATAACTGAAAACAGAGATGATATATATCGACAGTTTAGGTTTTGAAAATATACGTTGTCAGTGAAGTGAAATTTGTCTAGAAAAAAAGGCAGACTCATATCCTTAGAATTTGATAAGGGATAGAGATAAATGTTTTGAATTAAGAATATGTTATTTCAGGCTACCTGGGTGGCTCAGTCAGTTAAGCATCCCACTCTTGATTTTGGTTCAGGTCATGATTTCACAGTTCATGAGATTGAGCCCATTGTTGGACTTTGCACTGACAACACAGAGCCTGCTTGGGATTCTCTCTCTCTCCCTCCCTCCCTTCTCTCTCTCTCTCTCTCTCTCTCTCTCTCTCTCTCTCTCTCTCTCTCTCTCTTTCTCTCTCTCTCTCTCTCTCTCTCTCACACACACACACACACACACTAAATAAACTTAAAAAAAAAGAACATGTCATTTCAATATTCAATGACAAGTTTTGTTTTCTGTGTATTTGTCAAGAGTAGTGACATGTAACAAGACATTAAAGTAAAGCTTTGGCCTTGATTTTGATCTTCATCAAAGATCTACTTTTTGAGTGTTTTGGCACTTAATTCTTCAACATTTTAGACAAGGGCAAAGGCAAACCTATCTTCAAAGTCTCTAAGGGAATACAGTTCTTAAACAATAATCACAAAAGTAGTATGTATAGCCTGCTTATGAATCTTTGCAAAGATTTCCTTTGTGTACCAAGACATCAGAGAGAAGCAGAAAAATGTTGATATATAATAACAAAATATTATTTAAAAAATGGAAAATATGAGCTTTGAATGATAATTTACGGAATCTGTGCAATGTCAAAGAAACTCCCAAGGGTAATAGAAGATGAAAATAAACAAGCACTCTGTAACATAAAAATTCCTCATGAGACCCTATCATTAGTCAGATTATTACCAGCATTTGTCTTTTTCTCTTCATATTCAATAAAAAATTAACACTAACTTGGTTAATGTTTTACCTAGTAAATTATAAAATAACAACTTATAATAATAGCAGAAGCTTTGTAAAATTTATTTGTGATGCTATATATTATGTATAGGCTCTGGAGACTTATAAACTTTGGTCCTTCAGAATTCTTTGTGAAAAAGAGGTGTTAGAGATTGAAGCACATAACACCGCCTGCACAGGATAGGGGTCTTTTTTTTTTAGCACATTTTGTCTAATGTGATGACAGTTTTTAATTAGCTTCAAAGCTATATAGCTTTTTAACATATGAGAAAATTTTACAGCCAAATTAATAATTCAAAATTCAAAGTAATAGTAAATTTTGGCTGAAACATTGTCTTAATTAATTTGTCTACATGCACACACATTTTTCAAGTCTCATATTTTATCCAATAAATTGGTCATTTAAAATGGCATTTGGTTTCATTGGTTCATGAACACTTTAAAATTATACACAAAATCATGTGTGCGTATGTGTATTTGTCTTCAGTTGTGATTTGTGTTTGTTACATTCTCCAAATAGCCCTTAATTTGAGAAAGTTGAAAGAATCAGTACTTTAAATGTTGCTGAAAATGTAGGGCAAAAGGTGTAACTTGAGAAAATACTTTTTGAACTTTATCAATGTGGCAAAAAAGAAAATAATAAATAACCAAAAACAGAGAAAGAGGTTCCCTGTGTATTTTCTGTCTAAATGCCACATGCTCCAAATGTTAAATCTCTGAATGCAATTTATCACTGATGCTTTGACATTGCTATACTGATGATGGCCTTTAAAAATACTTTGCTTAACTAAATTCATCCTGTTAGAGAAACGCTTAGTCAAATTATAATGTCCTTGTGCACTGAGAAGAGACAGTCATAAATCATCTCTAGTAAAACAAACATTTCTCAGCAACCTTTCCATTTTAATTAATAATGAAGAAGATAATTCTGCTCAGAGGATAACATGATAACTTTGTCTCTAGAGACCATAGAAATCTTTTTTAACAAGGCTCTTTTGAAAAGAACTATCCATCTGTCCATCCATCCATTGATCCACTGAACTTGTATTTTACTCATGTATATCTTGTTTAAGTCTCTATAATGATTTTGAAACAGTTTTGAGCTTTTGAATTGTGACAGCATTGGAGATTGAATGGTAAACAAAAACCAAAAAACCCACATTTTTCTTTTCCACCTGAAATCTACATTCTAATGAAAGAGGCAGATATTTACCCAAGGGTTAAACCGATATATAATTACAAATTGTCATAACACCCCTGAAAAAAGTACAGGATGCTCTAGGAGTATAAGAGGAGGACTTGACCTACTTTAGAGGCAGATTTTATGTCAGAATTTATAACTTATTTTATCAAATAAAGAAGAATCCATTGACAAAATTTACCCACAAGAGTTATATAATAAAAAATTCACTGCTAAGCAAACTAGTTTCTTTTTGTGTACTTTCTCTGTGTTCTGCAACCTTATTTGTTTCACATGTGGTTGTTCTGGCAATAACAATAAGATTCATTTTTATTGAACTGGCTTAGGAAACCTGTAACTTCTGAGCTAATCATGGTAGATAGGAGAATTACATATCCTCTTTGGCAATGGTGAACGAAGACAAGAAGTCTTCAAAGAAGACTCTAAAGATTCTTGTTCCTAAACCGTATTTCAGCACATGTCAACTTTCACTTACAAAAAAAAAAAAAAAAAAGAAATTAAAAAAGGAAACTCAACAAGGACAAAATATTACAAGGGTAGGAGGGTCATAGATTCAGTTTTGGAAATTTTGAGTATAAACAGCTAATCATAGTCCTGGATGAAGATTTTGAGTAGGCAGTTGTCTTTAGCTGCATGAGGTTCATTGGAGCAGAATCAGTAAGATATATTTAGGGTTCATAAATGTATGCATAAAACTATAAAGTGTGGGCATTATGAAATTATCTAAGTGAAAGTTGGAGCACAATCAGGTCCTAGCTCTGAGTCTTATGTCCAATATGTAAAAGCCAGGCAGAGGTGGTACCAAGAGATTAAAAGTACTGACAACGGAGGTATTAAAAATTTGGCTATATACTCCACTCAGGGTAAAGTGGGAGCTAAGACCAGAGGGGGTCATGAATACACAGAGTTAGAAAGATAAAACAGTGGAAGTTCTTTCAAGTTCCTAATTAGATTGAAGAAGAATGGCCCTGGTGAAAGTAGCTGTAGGAAAGTTAGGAGGCTGTAGTCAAAGGGATATGCCTTTGATGTTAAGATATGTGCATATGACTTTTTATATGTAAATGCCCATATACACAGGGGTGATGGTCAAAATATTTAACAGCTGGTGCTACACTAGGGCAGAACAGGATCTTGAAGGCCACCTGCAGTGCAGGCATCTATACTTTAGTTGTTGGATTGAAGTGACCTTGAGGGTGGAGGACAAAGCAAGTCCTCACTAATAGATGGGAAAATATTTAAATATTTTAATAGCAAATCCACAAGATTTTAGCAATAAGCAAAACTGTACCTGTAAACACTTGCAAAATTTATATATAATCAGAACTATTTTTAGCATTATTATGAGCATTATGAGCATTATTAAAAACAACACTTTTGAAACAGGTTTTTAAATCTCACCTATGATACTTCTAAATGTATTAATAATGCCTGCTATGCCATAATGATATATTTTATAAAAGTTTATCATTATTCCAAACATATTTGTAATCTCTAATATATAATCAATAACTATTCAGGTCTTCAAGCATGGTCATGTTTTACTGCTTTCATCATTTTCATTTAGCAATCTCAAATCTTTTTTTTTTTTTTTTTTTTTTTAACATGCTGGTGATTTAGGCACCAAGTGCTGGTCATAACCTTTTCTAGTTCAAATGTGTCCATTATTCTATGTAAATTAAATATGCACAAGACCATTCTTTCATCATAGGAATTTGATTCCTTCGTTTTAATTACCTTTTCTTTCATTCAACTTAAGCCACCCACATCTCTACATAAATTCTTGAAGTAGTATCTCACATATTATTCAACCTCTAAAATGTTAATGAAATCACCTTTTGACCAAATGTCTATTTAATCCTTTCGTTTAATTCCTTCCACTATACATCTTCTCATACCTTTATTTATCTCTTACTTTCTACCTGACTCATTCTGATGTTCTGCTCTTAATTTCCCTAGATTTGTCATTTCATATTCAAGGACTCTCATCTTATCATTCATTTCCCATCTTCCACCCTATGTCCCTAGCCTCACCTGCCTGCAAAACTCCAACTCTATACAGAGGGATGTCTTGCCCATTCTTATACTTGTCATGCTGACTCCTCCATGAGAAAAGCGAAAGAAAAAGCCACACTTAGAAGATATTGGTATTGTTAAAAGTTCATGGTCTTTTAACTCTTCACAATCTTTGCCCTTGCTTGGAAATTTTTTAGTCAATGTTTGAATTCTTGAAAATAAGAACTATTTTTCCTTCTTTTATATATATTGAAATCCACTTATAAAATATAAGAGATAAATATATGGTGGCACCAATATGGTAAAATAAAGACTACCTTTCTCCACAGAGCTTAAAAAATTGAACATTACTGGGGCACCTGGGTGGCGCAGTCGGTTAGGTATCCAACATCAGCTCAGGTCCTGATCTCATGGTTTGTAAGTTAGAGCCCCGCGTCGGGCTCTGTGCTGACAGCTCAGAGCCTGGAGCCTACTTCGGATTCTGTGTCTCCCTCTCTCAGTGCCCCTCCCCCACTCTCTCTCTCTCTCTCTCTCTCTCTCTCTCTCTCAAAAATAAAGATTAAAAAAAAATAAACATTACCAAAAATTAGATAGGTCCTTACATGTACCTTCTGAATCGTATTTCCTTCCCTTACCCAGAAGTAGACAGTATTTCACATTTTGTATTAATGTTAACTTGTTTTATTTTTAGTTTTTCCTCATATCTATGCATTGCTTGTTTGCATATTTTAATATTAAATAGAAATAATTGTATATATTTTCTTGTGTCTCAATATCCTCAATTCCATTATGTTTAAAGGTTTTTCTGTATATCAAGAGCTGTGAAAGGTCTGAAATTTTTAGCCTACTTGCTAACTGACAAGCTAGTCTGCTACAAGTTCAAAGATCTGGCAGAACACATATGACTCCTAGGTACAGACAAAGGAATCGATTACTCCCAGCACAGCGAGCAGCATGACCTTCATGCTCTCATGGGTGCACTTGCCCTGCAAGCCCCGCAGGGGTGATGTGGTGTCAAGGTAAGGTGGATTCTGCATACACAGTAAGTCTGTGTCGTAGTTGAGGAACCCAGAGCTTTTAAAGGAGGTTGCAGGCAAACCTGTTTAACATTTGCCCCAAATGGAGACATTATCTTTATTATCTCAGACAGTAAATAAATCTATACTCTATTTTTCCAAGGCTGTTTGCTCTGTAGACAGCCTTGAAATGATAGCTGTGTAAGATATAGAGAAACCACATGGAGAATTGTCTCCCAAACCTATATTCATGTATGCAGATGCCATTCACTAATTTGCATGGTGGTCCTTTGCATGAACAGAGAATATTTACTAATTGAGTTGCTTTGAGGCTATCAATATCATAAAATTACCAATAAATGAATTTATTGCAAGGAAGAGTATGCTTACCTTCAAATCTAATTTCAAATTGCTTGAACCAACTTACATAATCAACAAGTAGTGCATTAGATTTCCACTACTCTATATCCTCTTTTGGCATTAGGTTTTATAAACTTATGCAAAATGATGGTGGTGCAAGATCTCATTTTGACTTGGGCTTGCATTTCAATTATAATCTGTAAAATATTTTTTTTTAATATTATTGGCCACTTGTGTTTTCTCCAAGTCACTTCTTTATACCTCTTGAATATTCTACTCTGGTTGAAATTTTTAATGTGTTGGAATGAATTTAAGGGAATGACCTTAAGGGAATGACCTTGTGTGTACATATTTATATATTTATTCATATATACGATCATATTCCCAAGAGGTTATTAAATTTAGCATGGTACAATTATAAATCTAATATTTTAAAGATGTTTTTGTACCACAAAGATTTTAAAATATTATTTTATTTTTTTCCTATAAAAGTCTGGCCTTTCAGTTTTAAACTTTCAAGTTACCTGGAACTGATCATGGACAGAAGATCCAACTTTATTATTTTTTTACATTATTGCTAAATTGTTCTAACATATGTATTATAATATCTTTTTCCTACTTATTTTCATTGCTTCTTCATCGTATATAAATTTTTCATGTATATATTGACCAATTTCTGAGTCTTCTGTTCTGTACCATTGACCAATATGTCTATCTGCATTTTTGTTACTATAGATTATAATACAACTATAGATATAGATTACTATAGATTATAATAGATTATAATTATTACTACAGATATAATTAGAATAACTAATATAGATATTATTATAATAGCAGTGTGCAACCACTAGTGTCTTGGCTCAATTTTTGTTTTGAATATGTTTTTTTTATTTTTAAATCTGGATTCCTTCCTAGTATTTGCGCCTGTGTCCACATAGCTCAATAACCATGCAATGATTGGGCAGAAGTTGTGCTCAAACAATGAAAGCCAGCATCTTGCTAATGGATCTATGTCAGGGTGAGAAAGGACATTCAAAATTTAGGGTTGGTCAGGGCTTGGCCCTCTCTGACCTCTCCTTTGTATGTACACAGTCTAAGCTAGTAATATGTTGTTTCAACCATGATCATAATCTCAGTAGACCCAAACCTTTAACCCTCGCTTACCTGCTTCCGAAATATTTTTCACTTTGGTAGGCAATGACATTGGGCATAAGTGTTGCCCAGTACTCCAGAGAAAAAGTATCATTCTACCACAGCAGAAAAGATTGTGGTCCTCAGAACCTGCCCTAACCTGCAAGAACTTCCCTTTCAATTTAACTAGGGGTGGGCAATTCAGGGGTGGGTAGTATGAGAGGGAGTAGCCACAGGCCAGCATTTCACAAATTGCCATTATTTTTAATGATACTTCAGCAAGTTCTCAAACCTAAAGTCTTCTTAGGTTGTTTCTTTAGTCATTTTCTAGAGTGCTATTTTATTTTATTAATTTATTTTAATTTTTTGTTGTGGTGATATGGTTGCAATTTTGTTCAGATTGATAAATGCCTTCTGGGCAAAAATTTTGGTCCTGCCCTGCCCCTTCCCTTGATATTTGCTCCAGGCTGTTAGGAAGAAAAATATGAATCTAATCAGAGATGCTTTTTAAAAGTAGGTTTTTAATACCATTTCTTTTTTTTCTTTTTCCATTAGTACTGCTAGACTATTTTTCATAAGTACTGCTAAAACTATTAAAATAGTTTTAATTATAAAAGTGATGACAACTTTCATTCCATTTAGGAAATTTTACCACCACAGGTAAGCCTTCTCTATAGCCAGAACACTTTCTGGAGATATTTACATTTATATATTTGTTGTAAAAAGTACAATTCATGTGAAACATATCATTACTTAAATGGAAATATTTTCTGAAATTGTTCAACTTACTAGGAAAAACTTATATAAGTAGACTTTTCTACTACTCCTTAGGTTATCATTCATTATTTTTTAAGTTTATTTATTTATTTTGAGACAGACAAAGAAAGCATGTGGCGGCAGGAAGGGGGGAGGGTCGCAGAGGGAGAGGGAGAATCCTGGGTAGGCTCTGCTTTGTCAGCACAGAGACTAAAGTGGAGCTTGAGCCCACAAAACTGAGGTCATGACCTGAGCTGAAATCAAGAAGTTGGTTATACAGACTTAAGTCCAAATCCAAATTTTCTGTCTGCTCTTTGATATCTGAAAATTATAACCTCCACAAAGTTTAATTTCTTTTGTAAAATTGGGCTAATACTTTGTACAGGGCTTACTATAAGATTTCAGTGAAATAATACATAGCATAAAGCACAACATAGAGATTCAACACAATTAGCTTTTATTGTTTGTACCCCCAACTCTTTTCCTGAGGGCATTATCTATCCCAGGATACAATGTGCTATTGTCAACCCATCTCTCTCATCTGCTACATAAAGAATTGGAGCCACTGAATGGGGACCAACACTTGAGCAGTACACAGAATGATTTTCACATGATAGAAGAATCCAGCAGAAGTTAAATCAATACAATCCCTGATCCATATTTTAGATATAGTGTGGCCTAGAAAGAGCCAACTCCCAATTATTAACTAGATGCTTGTGTAGTTCTCTATCAGGCAAGAGTCTCATTAACACTACAATATCTGAAAATATTCCACTCAGAATTATAATCCTTTGTTCGGAGTACTGTTGTAATATTTATCTTATTTTGTATTGTATTTAACCCATGGGGATGGGTTAAATAGATAATGGGCACTTTTTATGAGCACTGGATGATATATGTAAGTGATGAATCACTAAATTCTTCTACTCCTAAAGCTAATATTACACTATATGTTAACTAACTAGAATTTAAATAAAAACCTGAAACATTTGAAAAAAATGCTAAGCAAAACCTCAGTATGCCTGCCATTTTTTGTAACAAGTTCTTGTCACTTTGCTAGGAACTGAGGATAGAACAAATAAGTTGCAAATTCTTTTTCTTACATGAAATTACATTCTCAGTCAAAACAATGAATTTTGGATTTTGTCAGTATTGGGGAAAGCATAGCCAAGTGCCTTCCTTAAAAAGTGTTTATATTTAAGTTTCAAATTTTTAAGTTTTTTAATGTTTATTTATTTTTGAGAGGGAGACAGAGTGCAATTTGGGGAGAGGCAGAGAGAGATGGAGACACAGAATCCAATGCTGGCTCCAGGCTCTGAGCTGTCAGCACACAGCTGAACGCAGGGCTTGAACCCAAAAAACCATGAGATCATGACCTGAGCCGAAGTTGGACACTTAACCGACTAAGCCACGCAGGTGTGCCCCTAAGTTTCAAATTACTGTGAGATTACCAAACCCAAGAATTTAAAAACAGAAAGTTGAAATATAGATGCACTGATGAATAATCATCTAGATACATCAATGTTAAAACAAAATATACAAAGGATAAACAAAAATATAGAGAGAATAAAACAGAAAAGCAACAACAACAACAAAAAACATAAAGCAACTACCAACGGGAAAAAAGTTAATCTAAAAAATATGCACATTTGTTTTATGTTTCTTATTTGCAAGAAAATCATATTCAAAGTAAAGCAAGGCTGAGAGGTATTAGTTGAATGGGAAAGTTTTAGCAAGGTTAAATGTATTCTCATGAAATGGAATGCTCTGTTATTCCAGATGTATTAAACAAGCCATGTTTTTAAAAATCTTGTGCCTGATATTTTTCCTTATCTATTAAAAATTGTCAAACGAATGGACCAATCTTCCCCATCAATTCACAAAAAACAGGCTAGGCAATAGTACAAGCTCAAGCAAGACAAATGTTTTGGGCTTTGTTTTGTATTGTTTCCTTTCTTCAGGGACTGAAATAGAACCTGGTACAGTGAGAAGGTGGTGCTCTTTTCATTAAGGTTTGTGCTGTAAGCATGGTATAAACCTAACCATTTGGGAATTAAGCAGGGGAAAAATTACCTTCATGGGAAGAGACGTGGGTAGATTATCCCATGAAAAAGACAGGAAAACATAGAGGCACATTCTTGATATCACTTGATTCCCTAGAACTATCTCTTGGATCTTCCAATTACATAAATCAATACATTCCCATGTTTGTTTAGCCATTTTGAATTGGGTTTATACCACTAGAATCTCAGATATTTTTAACTAATTAATAATAGTGTTTTGTCACAAAATAGGCAACATGTTCAGGAACAATTTTAAGGAAAACATTTGTGAAAAAGGATGTCTTTTGACCTGGAATATATTTGTATGTTTAATGATCTGCACAGTGTTTTAAAATGTGCCAGTTTATTGAAGATAGGTTATCAAAAGTTCTCCCCTCTTAATTAGGTGATAGAAAACTTTGTGAAGTATTAGTTTTGATTTTGCAAAAGCAGTCGCCAGGGGAACAGTCCAATTGTGTAATATTTATTTTAAAGCATTTCAAACCATTTTTAGATTCATCTCAATCCCATGTTGCAAAAATCAATGTTTTGGCAGCTCTTTTAAACCATACATTGCTTGTCTAAACATTGTGCCAAACAGCCTACATTGCGTTTCAAGTTTGGAGAATATGCAGGCAGGAACTTTAACAAGATTATTTCATAACTACTAGCCATTTGGGAAAACTGTAAAGATAAGCAAAAAGCTAAAGCTGACTGTTGGAAAAAGGGGAGGACAAATCAATTGTACAACATTTTTATTGCTTACCATGTTAGTCTGACTTATTAACATGAGGAATTTCTTTTAAATTATAAATGAGGTAATATTTGAAACTATGTATGTGGAGAGGGTTAAAAATATGTATATTGCGTATATATGTAATATACTGATGAATTATAAAAACAACAAAAGCATTTGAATGATGGTTAATCCACATATGCATGCCTTACAGAATGCTTATTTTTGCTAGGAATAATGAAGCAAGATGGATTCCTTCCAAATTAAATTTCAAGGTCCCTGGATTTCATCCACGATATAGATGGACTGATCTTGTTTGGCCATGTTGATCATCTTTGAAAGGCATCTCCCAGGTGACTCTAAAACAGTAAAACCATTAGAAACATCTCCCCTAGAGCTGTCTGGTATTGATTTTTTTTGCTTCAACTGAGACATGAATCAATAACACTTCTTTGACAATCATCACCACTAAAGTGGGGTCACGTTGTATTCTAACACTTCCTAGTATAAGTTTAGAGATATCATTGTAAAAATGTGTCTCTTAACCCATCATAACATTTTTTTTTCAGGTAATAAGGACGACTGATATGTACAATACAGCATATTCCCTCAAAATGCAGCTTTTATTCAACCAAGGACTTTGACTGAAGGTTATCTAATTCCTTTTAGATTTACTGATATCCTGTAAAAAAAATACAGAGTAATACTCTGTATTACTATGTAGAGTAATTAATACATAGGAATAAAGGAATATTATATCCTTTATAATATTTTATATATCATTTATATATCCTTAATATTTATATACTTTATATCATTTTTTTGAGAGAGAGAGAGAGAGAGAGAGAGAGACCCAAGCAGGCTCCATGTTCAGCATGGAGCCTCATGCAGGGCTAGATCCCAAGACCCTGGGATCATGACCTGAGCTAAAATCATGAGTCTGACACTCAACGAACTGAGCCACCCAGGTGTGTGTGTGTGTGTACACATTCACATGCATGTATTTGTCATGCCAATAAACCAGAATAACATGATAGTACTAATATTTTTAGTAACATAGGGAGTGTTGAGGAATGGTAATAGCCAGACTCAAAAAGAAAGAACTGATGATAAAAGTCGTTGGACCTAATGCAATTGAGACTTTGCAAATTTTGCCTAAAATTTCAATTCTTACCTTATCTCTCTTGGTAAGTTGCTCATTACGTGTTCTTCCACCATACTTCATTTCTGATAGAATACAGTAATGGTAACTTTGTTGAGAGTATTAATAATTGTCATAGTGGGAGGTATACTTATTAGTTAAAAAGCCCAAAATTTGTGTTTTATTCATTTGTTGTTAAAAATAAAGTTTGTCTTTCTAAATTAAATTTTTACATATCAAAATTATGTGCTCCCAGGCATTTGAAAGTCTTTTGTAGGTTAAAGCAAAGATAGCTTTAGTTTCTCTACTATTAACTAAATTAACATATATTTTTACTACAATAGATGACATCAACTTGACACTCTTGTGTAGAAGTAAATTTTAAATGTTTTATTTTATGTGATTATAAACTGTTTCTAATAGTCTAAGGAATATAAGAATTCACACAGACACATACAAAGAAATACATGTTCATGTAATAATAGTAACACATATTGCAGGTATTTTGGCTTAGACTTTCTGTTGGAAAGACCTCAAAAATTCTTAGTGAAGGGGTTCCTGGGTAGCTCAGTTGGTTAAGTGTCCTACTCTTGGTTTCAGCTCAGGTCATGATCTCACGGTTCATGAGTTCAAGCCTGGCATCACGCTCCGTGCTGACAGTGTGGAGCCTGCTTGGGATTTCTCTCTCTCTCTCTCTCTCTGTTTGCCCCTTCCCCCATTCACATGTGGGCTAGCTCGGATGTTTTCTCCCTCTCAAAATAAATAAACATAAAAAAAATAACATAAAAATATTAATAACGTAAAAAAAATTTTTAGTGAAATAAAAAGAAACACATATTCATATAAATATAGTGATTTTTGAAATTAATTGGTGTGTTAATTGGTTAAATATTAATTGTCTTAAATTGGTGAAATCATTTCCCCCTTCCTATGTAAACTTACACAAATGCCTTTTGAGATGACAGTTTTTGCTGTTCTACAAGTGTCTGTTAGAAATATAATAAAATAAATTTAATGGATAATTTGGGACAATATTAACATTCATATTTTGATATACACTTATTCATGTATTATACACTTATATAGTAAAATATAAATATTAAAAATAAATATAAATAAAATATATACATGTATTACATTTATGCATATAAAATAAAATATAGGGGCACCTGGGAGGCTCAGTAGGTTAAGTGGCAACTCTTGATTTCAGCTCAGGTCATGATCTCATGGTTCGTGAGTTTGAGCCCCGCATCGGGTTCTGCAATGACAGTGTAGAGCCTGCTTGGGATTCTCTTTCTCTCTCTCTCTCTCTCTCTCCCTCTCTCTCTGCCTCACCCCTGCTCATGAGCTCTCTCTCTCTCTCTCTCTCTCTCGCTCTCTCTCAAAACAAATAAACATAAAAAATAAAATAAAATATAAATCGTAATATATATTTATGTATACATGCTACACACACAAGCACACACACATGCATGCAAACACATACACATACATATATACTTCAAATTTGGGTAATACGAGCCATTTATAGTCCCAATTTTATGTGTGTGCATATGCATGTATATTTGTAATTGTAATTATATTTATGTGGGATATATTTAGTTTTATTATTTATCAACAATGTTTTCTGTTAAAGTTCTAAAATGTATTTCAGATATTGTTTCAAACTTTATGTTTTCATATCCATACTTCACTCATACACATATACATGCATATACATGACAATGTGTTAACTTATTCATAAAAGACATATTTGTTTGCATTTTAAATATCATTTTCTTATTCTGTCTTCCCTCTAATAACTATGGATATTATATGAGTAATAAATATTAAATAAAGTTGGTTAATTTAAGTAAAAAAGAACATTAGAAGTACACAAAATAACATAAATACATTTAGAAAATATAGAATTTATTTCAGACCTAAAACCTCACCAGAACCCTGAATGGTCATAATGGCACTTCAGAAAGCATCATCTCATTTGTCTTATATAATTTAAATCAAAAAGCACACAGCAAATTGTAACTAAAAAGTAAGTCATAGAACAGAAACATCATCTATTCAGGTGTTCTCCATGAAGAAAAAAAAAAAAGGTGCTATTATTTTACTGGTAGTCCCTCTCTATTAGTTTAGCCTAAAAGTAGCCATTGACTTGTTTTTCATTATGTGCAATGTCAAAGTGAACTGCCGATTTTGCAGGTGAAATGAATAGCTGCTTTGCTCAAAAACACTCTGGGAATCAGCCACACATTCTGCCAAACCAGCATGCTGACCACCTACTTGGCTCGAGTCAGATGGCTATTTGGAAAGTTTTTAGTCGTTATCATTTATGTGATATAACTGCCCACTTTTCAACATGACTCATTTATCATTTTATGCCAAAGAACTGAATTATCTTGTATTTTTCTTGTTATCTTTCCGGAGAGTCTGACATGACTTTAATGTCAGTGTATTTCTTACTAGAAAAGAACATATGCGATATTTTGAAAACTGGCTGAACTTGACAGCATGTGGATTGACACTCAGAATATGTAATTTTCGAACACTGCCTTGTGGGATGTACGTGTGTTTACTTTTAGGGGCTGGAAATGTAAAGCTTTTGATATAACACCTCTGGTATTGTTTTTAAGATTCTTCAAAATAAAACACAGAAAACATGTCTATCTGGAGCTATGGAGTATGGAAAAAACTTTGGTAAGCAGTGTTACTATAAGCTCTATAGGGGCGTATCCTTTGCAATCTTAAACTCCAATAATTAGTATTACTATCACATGGGAATTTGGAAACTGAAAGCCAGTTAACTTCAAGGAAATTGTAGCAAGAGCAGGATTAGGATTCTATTATGGAAAGACAGAGTGCTGAGGTGACATACCATGATAATATAGACTACTCACAGGTCGTTAGCACCTCCCACGACCACTCCGTCTATTAGGCCCTTACCCTTTCCAGCTGTCATTCTACTACTCTCTGTCCTGACACTATCCTTCTCTCTCTTTAAACTACTACTCCTGTGCTAACTTAATTAACAAAGAAAAGACCTACTATCTAACTCAAAGTGTTGTTCATCACTTCCTCACCAGCACCAGTGCAAAAATCACAGTGACAAGAGTGATACAGATGCAGGGACACACTGGTCAATGTGAAAGAAATACACCTGCTGATGTAAGTAATGTTTGAGGAAAAAAAAAATTTCTACAAGAAATATGGAGGGCAGAGAAAAAAACACAGCTTCAAGATCTATGTACCCGAGGACACAGAGAGTGAGTGTCCAAAAGCTCAGGCATTTTTTTTTTAAACTGACTGTAGATAAAGGATACTTTGAAATCAACATTAAGCCTAAAACTTGATTTTTTTTTTTTTTTTTTACAGAAGTCACTGTGGGCTTAATTATCCTTCCTACAACCCTTATTTTGAAAGGCATTCAATGTCAAGAACATGGCATCTGATGTGGGAAGCCAGGAATGTCCATATATTTGATGAGAAAGTGTATCAGTTAGCATGAAAGAGACTGCCTGCCTGGCTTCTAACCTTTGCTTTCTTTCTTTCGTGCCATAGGATTAGGTGAACAAATGATTTGGACAAATATTTTAGGATACATTTTTATTTCTGCTTTGGTAATCTAAAGATTGTAATGCCTAATTCATAGGGTTTTATAATGGTTAATGAGTTTATATATAGAGAGAGAGATAGATTATATATATAGATAGATTATATAAAGATTATATATTTAAGATTATATATGTAAGATTATATATATAAGATTATATAAAAATTATATATATAAAGATTATATATAAAGATATATATAAGATTATATATATAAAGATTATATATATATAAGATTATATGTAAAGATTTTATATATATATATATATATATATGCGCGATATTTTGTGCTTAACGTTCAACCTCATAAGGAGTATTCATAAGGAATATTCAGTGAGTGATACATATTTAATTATTTAATAATAAAACTTCACCTATTTAATGATAATATTAACATCAATGTGGATACTGAATCTTTTTCTCCTACTTTTCTAAGTTGTTTTGTTCACAGTATTCAAAATATTTCTGACTAACATGAATTTTCAGTGAAGGTTAATAAAAAGGTCTACAAACTCACAGAATTGTACCTTAACCCAAGATTTAACATGAAGGAATAAAAATCCCTATTTTAATAATTTGAAGAAACCTGAATAGGACAAATCTATAAATTCTTTGTAAATTTAAGTTGGTGATTATGGTGGAAGTGACTAAAGACTATATGTTGTAAATATTATTTATGGGCATAAAGTTTAAATTCAATAGCTAGAATTTGTAGGAATGTGTGTAATCTAGTGACAAATGAGTGCTTTTTCAACAATATCAGATAATTTTTTGTAAAGGAGAAGAAAGCAACAATTATAAATGCTATAGATGTTCTTAAGGCTCAGGAGGTCCTATATTTATCAAACAGAATGTTGCCATGCACACAATGTCCAATTTAAGACAAAAAAAAAAGTTCTTTAAGCGATTTTCCAAAGTACAGATTAATTATACTTATAACACCATATAGAAGAGTTAAGATTATAAAAAAAATTAAGATTATGTCATAAAAATTAAATTAGAAAGGAGTAAGATTCCAGAAGGAATAGTGTACATGAGTTGGAGAAGAGTGTTGTCATGATGTGTACATTAGCAAATCAGGTTTCACTGGTATCACTCCTATTCATATCCTCAGTCCACAGGTGAGCATTCCTTCTGAGGAAATTTAGAGCTATTGGGGGAATCATATGCTGGTTTCATATCCTTGGATCCTCAGCTTCTGGGTATATCTACAAAGCACGTACACACAGGCAAATAAAGATACACACATATATTTTAAAAAATCAAGTCTGGGAACCACTATACTCTGTATTATATAAACGTTGAGGTAAAATTATAAAAGAAAAGTAAATTTTGTAAATTCAAGTAGACAACATTTTAAAAAATTGTTTACTTCTATTTGTCAACTTTACTCCTTGGTAGTATCATAAATTAATGCAGAACTCAAAAGTCTTCCTTAATCTCTCTAATAGTATTGATACAATTGAGACATTTTCCAGAATGACAACAGAATATATTTTTTTGTGTAAATTCTTCCATTATTCTATGTTGTTCCTCCCCACTTGTCAAGAAACAAACTTAGTCCAAACTGCATTTTCCAATATATTAGTAGGTGGTCAGGGAGCATAAAATTCCCATGAAGCCATTTCTATAATCATGGCATTGGCAAACTAGCTTCTAGAAACCATTAAACTCGTATCATAAATCCGGTCATAGCAAATCTATATGGGAATTGATGGGACACAGAGAATGAATTATGGATCACAGAACTGCTGAATGGCGAAGGAAGAATGCACACTCGGACACATATTGTATAGAGGAAAAATACATATTTTTATGGTACCTGTGTATTCCCCATATTAAGTTACTGAAGTTGTCACAGAATATGAATGGTTTATTCAATTCAAGAGAAGCATTAGTATTCATAATTGTAGAAGTAACTGCATTTTTGTTTCGGCAAAAAGCATACAGTAATTTTATAGGTATGTATTATTGAAAATATACAAAGTATAATAAAACTTGCATTGGATACAACTAATTAAAGCGATGATCATTGAAGTATCAAAAATAAACCTTGGTTTATAATTATGATGATCTCTGCTCAGCTAGTGAGTTTAGTTAGAAAAAAATGCATATTTAATTGCAGATGTGAACACATATTTAGAATATTAAAATTGTAATTAATAGTCTCATAATGCAAACGAGGCTAATGATATCTTTTTAAAGGTTCAGAAAGTGTTTTAGAAGAAACACATATCTACTTACTATAAAGAAATTTCCTAAACTGTATATTTCATATACAATGAATACAGGAATTACAGTTCCTGATTAAGGAATTAGCTTGGTGAACAAGCTGATCGAATTATAGAATGCCTTCAGACCTGTAAAATTAATCCTAATTATTCAATATGCTTTAATTGTATATATTTTAGAACATGCCAGGAGTCCATTTAAAGAGGCTTCATCCTTACAGATAGAAAGGTTTGCCTGTAAGATGCTGTTTGAGCTGAATCAGTAATTTCCAAGCTTCCATAAATAGTAGACCTTTTCTATTTATGAATTGATACATCCTTAGAGGAAGGAGAAAATCATTTGCTAGTCATTTTAAATGAATTAATTCAGACTCTTAAGGTACTGTTGAGAAAGTGGACATACTCCTTCGACCATTAGAACATAGAGAATGAGAAAAGGGTTATTTAGGAGGACGTTCAGTAACACATAGGAGATAAACTTTATCTAGTTAAATTGAGCCAGTCTCTATTTTGGGGAGAATAAAGGGGAGAACTGAAAAAAAAATCCTGTTCTGGAAGCAGTAGTAATTTAATAAGTAAAACCAATGTTGCTTAGATGCTTAAAGGTACTACCAAAGAATCAATACGTATAAAATTAGTTTTAAGTATGGTATGACTCTGTAACACATTTTCCTTTGTGTAGAAATTACCTATTTTTTACATTTTAAAAACTGTTTTTAAAGGTTAAAATTTTTTGTATATAAAAAGGAGCCTAACTGTGTTCTTTTCATTATGCTATAGAGCTTAGAGAGCTTCTTCCCTCCATGAACTCCACTTTTCAAATTCATGTGAAAGTAGATGATGAAAGTGCTTACGTAATTATGTCTATACAATGAACTTTATAGCACAAAATTTAGTAGGTACCATAAGCTTTCTTCTAAAATTTTATCTAGTGGTGCCTATTTTTACATCATATTATGAAGAGGTCTTTTTTTTTTCCTTTTTACTGAAAATAGGTACATATTATGAAGAGGTCTTTTTTTTTTCTTTTTTACTGGAAATGGGTAATGTAAAAGGTATAGAACTAGACATGCAAAAGAATAATATATCTTTTAAAAAGAAAAAAGAAAGCGGGAATATGATAGCAGTAAATAAGAATAAAATCAAAAGTGTTTAGACACAAGGCTATCAAGCTAGAAAGCAACTTTATGATGTGAGTTCAGGCATCCTGTGTACCTACAGGTCAAAAGTCCAGCAGTAAAGATCACTTTAGAACCTCTGTCCTGTAGCATCCTTCACCTAAGAATTATTTCTCCCTTGCCTAGATTTTATCTTCCTCCTAAGCATATGCTTATTAATGTAAATTGACCAGTGACTGAAATATATTGTAATCAGAAATCTTTTGCAGCTAAATTCATGTGATGAGCTGTACACAGATTTTCTAAAAGTAAAAATGAACTTTCTTGATCGAAAGCTGACTAAACAACAACTTAATGACCACCAGTTAAAAATACACATAGTTTATTTCCCCAGGACTAGGTCAAAGTCAAGAAATAGTGTTGGTTATGGACCTTGAGGTTATTAAGTGAGAAAACTCAGAGAAAGACAAATACTCTAAGATCTTACATATATGTGGACCCTAAAAAGAGCCCCTCAAAAACAAAAGTTCTACATACAGAGACCAAATTGATAGTTGCTAGAGCAGGGGTAGGGGTGGGCAAAAGGGTGAAGGGGTTAAAAGGTACCAACTTTCAATTATAAAATAACTAAGTCCTGGGGATGTAATGTACAACATGGTATATATAGGTAATAATACTGTATTGTACATTTGGAAGCTGCTAAGACAGATCTTAAAAGTCCTCATTAAAAGAAAAAAAATTGTAACTTTGTGTGGTAATGAATGTTAACTAGACTTACTGTAGTGATGTCATATAGACAAATATCAAATCATGTTGTAAAACTGAAAGCGTGTTATATGTCAATTATATCACAATAAAAAGGAAATGTTGATTGATGTCAACCACTTTATAAAATTATCTTTAACAATTCTTTACAGGATTCTTTAAATTTTAGATTTTAGAGAATAGCTGTAGCTATTCCTTTTCAAGGAAAATAATCTATTTTTTTTTTTATATTTTAAGTTTTTTTTAAGTTAACTTATTTTGAGAGAGTGTGCATGGAAGAAATGGGGGAGAGGGCGGGGGGGGGGGTAGGTTAATGAATCCTAAACAGGCTCTGCACTGTCAGAGCAGAGCCTGACGTGGGGCTCAATCTCACAAACTATGAGATCATAACCTGAGCTGAAGTCAAGAGCTGAGTACTTAACTGACTGAGCCACACAGTCGCCCCTTAAGTTTTGGATTTTAGAAAGGTTACAGCTATTATTTGTTAAAGGAAAATAATCTATGAATCTTTTTATGTTTCAAGTTTTATTCAAATTCTAGTTAATTAACATATTCCATGAATTTAAATATATTGTTTTAAGTTTTCTAAGGTTAATATACACTATGATTTACTTATTATTGGTTATCATTACAACCTGGGTCCAATATTAACACAAAAATATATGGTATCATGGTAGAGTTAAGAGTCTCTGAGCTGGAGCTATGGTTATGTTATGATTCAAGAATTATTTGAAAAAAAAGTGTATACATGCACACACAAACATCTATATACATATATTACACACTTATAAGGACATATGAATATATCTAATTTTAATTTGTATGTCATTTGTTTTTAACATAAAATGAAATATATTTTTATCATTTATAATTAAGACCTATTTTCAGGAAAAGACCATTTCTTAGTTTTTCTCAAACTCAGAATTGATTTTTTTTTTAACGTTTATTTATTATTGAGAGACAGAAAGTGTGAGCAGGGGAGAGGTAGAGAGAGGGGGAGACAGAATCCGAAGCAGGCTCCAGGCTCTGAGTTGTCAGCACAGAGCCCAACGCAGGGCTCGGACTCAAAAACCGCGAGATCATGACCTGAGCTGAAGTTGCTCACCCAAACAACTGAGCCACGCAGGCACCCCACTCAAACTTAGAATTGAAACATAATATTTAGGATCTAAAATATTCCATTTAAATGTGATCCAAAAAATTACTCTGGATTACTAACCACTCGTGAGATAGAAAAGAGGAACAATATTTGGGAAAATGAGGGACTTTAGAGATGCAAGCTAGATTAACCTGCCACCTGGGGGCGCCTGGGTGGCTCAGTCATTTAAATGGCTCAAGTCATCATCTCATAGTTTGTGAGATTTGAGTCCTGCATTGGGCTATGCACTGGCAGTGTGGAGCCTGCTTAAGATTCTCTCTCTTCCCCTCCCCCACTCATGCTTGCTCTCTCTGTCTCTCAAAATAAATAAAAATAAATTTAAAAAAACAGAACATATTTTGCTACCTGATGACAGGTTAGGTATTAGTCTCATTTCCTCAATTATGAAATGGAAATGGTACTACATAATCACTTATAGGAGAGAGTTGGTATGCTATACATTTTTTGTCTTTTCTCAATTTCCATTCCTTTATCATTAGAGAAATGGCAAAATTGGTATCCAGGAGATACTGAGGAGTCCTGGGAAGAGGCAAAGCTCTTCTCCATTCTAGTTTGTGTCCCTCATCAGTTTTGTCCATTTCTGCTTCTCAGGCTGATTGCATTGTCTAAAGTTTGGGGCCAGAATGCTCTCAGTCACATGGTGTGAATTTGCTTAGGCTTCAGGGTCCAGAAAGATATCCTGCACGGATATCCTTTTTTATTTAAAATTGCCATGGTCAAATGTCTTCAAATGTCTGTGAATCCCTTCTGCTTGGTACTATTCCATCGAAAGAAAGTTATAATTTTATATGTATCTAAAAGAGAAAAAAATCTGCCTAGTTTAAGACTTTCTCTCCACCCTAATGTTTTTTCTTTTATGATTATTTACTCTTTCACTGTTTATACTCTTTCTTTAATAGAATCATCTGTTCACAGAGATAGAATTGGCCAAATCGATAATTTTCTGCATGAGTCACAAAGGTAATGAAAAATGGTGACTCCAAATTCCTAAATCAATTATCTCCTTATATCACCCCAAAGGGAATCTATGTATGTACACATATACGCATATATATACATACACACACACATAAACATATACATATATCTATATATGCATTTTTGTTAAGAGAGATCTTCTGAAAGTCTATATATCAAGATTGAAATAATGAATTTAAACATGAATGAATATGAGACAAGGTTCAAGTATCTTTATATTACATTTTCATTATAATTATGTGGAAAAATTCCCCAGAAGCATGTTGCTAAATGTGCCTTTAAATAGAGTACGAATGCATTTTTGCTGAAACATTTGTGCTTTGGTTAATTTTCATAAGCCTCACCAGAGTGAGGGGGACAGGCTGGAAAGCTCTGGTGGCAGGTGTTTTGCCACCTGCCTCACTGTAATATATGGCTAGCAATAAAGTTAATGCTTTCTTCACTCACTGATCACCATTCACAGAAAGACTGAAGCTTTGGATATGGTACAATATTTAAGGGGATGGCATTTCAGATTCATGAATGCTTATTCTGAGAATTTAACAGTTTTAGAAACTGCCATTTCTCAGTTCTTGTGTAACACAAGGGAGACACATTTCTCTATGGGTTAAAGCAATCATTTATATATAGTGTTAAAATAATGGATCTACATCATACATGCCTTAATTACACACACATGCACACATGTGTGCATGCACACATGGTACAATTTGTCAGACACTATTTCTGATGTTTGTAATACATCAGTGAATGATATGAAAAAATTACAGTAGAGACTTAAATTTACCTGGAATAGCTGTCATTTTTGTTTTCAATTCAATAAGCCTCATTTTATATTTGAGAGCATTAAGTCATAAGGACACCGAGGAACTGGCACCAGATCAGATGGTCAACAGAAGAGCTCTGATTTATAGTCATATTTGACTCGAGAACCTGACAATTAACTACTATATTCTATTACAAACTGTAGACTTGTAAGAATCAAGCTAATCATGAATTACTTAACCTTTCCTAACTTAGGTTCCCCATTCATAAATTGAGAGGGGAAAAGTATCAATATTGAAAAACCATTCTGAAATTTTGAAATTATATGCAAATTTTCTGGCACCAAAGAATGCCCAATAAATCGTAGCCATTTTCTTTTATTGTGGATTCTAAGCTACAATTGCAGATGGAAAATAGATTTCATTTTGAGCACTAGCCTCTATCATTAGTAGTGGCTTAGATGACCAGTTGAGATCTCTGTACAGGCAAGAATGTCCTGATAAAGTATTGACACTTTCTCTGATCAGAAATAAGGGAAGATATTTTTCATTCCTCTGGTAACAGCTAAGATAAATGAATGTAAACTCAATTTCTTATTTCGCTGATTGTGCCTTGAATTTCCTTCTCCTAAATTTGGGACCTCGAGAAAATTATGACTTTTCTGTGATCCCTTTTCTTTCATGTGTAAAACAATACCAATTACAGAGAATTATCATGAAAATTAAATGAGATAGTCAATATAAAGCTACAGATTGAACACACACATTTTATTTCACTATCTCCCAAACTGTAGTAAAAATTCAGCACACTGAGGCTCATACTGGAAAGCACAAAATAAGTAGCAGAAAAGACCATAGCAAAGTTTCATCAACTTGAAGGCCAAAGGGTGAGTTGTAACTGATTCAAAATACTGGGGGTGCCTGGATGGCTCAGTTGGTTAAGTATCTGACTTTGGCTCAGGTCATGATCTCACAGTTCATGGGTTGGAACTCTGGATCAGGCTCTCTGCTGTCAGAGCAGAGCCCACTTCAGATCTTCTGTCCCCCTCTCTGTCTGCACCTTCCCTGCCTGTGTTCTCTTTCTGTCTCTCTGAAAAATAAATAAATAAACTTAAAAAATAATCTTGAATACTGAATCTATGGGTGTTGAAGCTGAAAGCCTAGGGAAAGACAACATCAGTATTTATTCACTGGATTCCCTCTGAAAAGCTAAGATATTTTTAGAAAGCTCTGCTAGTGGATGAACATTAGAACTAAATGATAGAGCAATTATGTAAATTTTAAAAATTTATTAGCAAGGTTTTGATTTCCTTTATTCAGTGCAACTTCCGAAGAAGGGAGCAATACAGGGTATAAAATAGGGACCTGCTGGACGGAGGATGCTGAGTTTAGGTGGTGGCAGGACACATGCACAAAAAATGGAAACTAAGTGAATATACACATCCTAAATGTTGAGACCTTTAACAGTCTTTCACTATTTGGATTCTAGAACCTCAAAGAAAGAGCTGTAGTCTTCTGGAATGATGTTCTCCAGTGTATCTGATTTTGGGGTTTCCCCCAAGAAAAAGTCCAGCTGTGTCAGTCTCCACAAAGGGTCAAGACAACCAATTTACTCAGTTTTTAATAAGATTTTTAATGGTGAACTCTGACACATGAACACAAATCCAAGGATCAGCAGATATTTGCTAAAAGCATTTGTCATGCAAGGTATAGAAAAAAAACGTCATAGGCAGGAAAGAGTTTTGCAGGTAGAAGAATAATTCAGAACTATAATAAATAGCCTCAAAAAAAGTTGCAGATGGAATCCAAGTGAGAATTATATAAATAAATTTTACAGAAAACAAGTTTGCTTTTGCATGTTAAAAAGGACCATAGCAAAAAAAAATTAAAAAAGAAGAATGACCATAGCAAAAATTATACCAAATAGCAATGTAAAACTTTTTTTGTTGTTTATTTATTTTGAGAAAGAGTGTGAGGAGGAGAGATGAAGAGAAAAGGGGAGACAGAGACTCCCAAGCAGGTTCTGCACTGTGAGTGCATAGCCAGGACTTGAACTCACAAACCATGAGAGCATGACATGAGCTGAAATCAAGAGTTGGATCTTTAACTGACTGAGCCACCCAGGCACCCCAGCAAAAAAACTTTTGATAAAGTTTGGAAGTTGAGAAAATATCCTACAAAATAGAGTATTAAAAAAGAAAAAGAAGAGAGAATGCGGCCCCAAAATTAAGGAGGATAAAATTAAAGTCTAGCCTAGATTATCTATATCTAAAAAGAAAAAAAAAAGAATTGCAAAAGGAAAAACAATCTAAAAGAAAGAAATTATCGAAGAAATAACTCAAGAAAATTTCCCATAATTAAAAATGGGGTATCCATGTTAAAAAAGCTTACCAAACTGTTTTAATCAATTTTAATATCTTGTGTACCTGAGCATACTGAGACATTTAAATAACCTGTGCAGTTTTCAATCAGAAAAGTGATGAAAATAAATTTTTACTTGCAGTGAAAAATATTATATATGCATTGCCTATAAAGAGCATTTACATAGTCATAATAATGTAACTACGAGGCATGAATATAAACAAAATCACAATATAATTATTCCAGGAATTTTGGAAGATGGAACGGTTGCCTATATTTGTAGAGGTGAAAGATAAACAGAGATACATTTTCATATCCTAGTGTTAATTTCATGGCTAAAGCTAAATACTGAAAAATCAAGAAGCAGTGGTATAAGCACCAGGATATAAGTCTTAAAAATAAAGATAAATACAAATATGCAACAAAGAGTTAAAAGTCATTGCTCTGGGGAAGAGGAAATACAGGCAGAATCAGGAGACCCTGTATAACTATTTGAAACTCTAAAGTATTTGCACATACGCTTTAATCAAGATGCAATATATAAAATGAAATTGAAAAATTACTAATGTCTCACACATACAAAACACAAATTATGAGATGGTGATGATCTTTCATTATCATCACCATCGACCGATATTCTTAAATTGATATGGTATAAGAATGCAAATATATGAGAAGGAAAATACTAGACACAAATATACGGAGCACATAACCAAACAGGGGTACAGGGAAAGGCTCCTAGAGGAAGCTAAATGATGAATACTGAATGATGGTTAGCAGTTCTTCAAATGAGGGTTTTGAAGGCAGAGAAAGTATTGCAGAGGCAGTATTTCTTACACAGAGCTGAAGAGAGTACGGCTCACTTAAGAAAGTTAAAAAAAAATACTAAGGCTGGATCACCGATATCAAATAAGGAAATGGAAAAAAATAATAGGAAAGAGGAAGCCAGAAGCCAGATCTTATAGAGCATCAGAAACCACAACTACAAGGAACTGGAAGACATTGAAGCGATACATAATAGGACAGTGACTTTCTTATAAACACTTTAAGAAAGTCTGAATGTGATGTCAGATCAAAAGGACAGTATTGAGACCGATTAGAGATATGTTCAGAAATCCTATTGAGAGATTATTGTATTCTCAGCTAGCATAGCAGCAGTGAGAGTGGAAATTAAGTGATCAAGGAGTACTGGAGAATACACAGATTTTGTCTGATGTAAGTGGGCTTCAGGGATGGGAGAAAAAGGGATTAGGATGATTTCAGAGTTGCTGACAAAGACATTTAGGTGGATTGTGAGGCTATTGACAAAATGGGAAATGGATAGAGCATATTTGGCATATGGGAAGGGCCACGATGATTTAATTGTGCGGCACGTCAATGCTTCGAGATAATCTAAGTAAACGCAAATTTAACCAACTAAAACTCCAGAAACGGTTGTAAGCTATAACAATCCCCAAGGGGATTGTGTGGAAGAGGGAAAAGAAACTGGGACAAGATGCTGTGGAACAAAGTACAGCAGCCAGCCTGAAGAGGAGTCTGAGAAAAAGAGGTCAGTAGAAAATGAGTCATGAATAATTTCATAGAAGTCAAAGCAAGTGAATAACCTGAAGGGGAAGGAGTTTTTACTTGATATTTTTAAAAGCAAAAATTTTCCAACTCCTATTCTTCATCCAATGGATTTGAGATTTCCTGTTCTAGTCTGTACGTGCGTGAGATGTTTGAAAGGGATATCATCTATGTTTTGGTCACCTCTCTGCCCCAGGTGCCTGAACAATGTCAAGTGACTCAATGATTGAATAAAGGTTAGTACATTTTAGGATTTATTTATGACATACTGTTGCCTTAAAAACTGGTAGAGGGGCACCTAGGTGGCTCAGTTGGTTAAGCATCCGACTTCAGCTTAGGTTGTGATCTCGTGGTTCATGAATTCCAACCCCGCATCAGGTTCTGTGCTGACAGCTCTGAGCCTGGAGCCTGCTTCGGGTTCTGTGTCTCCCTCTTTCTCTACGCCTTCCCTGCTCACAATCTCTCTCTCTCTCAAATCAATAAACATTATTTTTTTTAAAAGGGTAGAAAACATTTAATATATAGAATCAATTTAATTACTCAATTTTATTCATATTATTAAATTTGTACACTATAATTAGAGCACACAGAGACCCAAATCGTGATTAAAATGTTCTTCAACTTTTTTTTAAATTGTGCTAATATGATCTCTCAACTGTGAAGTAGTTCTGGCATCTGTTCACCAGGGTAATCTCTGCTTCTACTTGTTATCAGAATAAATTTCTCATGATATAATGAAAAATTACGCATATTTATCAAATATTAGATTTTTAAAAATGTAATTTAAAAAATTATTTTTTATAATTAAATTTAAAAAATTTTAAATTAAAAAATTATTAATTAAATTTAAAAAATGTAAATTAAAAAAAGGAATTAGTACATAAAAATCAAAAGACCACCAAATGAATAATCCACCATAATTCTTATTAATCAGTTCCCGTAAATCTC
The DNA here is from genome assembly GCF_024362965.1 of Panthera pardus. Lineage (NCBI taxonomy): Eukaryota > Metazoa > Chordata > Mammalia > Carnivora > Felidae > Panthera > Panthera pardus. The sequence continues at coordinate 41,175,306 of NW_026526655.1, read as the reverse complement.
TCAGCGCGTGGGTAGATTCATTATTTTATCACCCGTGTAGATTTGCGTTGCCACCATTACAATGAAAATACAAAACTATTCCACTACCCTGAAGATCTGTTACCTTATACAGTCACATCGCCCCTGCTCCCCTTCAACGTTTTTACTTATGCAAACACTAACCTATTTTCCTTCCTTACATATAATTTTGTCATTTTCATATATTATGTAAACAGAACCACATCATCTGTGATCTTTTGAGATTGCCTTCTTCGCTCACCCAAATGCCCTTGAGATCCACCCAAGGTATGTATCTCAATATTTCATTCCTTTTTGTTGCTCAATAGTGCCATCATGATACAGATGCACCACAGTTTAACCATTCACCTGCCGAGGAGAAGTTTGGTCATTGACTACAATAAGTAAGCTACAACGAACAAGTGAACAATTGTGTGAAGGCTTTTGTGTGGACATAAGTTTTTAGCTCTCCAAGATAAATGCCTAGGAGTACAATTGCCAGGCCATGTGGTAAGTATATTTTTTTTAAAATTTTTTTTTAACGTTTATTTTTTTTTTTTGAGACAGAGAGAGACAGAGCATGAATGGGGGAGGGTCGGAGAGAGGGAGACACAGAATCTGAAACAGGCTCCAGGCTCTGAGCTGTCAGCACAGAGCCCGACGTGGGCTGGAACTCACGTACCGCGAGATCATGACCTGAGCTGAAGTCGGCCGCTTAACCGACTGAGCCACCCAGGCACCCCGGTAAGTATATTTTTAAATGAAGCTGCCAAACTATTTTCCTTTAATCACTCAGTTAGGGTAGTTTTGTTTTGTTTTGTTTTCTTCTTTCAGCATTTGAAACAAGCAATGCCACTTTCATCTGGCCCCCTGGTATCAGAGTTTCACTCTTCCTCAAATTATTTTTCCCCTAGATGTAAGGTGTCATTATTTTCTATTATTTTCCAATGGTCAAAAGGCCAGTTGAATTCAAAAGGCATTTTAAAAAGAAGTAGTGTTCTGTTCACATTTGCTTTTAATCAATAGCGAAGTGTTTCTGCTTAGGAGAGTATAGAAAAACACGGGGGTTTGCGGCATTTTTAATTGGCTCTTTTACTACACATATTCTCTGCTATAATAGATCCCCCAAATCGTTGCTGACTTATTATAAACACACAAGCCTTTATCTTCTTGGCATAATGTAAAAGGCAGTCATCTCCTGAGACACTGTTGTTTTTTCATCTCAATGTTTTTTCAAGTGATAAACCAAAACTGTGACTTTTTATCTGGCACTGAACTAACAGTGTGAGTCACAGGAGAGAAAAAATTTTAGGTGCTTATGACAGGAAGAAACATGAAATGAATTTACTGACAGAACTGAATGTTACAAGAAATAATGTGATCACTAGTTCTTTTTGTTTGTTTGTTTTGATTTTTTTTCTCGATACTCCCTCCCATACACTGAGGTCCTTACCGTAAGCATACAAACATATAAACATCAATATAACTTTGTAATATCAAAAAATCTTTATTTTCAAAACAAGCGCATCATCACTAGGTTAATAAGCAAAATTCAGCTAATTAGGTAAGGAACCCATGACCATTCGAGATTGTTAAAATTAGGCAAGGAGGGGTAGTTTAATGAGTTCACAAACCACATGTTTAATTAATTGAAAACACAAATAAACTAAACTTATGCAATAATCAGGAAGTAGGCTATATGGGAAAAGTAAAGAGTTTGAGTATTTCTTCAAATTAGCAAATTATTATAACAGTAAGTTATGGCAATATGTCCTACAAATACTAAAATTGTCTTTCACCTTGTATTCTCAGTGGCTTTCTCTGTTTTGAAGTGTTTGTATGCTAAAGTACAAGAAGTGAAGCAGCCAAAACAATTCAGACCACAGAAAATAATGTTTTTATTTTAGTATTTAAAAGGTCACTAGAGCTGAGCAGCACTAAATTACATTGCTAGAATCACAGTGCCTGTCAACACAACACACTTTCACAGCTGGTTTTCTCAATCTGGGTTAGATTTGCATTTTGGAAATCATATTAAAGTAGCAGTAAGGGGTAAATTGGCCTTCTTATGCTGATTGAAAATTTTGGAACTAGGAAGAGTACTTTGTTCTCTAAGCATACTTTCAAAAATTGCCTTTAAAATTATTATAATCTCCAAAAATACTTACTGATCAAAAGCTATATAATGTTGCAGATAGTAAAATATTTATTTACTTTTGTCAAAAGCAAATAGTGAAAAAGTTTACATCTTAATAACAAGTAAACCACACATACAAAAAAATAAATAAATAAAAGAAAGAAAATCACTTGGTAGATTCTTATTTGTTTTTTCCAGTAGGGGGAAAAATATATGTGTGCTTCTTCTACTTTCTGATTATCTTCTACTTAATCCTATACAGAGAAAGCAGGCTCCCATGGTGAAAGAAATTGAGGCCAGTCTTTATGATTAGGCTATTGGTATTTGAGAAAACATATTTGTTGCCAATAGAAGAATGCCATAAGGATTTTATGTTCTTCTGTACTAGAACAGCATATTGTCCTGTTTTGCTATTTAAAGTTTAAAGACTTTTAATCCAATCCCACACTTTGTTTGTCTAATTCTATTTCATTATTGCTAAATGAAAGGATAGGCAACTCCGAAAAATTTGTTTAGAACTATACCATTTCTGAAACAGAAATCTACTAGCAAATGTCAAGACCAGGTGACAGGAATTTGAGGTGCAACAAATGATATTACTTACAAAATATCAGATACCCTAAATGTGTTATCCATCACCTATTCTCAAAGTGTAAAATTTCCACTGAAATTTCCTGTTTGGCTAAAGCATTATCTTGAAAAGAAAAGGAAAGGAAAGGAAAGGAAAGGAAAGGAAAGGAAAGGAAAGGAAAGGAAAGGAAAGGAAAGGAAAGGAAAGGAAGAAAGAAAGAAAGAAAGAAAGAAAGAAAGAAAGAAAGAAAGAAAGAAAGAAAGAAAAAGAAAGAAAGAAAAGGAAGGAAGGAAGAAAAGAAAGGAAAGAAAGAAAGTAAGAAAGAAAGAAAGAGAGAAAGAGAAAGAAAGAAAGGCAAGTATAAGAATGTCAATATCCTAATATCACTACAGTCAAGTACATTTTCATAGTCAGATGGAAACAAACAAAACAAATCTGAAACGATGCTGATGCCAAGGACAGACTCAGCTTGGGTGGTGCAATCCCAGGGTGAAGCACAGACATAATACGTGATAGGGAGCAAGTTGAGTTAGTTGGACATTTACCTTTTTGCAGTTGGCTTGAGATCATTTTAGGGACTAAAATTTCTTTATGACACACTGACTCATTGTTTTGATAACCATAATAAATCACCACACTCCTCAGGAGATACATGTTAGGTTCAGAATGGGCAAGAAAGCCATGTTTCATATGTCATTACTTTGAAGGTGACCTTTGACTGACGAGGCAATTGAGTATTAGAAAGTGATGTTTCATTGGATAGCCAATTTCAGTTTAAAAGTATGAAATATGGGCCATATTAAATATGTAGTTCTAATTCTTCATTTGCTATGGAAATTGTATACTGAGTAAAATTTTCCAACATACCAACGCTTTCCCTACTTAACATTCTTGAAATAAACCATTTTGTCAAGGGGCTAATGTCTACATAACACAAGAGCCTCACATATTTAAACAGAAAACCAGATTTTAACTTCACTTGTACTAGGGAAATACAGCCAGCCACTAAATGATGCTGATTTTTTAAGGCTGGACCTTATTTCATTGGTATGTGAATACTACTAGTTTGAATAAAAGAAAAGTCAAACCAGAATGCAATAAACAAAGAAAAAAGGGATATTTGTGAAGATAATTGTTATGAGAATTAAGATACAAAAATAATATGTTTTATGAAACAACAGAAAAGGCAGCAAAGAAATAGGATAGACTGTTCTCTTCCAAATGCCTGTCTTACTCAAGCTAAATAATCAAGTATGGATATTGAGTTGGATGGTTAAAGAACCAAACTAGAAAAGAAAAAGAAGAATCAACAATGAAGCAGGCTATACAGGGAGCATATAAGCTAATGTGTTAAAAAAGAAAATACATTTCCCATGTTTGCTGTAGCTTCCCTTACCTCCTGCCAGAATATTCATTAACACCCACCATTTTCTCTACATGTCTGCAGTTGTGAACTTGTGGGTCCATGTTATTCCCAGCCCACCATATGACTTTGGCCCACGATATGACTGCAAATCACAGCAAATCCTTAGACATTCTCAGCTTTTCATTCTAAAAGCAGAAAGGATAACTAATGTCACTCTTTGACATACGCAGTTGTTAGCATTTAACACATTTTTTCTTAGTACTTGGAGGCAAGAAAGATCATGGCTTGTCTTTTTAAGGTTTATAGCTGAAAATCATAAGTATAAGGAACATCTGAGGGAAAAAAAAAATGTTCCTGAGGCTTTTTTTACATTGTCAGAAATGCGTTGATATCTCTGTAGCTTCTAGTCAAGAAAGTGATCAGATAGGCTTCTCTCTGCACTACTTGTAGCACGTACCTCAACAGCAGTTAGGAAAATGCAATGGATTTGCAAGTTGTGATTAAAATCTGCCCTTTTCCAGGAAGATAAAATACTCAGAGAAGTACTAGATAATACTGGCACATTTCCATATTATTCAAGATACCAGATTTTAAAGAAATGGAGGTTAGCCAGAGTAGGAAAGAGAAGAGAATCTTTAAACATTTCCTCGAAGCCAGGTCCAGTGACAATAAACAGCAGCATCTTCTCCAGAATTGTTTTGTGAAAGCATATTTTTAAATTTGACTTTGAAATACATGTGGCTATTTTATACAGTATATACCAAATTCTAATTATAATAAAATGTGAGACTGTCAAATATGAATATTTAACAAGGGTAATTTTGCTTTACATTGTAATTAATAAATTATATACAATTGAACCTTAACTAATTAGTTATTTTCTTGGAAGTATTAATCTGTGACTATTGCCACTAAATTATTTACTGACATATTTAATATCCTAATATTTTATATAATAAATACATATACATTATCCATAAATACTAAGAATTATTTCCATCACTCAAAAGCATATGTATACCATGAGAAGCAATATTACTAAATATATGCATATGAATATGTATATGCATGTAAACACACATATACATATATGCATATATATATATATATATATATATATATATATATATATATATAATACCAAGTATCAACTTTAACAGAGAACATTTTTTTAATTTATTTTTTTAATTTACTTTCAAGTTAGTTAGCATATAGTACAACAATGATTTCAGGAGTAGATTCCTTAATGCCCCTTATCCATTTAGCCCATCCCCCCCTCCCACAACCCCTCCAGTAACCCTCTGTTTGTTCTCCATATTTCAGAGTTTCTTATGTTTTGTCCCCCTCCCTATTTTATATTATTTTTGCTTCCCTTCCCTTATGTTCTCATATGAATGAAGTCATATGATATTTGTCTTTCTCTAATTTCACATAGCATAATACCCTCTAGTTCCATCCACATAGTTGCAAATGGCAAGATTTCATTCTTTTGGATTGCCCAATAATACTCCATTGTATGTATCTACATGTACATTGTATGTATGTATATATATACGTAAATGTATATATATACATACATACCACATCTTCTTTATCCATTCATCCATTGATGGACATTTGGGCTCTTTCCATACTTTGGCTATTGTTGATAGTGGGGCTATAAAAAGGGTGCACATGCCCCTTCGAAACAGCATACCTGTATCCCTTGGATAAATACCTAGTAGTGCAATTGCTGGGTCATAATGTAGTTCTATAAAAAATAAAACTTTTAAGAAGATGAAGTTAAAGCCTCATCATGTAAAATGCTAGTCTGAAATTAAACACATATAAATAGGATGTATAGAAACTATACATTTCCTTGGTAACATAAATTATTTAATATTTTAGATTATGCATTTTTAGGATTTAAGCAAAATTCATAGGTAAACAAAAGTAACTAACTTATATTTGTGTACGGTACACTTGTGTATTTAAGTCAAGATTGTATTTTATATAAAAATATAGACTTGTGATGGGAAAGATGTAAAACTCCAGAGGTGCTCCAGGGACAAAGAAGAATATTCAATATTACCACAGATATACATTTTTTCTTAAACATTAATATGCTTTCCAGTTTGGATTCAAATGTGTATTCATTCTTTTGGATAAAAAGGCACAAAATAACACTTCTAATTTCAGAAAGGTGTGTGCATGTTTACACATGGGTGTGCTGATACGTGCTTTGGGCAGGAGTCAGTGGCCAAAGAGCTCAGGGAAGGAGGCACAGAGGCAGAGAAACCTCAGGGACACAAAGTGGAATACTGCAAATTTACACACATAAGGAAAAAAGCCATTTCTGGTTAATCAGTAAGGAGTAGCTGTGGCAATTTTCAGAATATGTTTGAGGAAGTCATTTTAGATAGCAATGCCTTAAAGACACATCAATAACAAGGACT